>NC_143013.1:58799436-59099436 GCF_055824585.1 Amblyomma mixtum | reverse complement strand
TCCACTGGCGTCGGAATGCCGGAGCGGACGGGTCGACTACTACGCTTTTTACGCGCCACGCGTTTTTAATTTGTGCCCCGCGGATGCCCGCGGTCCGCAATTCTTGGAGTCCTCTGCTGTCGTAGAAATGCTATTCTAAGCCGCCATTGACTTCCGTGCTTTTGTGTGTGCTTGCGCGGGACGCACGGGCGGGGAGCTCCGAGAACTATGCGCGTAGGCCAGAGGTAGACAGTGGCCTCCAGCTGAAGTGAACAAAAACAAAATTGAACGGGACCGTAAAGGAGGCGCGGCTTTACACGTCCCTCTGTAGAGGGTAACTAACCTTGAAAAATGCTCGATTACCCTAGAAAATTTTAAAAAAAAGCCACAATAATCTAAGCCTGCAAGTTTAGCGCCTCATGCGACAACTGGTTCTCCTGGGCACAGTGGCACAGAAATGCGCTAGTGAAGGGTATAACCACACACACTTAAATAAAAAGAACGGAATGTGATGGTGCTTTCAGTTAGCCAGGTTTGCCCATGGCGTCATGCAAATCCGTTCATGGCTTAGAAAAATGGAATTACACTCATACAAACACATGCATAAAAACAAAAATTAATAACTGTCTAGAAATCCCCTGACAACATGCGGCTGCATGACAAAAATACAAACAAGAAAGACATGATGTGCATCCACTGTCATGCAGATCTCTTCCAGCAGCCATGAACAGTTCCAAGTTCGCCACCCGTTGGGTGTGTCGGAACGTTCCCGTCTTCCGAGGCTGGCCTTGCTGTGCCGTTTGGTCTGCCCCAAAGGCGGGTCATCGGGCATTCACTCGTGCGGTACTGCGCGAAGAAATCGTACGCCACTCTTTTCTTACCTCTTGTTCAGCAGTTCTCCCTTTCGCATACATTTTTCAGTGGGTTACTATTTTTAGCATTCCACTTTGAATTAGTACTTGTGTTGAGATATGATAATGGCTAAGATTTTTTAGCTCTGCCTAGATGACGACACTGTTGGGGCACGAAATGAGCCAAGCCTGGACCCTGCAGCACATGAAGGAACATCAGGCGGGCATGCAACTCATACATCACGGCTGCCTGCAAGTGGTGCTGCTGCAAATAGTGGTCTCACGGGCACGCAAGCGCAATAGCACTGCCTTTCGCGAGGCAGAGTTGCAGAATGCCTGGTGGTACTTACTCAAGAAAACAAATCATAAAAACAGCACCTTCTACGAATGAACTTGCTGGCGGCCCAGCTTTGACTAGCAGAACCAGCAGAAGCAGCTGTTCGAGCTGAGTATCAAGACAAAAAGAGCAAACCTCAAGGTCCTGCATGCGTTAGCTGCCCTGTTGAAGAGAGAGAAAGTAGAACAAACAGTTCAAACTTTTCCATCATTGTACAGCGTTCTGGTCCGTCTCATCTAATTTGAAATACTGCTGACTTTTGTGTCATTTCAGGGACTGTCGCTATCTTTAGCATGCAAATGCGTTCAGTGGTGAATGTCTGCACAGTGAGACATCAGAAAGTGTTTACTAAAGGCAGTATTATTGCAAGGTGTAGTCAGAATGATCCTCTACTGCGGTGTTAGTCGGTGGAGTGTTTATTTACACTGATGAAAGGAAGAAATTTTTAACTAGTTGGTTAATTAGGAACAAGCAAACCAATACAATGAACTCCGATGACAGAAATTAAATGACAACACATGCTCTCAAGTAAGCGCATGTGCTGAAATTCTTTTTGTAACCTGTTTTCATTGCAGTAATCTGTCTTTTCCTTTAGTTACGTACACATACAATCATACAGCGCATGTTCTTGAGTTCCCTAATTCTTTGTTTGCAGTTCGTTCATGAGAAGTGCTCTTGAATCAGCCTTGTCGTAATCACTGACGTAATCAGATGAATGCAGTTGACTAGATGGCTGGTCATGGGTGTCAGGAGTAGGCGGTTATGTTACTGGTGGACACACTCATTGAGTAGCCGGCCCGGGTTGTCTGGGGCAGCGCATGCTATCATGACAATTGCTGTTGTCGTCTTTATAATCTGGAGAGTCATGGTAAGGCACGGGAACCGCCTCTTCCAGATGCCAAAGGCTCTTTTCGCAGTGTTCCTAGACCTTATTTGAGACTTGCTGTACCTGCATGAAGAAAAGGAACTAATTTGACCCTTGTAAGAAGGCAACAGATTGGGTTGTGGTTTTATTCATTTAAGTTCAAGAGTTTTGTTGAAGGATTCAACAGGGAAGAAACACAGGACACATACAAAGCAGTGCCATATACATATGAATTGTTTGTTTGTCAACTGAACTAGTGTAACATATGTTCAATGTTTACAACTGTATCGACACAAGGGAAGCAAGCACAATGCTTCAAAACAGCACTAACACTACTCAGTTTATTGGTTAGCCTGGGAGTAACGAACGCTACAGTTACTTGCTTTGTTTGCTCATTGGCTGCTGTGTTCATTTTTATTTTGTAAAAATAACTTTCGAAATGAACTTCATGGAACACTTTAGCAGACAAGTACGTTGAGCCCTTTAGATTGTGTTGTGGGCTACCTGCAGTTCACGGTCTCTCGATGGGATCATCGGGTATGAGCGGCAGGCATATCCCTGCTCTCCGAGAAGCAGGCTAGGCATGTTACCACTGTCGTACTGAACACGGGCATGGCTGCTATTAAAGATGGTTGCGTGATGGCCTGAGATGTACACACGCCGTCAAAAGTAAATGGAAGGTGACTTTGTCAAAAAAATTAATTTCTTTAAATCTAAATCATAATGGTCCATGTTTGTTGGTGCACAGTGAAATCCGCACAATCACAATTAGGCATCACAAATGTATTGAATGATGCATGAATTGGGGAGGGGGCAATGAATAATTTTTTTCATTAATATTGCCTTTCATTTACTAGTGATGGCACCTGTACATAATGGTGTAAACATTCAATATTAAGCTGTGTTGCACATATACCTGCAAAAAATACATGTGAAAAAATTCCCTTGCTGTGTTTCCTTTACGGAAAATCAGAAAATGTTAAATGTCGAAGAACTTGATCATAGTCCAATTTTCCCACCGCCTTGCACTGTGTGCGGAATACAACAGAGTTAACGAAAGGGTTTAAGAGTGGAAACCGTGCTAAAATGAGATGTTATTAAATTCATTTGGTTACTAGCACATTTAAAAAAGTTTGTACGTGATGTTGAAATGAAACCACACCTTTTAAGCTTAACTACATCTGTCCAGTTAACATAGCCATGGTATGTACTCGAACAACTGCACAATAAAAACGTTTGTATAACTGCACCTTTCAACAATAATAGATTTGAGTGCGGCAAAGAGAATTTTCGATCGACATAAACACGTCTGGGTATGATATGGAACGGTATGGTATGGAATGGTATGGTTATCGTTACGGTTATGGTAATGGTATGGTATATCAGTTTAACGCCCCAAGGCGACATCGGCTACGAGGGACACCGTAGTGGAGGGCTTCGGATAAATATTGACCACCCGGGGTTGATTAACGTGCGCTGAGAAGGCGCAGCGTACGGGCACCTTGCGATTTCTTCCATCGGAACGCGGCCGCCGAAACCGGGATACATCCTGCGTCTTCGGTGTCAACAGTCGAGCGCCCTATCTCCTGAGCTACTGCGACGGGGGCCAACACGGTTCACCTGATAGTTAACTACTTTCCCCGAGTAATATGCATTTTCCTGCACATTGAACGAGAAATATCCTTTCCTGTTTCTAAAAACTTTTGCTTCGTCACCTCCTGAGGTATTGCTTGGCACGAGTGCAGTCAATGCAGCGTGTCACGCCGGGAAACCACGCGATGCAGTAATATTGTAGCATTATGGCTTGGGCAGCACTTGGTACCTTCGCGAGAGCGTGGAACACAGTTGAGGCAATCACACATGACACTCGTCCAATACTCCGCGACACTCTAGGCTGGGAAATGCCAGCCTGATTGCAGGCCACGACTTGGAAGCACCCAGTCTTATAGAACCTTCATAGTGATGGTTCAACAGCGCAAACACACACAGACCAAGAAGGAGACAAGACACATACACAGAGTTGAACTTACAACTGATTTTTTATTAGGAAGAAGCATGTCATAATATACACACACGAAAAAACAGCGCACATGCGCAATGTCAACAATCTCCTAGAACCACATTGCACATGTGCGCTGTTTTTTCGTGTGTGTATATTATGACATGCTTCTTCCTAATAAAAAATCAGTTGTAAGTTGAGCGCTGTGTATGTGTCTTGTCTCCTTCTTGGTCTGTGTTTGTTTGCGTTGTTGAACCATCACTATGAATCTACACCAACTAGCCCAATCTGCAGTTCTTCTACAGTTTATAGAAACTGAGTTTGACCAGAAGCTGGAGGAGCGGCGGCAGCTGGTCCGAGTCGGTCCGCGCTGACATGGAAGGGTAGCATCTCCAGTAGGCGCATCAGAGCTTGCTTCGCAAAGCGATAGAGGCATAGTAACTCGAACTATCCCAGAACTCCATTCGGTTCTGGTGGTCCCTCACTGTCCGCCAAGGTGGTGTTGCGCCCACAAACGTTTCCCTCTGCTCTATTTTTTCCACACGGCCGTAGAACTCCAAGAACTCGCTCATGCTCTCGTCTGTCTCGCTATAGCTCGCTATGTTGAAAAAAACAGCCCAAATGTAGCTTAAGGTAGGCAGACCCTTTCCTACATTTTGGGATCAGTATAGTTTAAGGGAAGGATAGACTTGTTCATAAGTACAGTTTGTGAAAGAGCTTAAGTTACATTTGTGAACACGGGGGTATGTGTCTTCATGCTGCCTTTTTTGTGCATGGTCATGAGCTGAGAGTTGCAAGGAAAACACCGAAAGGTAAACGTGTGTGTCCTTTTTTAAGGCGGAAGTCTTTAATGCCTCATCGTTGTAAGCAGAAGTTGTCGACAGAAATGTCCCGCTTTTTAATTGGTCGAAATGCTCGTGACTTCACAGTGCCCGAATTTCAAACGGGGCCAATTGTACTTTGACTAGTAACCATTCAACCAATTAAAGGGATGGTATAGTGATGTTCCAAGTAAAATAAATAAATAAGTAAAACTGAGCAGGAAATTGGTCGAGTTGGGGAATCGAACCAGGGCCTCCGGAGTGCGAGACGAGCACGCTAACCACTCCACCATGCCAGTTTTTTTTTCTTCCTTTCATGGCATTTATTTACATGGTTTTGTACAGAAAGATTATATATACATATGTTTGTGTGTATACACACACACAAAAAAGCTATTTACAGAGAACCTTGGTAGGCTCTATTTGGCACAAACATTATAGTAAACATGTTAGAAATAAAAGGCCGGTAAGGATACAGAGCGCATCAGGGGAGGAAACCAATCCGGTAAAAAGTCCAATTCTTTGTAAATGTTCTTTACCTGCAGCAACATTCGGCTAAAATGAATATGGATTGGAATGAATAAAGGCGCGTCTTGTGAATACGGTGTCTTCGTTCGCTCCCATCTTCCTCCCTTCCACGACGAAAAAAATAAAAAATAAACAAGAAATGTAAGAAAAAGAAATAAAAGTTATTAAAAACAAAAAAAGTTAAAAATAAATTAAAATTAAAAAAAAGTACCCAACGCCAACCAGTGCGCAAGGAAAGGCTTCCGCCTTGCAGCACTTTAGAGAGCCAAAGTGTACCCTGAATTTTTCATTTCGTCAGGCTCTCATGCATTTCACAACCATGAATAGCTACGGAATGACACATTTTTTTTTATATGCACTCCTGCTTTTGGTTAGCCGCTTAAGTGGCGCAACTAACCTAGTAACTTACCACTAGAAGTTGCGCTGAATAGTGTCATTCTTCTGACACCGTCAGAAGGATGACACCCCTTATGTTGTACCCCGAAGGCGGTCTATAAGGTAAGGTAAAAAAAAAAAGAAATTAAAGCGAAATCACTCTTCTGCCAGCGGCAGGGAAAGGCTGCTGCTGCCTGTCTTGGCCATCGAAGCAAAAGAAATGCGGCAAGAGGCTCGCAGTAGATTATCATAACACTAAGGCTGCCCAGACAGAAGACCACGTATTTTTCACAAACAATATACGTGTTACCTAAATGCAGCACCTCTTTGATTATTTCAAACTTCCATGCCAGCAAGAGCACTGTACATCAATTACAGAAGTTCATGGCAGATTCCTTTTGCTTTGATGTCTAAGCAGCGGGCCTACAGTGGGACTGACTGCACTTTGTACCTTATTAGTGGTTTGCTGGGCACCACTTAACTCCTTGCTATCAGCGCCCACATTTTGCATCTGAAATGAAGCATCGCTTTCTTATTAGCCTATCTGCGCATATATCCAACGTACCTAGAAAGCAGCTGGGTAAGGACTTGAAAAAGCCATTGAGAGAAAGCCTCAGCGAAACTAGAAAGGACTCTCAGTATCGATTCATGTTTCCCAACGCTCCGGCTAGGCCGTATAAAAGGGAAGAGAGGAATGCATGCTGCGTTTCTTCGCCGCTTCTTTGTTTAAACGAGAAAAGGAGAAAGTCTAACAAACGACCTCTCTGCGGACGCTAAAGCGACCTCTATGCACTCTCCGTTGGCAGCGCTTTGTCTTTGAGCCCCCCTGCTTCAACGGACGGAGGAGAAGAACGGATTCGCGGGTAAGTGCCACCGCGGCCGTTTTGGCGGGATAACGAAAGCGCGCACTCAGAACGAGCTGTCACCAGGAGGCAGTGAGACGACGAAAACCGACGAAGTGATGAAAATACGAACGTCAGAAGGCGGGCCAAAGTGACGAACAGAGTGGGGAACCGGAGAGGGTCGGAGGGGATAGTTCGTTCAGAACGGGACGCGTCTATCTCGCGGCCGTAAATTTAGACGGCCCAGCCCAGCGTGAAACGTGTGTCACGAACCGCGTTCTGACGCTTGGCTGCGGAATAATCGACCCGTCCACCGCACGACGTCCGTTTAGCTTCGCTTCTCGCTTTCTGCGAAGAGCTATACTCTGCCTGCGGTCAATACGAAATCAGAGTTCTACGATGTATCTTTTACTTCGCGTATTTTGTTTTTGGTATTTATTCTCGGTCTCGCATGAGTGTTTGCTTGGAAATGAAGAGGCCACATTTTTTGCTTTAGGTGCAGCATTCTGATCAAAGATGATTGTCGCTTACTCTACAAGTCCTGGACGGGAAACTTTTATGCAAGCTTTAACTTTTAAAGCTTTTGGCATCGGCTCATATACTGTATCTGCTAAATTCTATATCTGGCTTTTCTGGTTTTCTTTTTTTGTATTGGTTGGTTGGTTTTTGGGGTTTAACGTCCCAAAGCGACTAAGGCTATGAGAGATGCCGTAGTGGAGGGCTCCGGAAATTTCGACCACCTGGGGTTCTTTAACGTGCACTGACATCGCACAGTACACGGGCCTCTAGAATTTCTCCTCCTAAGAAAATCAACCGCCGCCTCCGGGGTCGAACCCGCGACTTTCGGGTCAGCAGCCGAGCACCATAACCACTGAGCCACCGCGGCGGCTTTTTTTGTATTGTTCCACTTTCTTAGCTGCTATATAAGAGGAGAAACACACATGCTAAGTGAACTCCACCAAACAAGAATAGTGTATTTTTTAAGAAAAACAAAAATTACCTGGCCAAATTTAAAGAGGACTGTATTTCAACCCTGTACAATTATGTTCAGTTTAATTTCATTTCAATTCACCTTTTTTAAATTTGACATTTCACAATGTTGACAGTCTCCCAGGCCTCGTCTCCAATTTATGTTGCAGAACATTCAAATCTTATTGCTTCAGCTCTTTTAGTGAGAATTACAACCGGAAAAGATCTCAGTTCCCCGACGCGAGCTACCACAGGTACATCACAACAGATATGTTCAAGCAGCAGAGATACTAAATTGCTTCTCGTTGTGCGCGTTAACGGCACCCGCTGGACAACAGAAAACTGGGCAAGTTCATTTCGTTTCATGGTGCAAAAACACTGCTAAAATAAACACTAAACGAGCTGAAGTAAAGTCCCAGTTACCGTTTCTCCTGTTGCTTTACTTCGCATTGTGTGTTGTCTCTTTGTGCGGTGCTTTCACAAATACCGACACAGGCTCTCTCGGTGCTTCATAGTTGCCTAAGCACTCGATACGAGCGTAAAAAGAAGCGTATTCACTGGAACATCGCTCGCCGGCACCCGAAGTCAAAGAAAAGTGTTTTTATTACAGCTTTCTCTTACATGGTACACCTAATAAGATTTTGAAAAAAAAGTGGAAAAACAACACAAAAATGCACTATTTTCCGCTATTTGAAAATGTTCAAGTTTGAATGCTCGCTTTACAACATTGCCAGTGGCTCCCGCTCTCTGCGTATAAAGGCGGTTAATTCGACGGCAGAGGATGATTCCATGCAGCAAATCACACGGGAATTTTATGGGCAGTTTTTCTGAAGAGCGTTCGTTCACGCTGGTTAAAAAATGGCTATACTAAATCCTGCACGAAACAGTGCACAGTGGAAGCAGAACGAGAAGCCGCCAATCATATGACGAAGTAGTCGCTTGTTTTTCACAAGCCGTTTTTCTGCTTTCACATATGCTATTAGGGCGCCATTGAAAACTTTTCCCCTTATTTTCACTGCAATATTGGCAAAACTCCTAACCTCTGTTATAACCAGTTATAACAGTTATAACTCATAACCTCCTTAAAAGTAATTTAATGTCCGACTAGCATATATATCAGGTACTGAATGTACGAATACCATCAAATTCTGGCTTCCAAAAATCCCAGTGAGGTCACAGCAGGAAGATAATACTGAGAACAGGAACACATCGCACGCTGTCTCAAAAGGGTTTCTGTCTAGGAGCACAAGGTCATGAGTCGGTTGCCAGGATTTCATGCATTCATTTAATTATTAACATGCAAAAAACGCAATTCTGGAAGACAACAGGTTTTCTTCACGTTAAAAAAGCCCTAATTAGTAGTACAATGACACGTACCCTTCAATATAGCCCAATCACAGACTTTTACTGCGCGCGCAGCTCTGCAACTAAAACGGACCGGCCTTGCAGATAGGCTTATTTGAAAAATGTATGCATGGTAAGAAAAGAAATGGCTCGGGTTAAACGCGGCTTGAACCTAGTTATACGAGCGAAAGCTGTCTCCACTGTGTCGAATCAAATGTCCAGGCCAAGGGTGAATGTCAAAGATCAAGGTCAGGTAACCAATGTTTGCAGTCATTTGATCACGGTGTCACTACTATTGTTTGGGCCATGCCACCACTAAGTTGGTTTGACTTTGTGTAGCATTGAAGGTCATTGTATAATCTACGTCGAAATATGAACTCGTACTCCCAGGAGTAGAGCTCTTGCTTTAAAACAAGCATAAGTACGGAGGCACACGACTGTTTGGGCTCTCGCGGGTTCTCTGGTCTGCCAGCGTCTGTTTGCGCGGTAAACAATGCATCGTCTTTTGTTCGCTTTGTTTAAACTTCAAGACTTCTCGTTGACGAACTATACTCTCAAGAAATCGATACCAACCCCTGAGAAGAAACAGTAAAATTCTAAACACGTATCTTAGAAACACAAAACGGCGTATACAGAGAAACAAAGACAGAGGTATACCGCATAAGTCATAACGCTAACCTTTCGATATTTCATTATTGCCACCTCGCGGATAGATTCATTTGAATTCACAAGACGGAGTTAACTTTTCCAGCAGTGAAAAGAAAGACACCGCTGACTTTTTCTCCGGTTGTTTCGGGGAGCCACGGTAACATCTGTGCTGCCGGAATAAAAACCGCGCTATGGCGAACCAGGTGAAGAAATTTGAATTGGAATCCTTGAAGACATCGGGGACGAATTTCTTCTAGATCGCTCGCCATTGGTTCAAGAGTGGAGAGGGCAATACAAAGTTGAGAAATTGGCCAGCCGAGGTCTGGTCACATTAAAGGATTGTTGCGTGAACGGCGTTCGGTGCGGAGCGTGTTAGCAATGATCCGGAGCTTCTAAGGAACATTTGTTTTCACAGTATTTGCATATTGAATTGACGCTATGGGTGCAAGTATAATGTAAATCACGTAGGTTCTTTGGACTCTGCAGGCCTTTCTGTTTCTTTCCAGATTGTCGTCTAGCTTTTTAGCTTTTTCCAAAAGTTTTTTATCTTTCATTTAGTGAATACAGGTTAATACCGAATGGTCAGCTCATTTGCAAAAGTACCAAATGCGTATTGTTCAAATGCTCCGCCGCGGTGGCTCAGTAGTTACGAAGCTCGGCTGCTGACCCGAAAGACGCGGGTTCGATCCCGGCCGCGGCGGGTGAATTTCGATGGAGGCGAAATTCTAGAGGCCCGTGTGCTGTGCGATGTGAGTGCACGTTAAAGAACCCCAGGTGGTCGAAATTTCCGGAGCCCTTCACTACGGTGTCCCTCATAGCCTGAGTTGCTTCGGACGTTAAGCCTTAATAAACCAAACCAAATAAACCAAAACGTTTCGTTCAAATGGTGTTGGCCAACATCTTGCTGCGAATGCTTGGATAAATTGAGCCGGTGTTCTTCTTGACTCAAGGCCGGTCCGTCGCCTAAGAGAGAGAACGTGTTTTTGTAAAAGCGATGCACAAAAAGAGCGGAAAAATAATTCTATCCTGCTTTAATCCAAATAACACTCATTAAGACAACCTTGCCATAGTCCTGGAATCCGTCCAGAATCGCGTGGTGAGTTTCGTATATTCAGAATATTCTAACCGCACCACCATTAAATCTGTAAAACCTCGAGCTAACCTCCCCTGCCCTGAATTGTACTGTTCACCCCTGAGCATTTCTTTCTTCACTCCAGCCTGTCGTTATTTACGCCGTATTAGCCACCCGAAATACGTGCATCCACCTCGATCATCCGCCTCTGCCAAACAAGTCGTTCTTCAGCAAGACTGCCACAGAGTGGAACGACTTGCCAACGGAAACTGTACTTGAAAATGCTCCTGAAGATTGCAAGGCATCAGTCGAGAACTAATGATTTAATACATTTGTTAGCTTGTTCTTCATTTATTCCCTCCTTACAAGACTTTAAAGAATAAATAAATAAATACGTAAAAAGTAAGTAAATAAATAAATAAATAAATAAATAAATCTTCCAGGCGCCATGTTTTTAGGACACATCAATGAAACTCGCTAATCCTTTTTTCGCACATGACTTCCTTGTCAACTATGCGAGAGTTCGCCTGACCGTTGTGTGCCAGTGTCACCGTTTTTCTTGTTGAAATATCTGCTGAAAACGCAGATATGGCTCATTTCACGCCATATCAGCAATAATTTTCATCCGACAAGCGGCCATCGAGGTTTTGGGCATTACAAAAGAACTCAAATGCCACACAGAAGATTGCTCGCTTCTTCCTTTGCGAGGATTTCTATGGGATGCAAGATTTATAGTCGTTTAGAAAAATATCTTTAACAAGCAGTGAAAAAGAGGAGTGTATGAACCAGTTTCTTCTTTTTTAGTAACTTGCTACCCTCCCCCCGCCTCGCCCCCCTCTCACACACACCTTCCAATGAAAAAAATCAAAAAATTATTTGCTCATATACAAGTGTCACAGTTCGGAGCAACGTGTTCGCACGAATGCTGGAACTTGAGAGCGCTCGGGAGAATTGATTTTTTTCTCCGGAATTCGCTCCATTTATATTACAGAATTCCAGGTTAGCTGATGCGAACATACCCTCCTGCTGACTCGAATGCGAACCTTTCTGACCTCTTATCAATGCGCCCGGCGTTTTTCTTTACTTTATATTTATTGGCTTGTCTACTTTCCTTGGTAAGGCCCTTGCTTTCAAAATGCGCATAGGAAGTTTCAGTGAAGAAAGAAGGCATCGAGATGCATGCAAACGGCCTGAAGCAATGTCTCTATTCAATTCTCTAGGCAAGACATCAAATGGCGCCATCCGGCACGGCTTTTTTTTTTTTCGTACATTCATGCACCCAATACCATTCTTGCCTCCATACTCTCATTTTGTCGTCAGCACCTATATTCGAAGCCCGTACATGATTGTCGGAATCGAGTTTCGAAAATTGCATCACTTTTATGCTCTGATGGTTCCTCCGCCTGCATATGCCAATGCCTTCAAGAAGCTTTCTACACTGAGTGCTTGGAGCTTTTTTTTCTTTCATGAATCTTAGCGTATCTATTAAAACTGCACTGTTCACGCATTCTTGCATCTACCATCTCCGCGCAACCACGTACGATTAGAGTCGACGTTGCTAGGAGCACGTTATAGAATTCTGCTATTGACGTTCTTTTTTGTATGCATTTATTGACTGACTACTAGCTTAGGACAATACGGGCGTTCCTGAATCTTTAGCGGTCCTGAGAGTAATGTTCCAAACTTAGAGTATTTCAGCATATTGAGCTACTGGCAGCGACTGGCTTTAGTATCGCACGAACGAGGTTTGAAGTCTGGGATTTTGTACACGATCGACTAATAGTGTCGTTCTGTACTTTCACCCTGCAATCTTAACTATAGTTCAGATATTTTCCCTCGGCAAAGCAGGAAAGCTGGTTCCACCTATCCAAGGCGCTTATACTTGCATATGAACTGCACCCGGGCTCTTTCATCTAATGTTTCACTCGATGACTCAGTCGCTGGCTAAACTGAGCAGAGTCCGCGCTGCAAAGCTCCGTGAACAATTTTGTTGCATGGAAAATAGCTTTCGATGGCTTCCCCAAGTCTGCTTCTGACCGTTCATTGCATGCGTGCGGAGGTTTTGTGATCCACTCGACATGCAGAAAAAGAAGTTTAAAAGCTGTCATGCTAGTCTGTGTGCCCCTAGATTGCCCTACCATTTGGAATGCAGTGGAGAAAGGTACGATCTACAGCATGAAATACGCAGGCTTCGGTGGGAGCCCACTTCCACATTCCAGGTCTAGTCTCATCTGGATAACAGAAGAGCAACTGTACATTTACAAGCACAGGTGCTAGCCTCGAACAATAAGCGGGCCTGTATAAGAGTTCCGTTTAATTAGGCGGGAAGAGAAGGTATAGGGTGAGTCAAAAGGTTAAAAACCACTATGCCTGTTTGGGCTATGTAGAAGGGAATTTACGACACACTCCAACCTAAAAATCTTTGTAGGGCAAAACAGATGTGTCTCCTCACCTCTGAGTACCCTAGTGGGTTTACAGAATTTTTAGGTGCCAGAAAATATTGCTCAAAAGGATGCCTTGTTGGCCTGGAAACTTTTGACGCAACCTGTGTCTGAAGTGTAACAGAATACGCTGCTGCATTTCAGCTCCTGCTGTATAAGGCACTCTGGCTCATTTCACGCAATACGGCGTCCACACAGGGTAGGCCCATGTGTAGAACAGGGGTAGGCTGACCTTTCCGCAACCGCGCCTGTACGTCTGAGAGACCGGACAAAAATGAGCTGATACAGAAAACTTTACACGTAAATGTAAAAGCGAAGCCATACAATATATTATGCATTAAAAAAGTTTACGTGATGATGTTAGATCATTACGATTATCATTATCGACGGAATAATTGTAGACATTGAGGCTATTTCCATCGCTGTTTGTTCCTGAGTGGGTCGACGGCTTTTTTCGCCCATGACAGGCAGTTACAGTGTAGTGGAAAGATGCGCGGTGCTGAATTAAGGCACTTGCTGCCAATCCAACGTCCTTAGGTGTGCAACTATCAGCTGCTCGGAAGCTGCCCGGAACGTTAACTGCGGCAAGATAATGCGCAACGGAGTTGAGGTCAGTAAGTGATGTAGAACACAGAAGGTGAACTCGGGCAGGGACTACAAAATCGCGCCCGCTGCTAACGTACTTTGAATGAATGAATGAATGAATGAATGAATGAATGAATGAATGAATGAATGAATGAATGAATGAATGAATGAATGAATGAATGAATGAATGAATGAATGAATGAATGAAAAAAAGTTGACTGGAGCTATTAGTCTGGAAGTTTGCTGCAGTGTTTTTTCTGCAAGTTGTTTTCGGTTTATAGCTGTCTATACTGCCGCGCGTGCGGAATAAATGGTTCTGCTTAATTACGCCTTCCGACTGTGGTTGCTGGTGTGTAAAAATCGAGCGGGAGCCAGTCTATGATGTTTAGGAGAGACATCAATAAATAATGAAAGTACACACACTACTCTAATACAAAACAAAACAACACTAGAATGACATTGTAAGGATTAGCATAAAGAATACGTTGAAACTGTTATCTAAGCGTAAGTAGTAGTATTAACAAAGGAATGCTGTTTGCACTCGCTTTCTTTATGTTAGTATTTACTTGCGCAATCATCCGGTCATTCACCGAGCTCCAATCGTGTTCCCCCAGGCTAGCAACTGTCTTCGAAAGGCATAATTAAATGGAGGCCTTCTTCGACGCTAGCCATGCAATAACAACCGCGGGAAACCGAGAACCACTTGCCCGAAAACTCTGCGGCGCACAGACCGCTAGAGAGAGAAGAGGAAACAAAAAAAAAAACAGCCTGCCGTTCGAAGGACAGTGCAATTTTGCGTAGTGTCGTTGGCGGTCAGGGGGTCGAAACGCGAGGCGCGAAACGGCGCGGCTGTAGAAAGAGTGGTTAGTGGAAAGGAAAGCGCCCCCAACAACACAACCACCTCTCCTCCTTTCTCTCTTCCTGCGAGAGCAGCGCCGGACGCGCGCGATATCGAAAAACCAGCTCCTCGGGGCTGCAAACGGTACGCACTTACGGAACACGCGATCGAACACGAAGCCACCAATTACGATTTGCGGGTCCGGTAAATTAATTACGCCGTACCGGTACGCATAGGACGCTGGGGTCTGAGTGTCGAACAAACATCCCCGCAATCCCCGCTTTTTTTTCCTCCGTTTTTTGGTTTCTTTTTTCTTTTCTACTCGGTTTTCTCTTTAGTAGTCCAGAGAGTCGCCCTTTTTGCACCCTTTGACTGCCTGAGAGGGTTTTTTTTTTGGTTTCTTTTGCGCGAGCTCCCAGAAGGGGCTGCTGGCTAACCAAAATTAACGCTTCTGCTCTCCCCTACCCTCGCCCACTCACGCGTTTTCACTAGTGTTCTCTGTTTGTGCTTTTGTGTCGCTGCCTGAATGCGAGAGCGAGTCGCGCTCGCCTACATCCTCCGCTGTCTCTGCCAGAGGTTGACCAGGGGTAGCTTTTGCCTGCGTTTAGGTCCCGCAGGAATGGATGGTGTGGTTACACCCTTGGCGCCGTCTCGAAAAGCATGCATTTCCCCTTGGATGCGGCTGACCGCAGTCGCTTGCTACGCATAGTTTATCTTTACGTGACCAGGTCTCATTTTTTTTACTAGGGCTGGAATTTACAATCGTCCTCGGAAAGTAAAGCCTTTGTAGAGTTCACATGTGAGATGGTCTTCTTGAAAGATTTATAGCATATACGGGCAGAATAGGGCGCGGAAAAGAGGGTCTCGTTTATGACATACGTAGGAAGGAATGCAATAGCTGCCATAATCAAAGAAAGCAAATGGAATGCTTCTATCTTTTGTTTAACTTTGTTTGTTGATCAATGCCGAATTAATGGCGAATTACTTTATAGCTGAATATAGATCGAAAAGTAGCTCAAAACTACATGCCGCTGGTGCAATGCGAAATAACGAACTCAGAATTTGGCGTACAGTGCTGTACGAAGTGAGCTCCTTGTTATTCCAGTTCGTATACGTGTTTTTCAACTTTTTGTCTCACTCACAAATTATTTGGGTTCGTCTTCGCCGGAACTTAAATGTGTTGTGCGGAATTCACATCGCGCCATCTGGGATGCTTTCTAAGCACTTCGCGTTTCTCTGCTGTTTTATATTCTGCGAGCACTTGAGTTCGACTTTCGAGCAGTATTCCACGTTACGCCAGGAAACCGCATCGGGTCTACAGCTCCTACTGCGGGATTTTCGCAAATACTCTCCGCGCAGGTAAGTACCGAATATCCATCCTGACTGGACGCTTGATCACATGAGGAAGGAAGACCATTCTAAAGACCAGGACGCTTTGATCACACAAGCCGCCAGGCTCGGTCTCGAAATCAAACTACTAGCGTTAGGCGCAACCCTTGAGGTTAGACTCTGGAGCAGGCCATGTGCTGGGCACCCGTGCTTTTACAGAGGAGCTGTTAAAGACACGTTTGCAGATTGAGTGTCGGTGTAGGTGTAGATAAGTCACGTGACCAACCCCGCCCCCCTCCCCCCCCCCCCCCGAACGAATTTTATTGGTTCTCAGAATCAAAGCGTCATCGCTCACCAATATTTTATAATCATGCGAACACCATAACTAGTCCACGGTTAATAGCTAAATTGTGCTCTAGTATTTAATCTCCTCTGCAATCGCTTCCCACTCTGAGGCAATTCTGATTCCAATTTGCGCGACAAGTTGGGGTGGCCGTACCGTGAAACGAGGGGGATATACCTGAGACTCCGTTTCTTTTGTAATATGCTTAGTGGGAAAACTGGTATATATGAGCCAAGTTACCATTCCGCTCGCACTGACTACTCACTCAAAGTGGGCGAGTGCAATTCCCGAATAAACGCATTGAAATAGAGTTTTATTTCAATGAAGAATACACGACTAGAACAGTCTGCCTGCAAAAATTGTTGCCGAGCTTCCCGCAATTTTTTTAACCAATTTTCAAGACCACCAGTTAATATTATTGTAATAATATGTTAATATGAATGCTAATATGACTGCTAATATCAGCGTAGCAATTATTCTTGTCCTAGTGCATTGTGTTGTACATATTGCTCATTCCCGGATTGCCGCGTGGTACTTTGATTGCTGTATTTTGAGTTATTTTCTCCGCGTCTCTCGTGCGCGTGTTTGTCTTTCTGCAAGTTCTTTTCATTTTTGCCTTTCCTCCAATATTCCATGGGCTTTCTCAGTACGTTGCATCATTTGCCTAATTTACTGTATTATATTACTGTATTATACGTCTGCTGTTATTGTGATGATTCCCAAAACAATAATGCCGCACTGGGGGCGCTGTAAGTACTTTGTATAAATAAATAAATAAATAAATAAATAAATAAATAAATAAATAAATAAATAAATAAATAAATCGGAATCTATGCATTATAATTCCGTCATCGCATGCGTCCACGGAGCGAGATAAGATTTACCAGACATCATCGTCAAAAACTTTATTATCAAACAAAGGACTTTTGAGCACTCCAGCTTCCCACTGCACTGAAGAGCATATATTCGTGTGGTCCATAATGCTGGCAGCTCGGTTGGTGGCGATGGTCTGCACGACCGGATCCACGGGGCGCCGCACCGTCACCCAGTCCTCCTAGGCAATAAGGTGTTCTACACCCCGCGAGGGAGGACACGGATCCGCCTGGCAGTGAGAAAGGAGATGAAGAGCAGAAGCGTTGCGTTTGCGCTGTTATATTTCTTACATTCAGAATTCACGAACTCGCTCAGAAGGAATGACTAAATAGTTCCGTAAGGTCAGACGAATTGCCGTCGACGTTGCATATTTTTTCTTCGAATCTAAGGAAGAGCAAGAGCACGCGAGGTTTGCTTCCATCTTGCTCAAAGGTTAAGTCTACTAAATATCCCGGAGATTTTCTGATGTCTTTTAGTGACAGCGAATATGCCGGGCCACGGAGAAAAAGTGCGAGTTTCTTGCAATAGAGACAGATCCAAACAAGCCCTGCCCAGTGAGTGTGTAGGAAACCGAGAAGTGAAACCGTTGATTTGCAGACCACCACGTAGACAGTTGCGCTTTTCTACTGCGCGTAATTGCATGCACATGGGGGATAATATTACTGAAGGCATATCCGGCAACATGCATCATCTGAGAACTGCAGTTCTGTAACTTGGCCGTGAGAGAGGAAATTATTATTTCAGTAATTTTCAACTTAAAGAAAATGGATGCCCATGTCTCAAGTCCGCTCATGCTCGCTTTTTATTCTAGATATTAGTATTTTTCCTGTTATTTTTATAGTCTGCTCAGAAAAATATTGCACATCAAGGCTATTCCATGGAAACATAACACCAACATGATGCTAATTAAACAGCGAAAGTTGCGTTATCCAAAACTATAACTTCTAGAAGAGCTGACTTTTTATCTGCTTGGTCGCCGAAGGAAAAGCATAGAAAACCTGCACCTAGTCAGTGCATAAAAGCTAGGCCTACAATAAATACTCAGTGCCCAGTCATGTCCAAGCAGGCAAAATGTTCGGCGCGAACGCGTCTTACATGCCCTCGACGCACTAAGAGGTCTCAATTTCCGCTCTAGAGGGCACCCGCTTTATAGAACGGTCTGGATGGCTAACAGCGTCTTGGAGACGTCGCCCGCATCTTCTACTCCCCTGAGTGCAGGAACGAAAATGGCTCGGCACTCGTAGCCAGGCAGGAATCGGTGGCAGCGTCGGCGGATCGTCGCGCAACGCGGCGTTGCCATGGCGACGGCAAGCGCGCGTCGCAGAAAGAAGGCGCGCCCAGGTCCTTTGTGAGGGATTGCACCCGCCTGCTCATTCGCGGCGACCCCGGCGAAAGGCGGCCCGCTATGTCGCCGTCGCATCAAGCTCGTTACCGCAGAGCCGGGGTTCGCCTTACGCCAAGTAGGAGCGTGGGAGGCGCCCAAAGCACCCCGTGCGGGTCGCTCGGATGCCTTGTCTGCGCCGCCGGCGTCTTCCGCTTGTTAACTGCTGCAAGCACCGCTCGCTGCTGGCCTTTCTATGTACTCTACGATCGCACGATCGGTCCATCTAGCGGTTTCGAACTAGTGGTGGTCTTTCATTTCAGCACCCGGTCTCTCCAGCTAAAATATGTTTCTGTGTGCGTGGGAAGTTGTTTCCTGAAGCTACCACGAAACTATCGGATCGGTGGATGTAAGGTATTACAGAACAAGGATTCTGAAAATTTTCCGGCTGTTCTTTTTCTCTCTCTCTACAGCCGTCACACCAGCCTTAAAAGGGAAACTAACAACAATATATTAACGAATAAATAAGGCTATCGTTTGGTTACAGCATTTGGCAGAAGCCGTCATGTCCCTCGATTTCCTCGGCGTTCTTTTTCTTTCATACCTAACTTTTTTATCTCCTCTTTCTTCTCTCTCTTGCCTTGACTGACATTATCTCTTCTCTAGTTTCTTCCTCTTCGTTCTTTCATGGCTTGGCTCTTCGCTGAGCTTGCACTAACTTGCGGATGGCTACTGCAACTCCAGCGGGCTGCTACACGACGACTCAAGGTTGGTCCTCATTAACGGCTATCTCCTTAAACTGGTCTGATCTGGTGTAAAGGGGAATTCCCTGAAGTGGACCAGATTTGTAATACTAGAGTGATTGCTAACAAGCATCCATTCAAGCACAGCCAACACCGGACCAACAATAATTCCATTTTCAGTTGATCAGTTAGCTCTCGCTAAACCGCAAGCTAAGAGTCCCGGTTAGCTCAGATGTTAGACTTCCTCGATGAGACGGTGTTCCCGGGTTCAAACCCTGAAGCAGGAGATTTTCTTCTTCAACGACCAAGTGTCAGTGAAAGCTAGATATCCTTCCTTCATGGCCGTATGGCTGCGCTTTGGTGTACTCTATCGAGTAATTACTTCCTTCTTAGAAATCGACTCGACCTTCGGGGATTTCCCAAGAATTTGCTTCAACATTGTTCACAGATCGAGTTGATCATTTCGCTTTCGGCGTACCACATGCTAGCGGTCCCGGTTTGCTCATTCGGCAGAGCGACTGCTCGGTGAGGCGGTGGTCACGGTTTCGTCCCCCGGACCAGGACCAATTTTTCGTCAGTTACGAAATTTTTCTTGAAGCCATTGTAGGCGTATGGTTGTGCTTGGGTAGGCGCTAATGAGTAACTATTTCCTTATTTAACTGCTTTGATTATGGGGTAACCGAAGAGCTCGCTTACCAGTGTAAGAATGTTTCCGTATTTCTCCTTATTGCTAGATAAATGATACACTCACATGCTTTTGTGTTGGAAGACTGCGATAGTCACTTGTTTCAAAGACAGCGAACTGTGCTGCACCCCCGTTTGTTCAATTTATTCATAGTAGTGCGCTTACTACACTCGAGACACTACGGCTAGAAATAAGTGGCGTAAGACCGAATGAGCTATTTCTATCTACTCAGCTGAAAAAGAACACTACCTGATATTCAAATGAGAGGGCAGTTTTTAGTCTGAAAAACGCAGACCACAGCGTGATCTCAAACTAGCGAAGATTTTAAAAAGAGCGCTCTGTGTTTAACTTAAGGTCACTAGATGTGCTTTGCTCTTTAGTGACATGATTTTCATCTCTCGCTATACTTCTTGTCCATTGCTTATTGCAGTTGATAGTGACGTGCTGATTGTCCAGGCTTTGACAACACCATTCACAACATGGATGATTTTACTACAGCCGTAATAGTTTGGTTGCATAAACGCCATTCACCAAGCATGCCCGGCGGCCTGTGATCATTAGTTCTGAGTTAGCTTGCTGTGCATGATGAAATAATGGTACTTGATTTAACTCTTCTTTTCCTTCTAAGCTTTTTCTATGCTTTCTTTAAGCGTTCAGAGAAGACATCTTTACACTGCCTCTCCTTCCAGTTGACGCTATCATGCAGCCAGTCACTGTGGCGTCTGTGGCTGAACCATAAGACCGAGCTTCGTAAGTTTTTGGATAAGTAAGGCGCTATCTTTCAGCAACCACAAATATTTCAAGGCGACCAAAAAGGAAAGTGTATGACTAAGACAAAGAGAGCCCCCGAAAACCCCGCGGCTCAGCCAACGTGTAGAACTTGGCCGCAGACGACACAAAAGAGAGCAGAAGCAAAGAAAGGACGTCAAACTCGCAAAGCAAAAGGACAAGTGGCAGAGTTTATCCATTATTACAGTTATCACAGGCACGTCTTCCTTTCTGCAGCGCTCTCATGCTAACCCCAATCTATTGGAAGCGCTTGAAAGCTGCGAGCCCGTGGACAAATAGGAGGAGAGGGCTGCGCCGGAAACTTTAAGGGAAAGAAGTTTGGCATTCATTGGTTTTTCCTGCGCGGAAAGAGCATGGGGAGCAACAAATAGGGGTGGAAAACACGGAGAGGAGGGCCAAGCGCCAGGGAGAAAAAGTAGGCCAACGAGTGCAGCGCTAACTAGCGGACAGCAAGACGGGCAACAGGGGAGCAGAACCTCTCTCGTAATCAGCTGCTTCTTCATTCCACAAAGCGCTCTTATCCTGAGTGACCAAGCAATGCGCTACAGGCTTATCGCCTAGCAGCCTGGCCCGCACCACCTTTCCTTTCCATCCTAGCTCCCGCTATTCGGGAGGGGGAAAGGCTAAAGAAAGAGGAAATGCGGCAAGGAAAGGAGGTTAGGTGGGTTGGACAGGCACAAGGAAGCGGATCGGGGGCGCGCTTGCGCACGCACGCACAAGGACTACGCAATGGCCACCGCTCCGTGGCCTCGTAACACGAGCCCTAACGGCCGGCTTCAATGCCTTGCGGAAATGGCCCCGTGTGGTTAGGCGAGGGAAGAGAGAAAGGGCGGCCGAATCGAGAGAGAAAGAGTGAGAGGGGAAGGGGTGGATCAACTACTCAGTGCCAGAGGAAGGAGGAGGACGAGAGGGGGAAGAGCGGGCGGGCTGCGGACGCCGATGCGGCGGACAACTGCTGGCGCCGGTATAGCGGAGTTTCTGCGTCCTTCTCGTTGTTCTCTTTTCTTTTTTTCGCTGCTCGCGGAGGCTGTTGCGCTGCCTCCGGTCGTCTCTCGCTGCCTGTTTGCACTGACGCCTGGGTTTTATACGCGTGGTCGGGGCCGGGCAGCAGCCGGCGAATATTTGGGAGCAACGCGCTGACTTGTGTTTGTGGAGCCATGACGTGAGCGAAACGTGGCAGGTGGCTTCACGCTTATTTCCTGGCTTTGGGCTTCGCTAAACTGGACGGGGCTGCATCGAAGTCGTACCCCAGCTGTCGCCATAGCTGAGGAGGCTAAGATGGAAGATGGACGGGGCTGCATCGAAGTCGTACCCCAGCTGTCGCCATAGCTGAGGAGGCTAAGATGGAAGATGGACGGGGCTGCATCGAAGTCGTACCCCAGCTGTCGCCATAGCTGAGGAGGCTAAGATGGAAGATGGACGGGGCTGCATCGAAGTCGTACCCCAGCTGTCGCCATAGCTGAGGAGGCTAAGATGGAAGATGGACGGGGCTGCATCGAAGTCGTACCCCAGCTGTCGCCATAGCTGAGGAGGCTAAGATGGAAGATGGACGGGGCTGCATCGAAGTCGTACCCCAGCTGTCGCCATAGCTGAGGAGGCTAAGATGGAAGATGGACGGGGCTGCATCGAAGTCGTACCCCAGCTGTCGCCATAGCTGAGGAGGCTAAGATGGAAGATGGACGGGGCTTCATCGAAGTCGTACCCCAGCTGTCGCCATAGCTGAGGAGGCTAAGATGGAAGATGGACGGGGCTGCATCGAAGTCGTACCCCAGCTGTCGCCATAGCTGAGGAGGCTAAGATGGAAGATGGACGGGGCTGCATCGAAGTCGTACCCCAGCTGTCGCCATAGCTGAGGAGGCTAAGATGGAAGATGGACGGGGCTGCATCGAAGTCGTACCCCAGCTGTCGCCATAGCTGAGGAGGCTAAGATGGAAGATGGACGGGGCTGCATCGAAGTCGTACCCCAGCTGTCGCCGTAGCTAAGGAGGCTAAGATGGAAGTGCCGATATTGGTCGCCAAATGTGTTGCTATCGCTTGAACATGGAGTAAACAATCACGAACATCGAAGGAACAGCTTGATCTAACGATGACTCCTTTTCAGTGGGGAACATCGTAAATGAAGCCATTCGGAAAGTGTCCTGTCATTGGTTGCTCAGACGCGGTTGTAGATTTTTCGGGGTCCTCATAAACGTTTCTCTAGGTAGCGTATACGCTATTCATAGGCTTTTGTCAATAAAATCTTAATATAGAGATCGTGTTGAGTAGTCTGCAGAAAATACCAATCATTAGACAGTCTATAGACTATTGGCATGTTCTAGTCTTCTGAGCAGAGCAAGTGCTAAGCCTGTACGGAGGCTCCGTACTGTGTAAGAAAAAACACACTGCATTCAATTTGAGATGCAAAGGCTTTCAGAAAGTCCTTATTCTCCCCTGTGAACAAACATGCAAGAACCACTACACAAGCAGCTCAGACCGAGACGACAGGGTAAGGTAACAAAAAAACGCATGCTGTGGGCTCCACCATTCCATAAACCGGGACACCCAATTTGCATGAAGCTGAGACGTAGCTGCATGCCAGGAAAAGATTCTGCACGAAGCTGCTTTACTATCGATTTGAGGCGCGCTCTTCGTGTTCGTTTAGGCGCTTCTATTCTACTTAAGCGGGTAACACTACGAGCAGTGAACTCTTCCGTGGTGGTTTTTCTTTTCAGTGAGATTAGATTAAAAAAAATAACGGCACAAAAATCACAAAGACATTGTGTTTAAAAAGTTTGAGAAGTGTGCCTTCCTATCTTCACTACACTATCCGTTCTTGCTTCTCAGTCATGGTTCATACACCAACAAAAAAAACGAAAACGAGTTTTGTCTTCACAACAGGTTTTGTCTAATGTTTCTGTCTAAAACTTTCTAGTCTTTGGTCAACAAAATGTTTGCGGTAGTAACAGAATATTTTGTACTTACTACAGAAAAGTGCTACCAAATTATTCCCAACAGGAAAGTAAACAGAAAAAAACAACTACAGTTCTACAGAGAAATACTGCAAACCAACAGGAAGGTCTGTCATTACAAAGAAACAAATATTTTGTGTCATTATTGGCATGGTTATTTCCCTTTTTTCCCACATGGTAGACATCACCCTAGAAGGTTATTTAATCTGGCATGGTAAAAGGTCGCATGTTCTGGGCACGTATGTACAATGATTGCCAACTTTACACTGCAAAGCTGCGACACCAGCGGCTATTTCTGGCTTTAACCACTAAACAAAAAATACAACACGCCCGTCAATTTAAGCAATGATTGCAAGCATTAAATACTGCATTTTGAAAGCATCCTACCAAATATGAAATCACTAAGCCAGCACGGTAGTTTCTGAGGTGCCTCTCCTTTCTCACAAATACTTTGAAAGCTTTGACGATCATGCATATTTTCAGCCACATTTTCATCCACAAGTATCCTCGTTTATAAAGGATTTGCTGAGATAATTTTTAAGGATATTCAATATTATGGCGCTGCTCTGTGCTGTAATTACGAAATCTATATTTAGCGCTAGCGCATACGAGCATTCATGCAACCCCAGTTAATGCAACTATGATGTCCTCTTTACATATGGGCTAGTCCTGCGTCTAATCCTTATTATTTATCTTGAACAATCGATGGTTCTGTTTAGCTCCTTGAGAAAGTGATGAACCGCGCACAGATATCAAGAGGTCCAGGGGCTTTCGCGTCTAAACTTCGGAAGATACAATTGGGGATCAGCAAACTTGCCGAGTGATGAATCGGCTAGGTGTTATGTTATCGCCAGCTTCGAATAACACCACTGTTTTGGCTGATGGGCACGTATTGTCTTTGTAGCCGCCGGAGTGGCTGGTTGTTATGGCGCTCGGCTGCTGACCCTAAAAGACGCGGGTTCGAACCCGGCCGCGGCGGTCGAATTTCGATGGTGGCGAAATTCTAGAGGCCTGTGTACTGTGCGTCAGTGCACTTAAAGAACCCCAGTTGGTCGAAATTTTCGGAGCCCTTTATTACGGTGTCCTTCATAACCCGAGTCTCTCTGAGATGTTAAACCCCTCAAACCAAACGTATTGTTATCGTCCTGAATTTCAAAATAACATGTGCACAGAAATTAGCCATCATTCACCACATGCAAGGTACTGCGTGGAAATGGCTATAAATAAAGTGATAATTAGGTTTCTGTTTAAAATACATATGTAGGTTTAAGCAAGAAATTTTGCAAAACAAACGCGTTGCACATGTAAGAAGCAATCCTGCAACAAGCGAGCTTTACGAGAGAACAAAGGAGTTAAATAAGCTTATCTTGAACCGTGTAAGCTCGGATAGAAAGCAGTTTGGAGGTTTATGAAGTTATGGCATATGCAACGAGCACATCAAATAAAAATCCAGTGTTTTCATGCACTTCTCTTTGGTGGTTAGTTTGTCCTCGTTTTTTTTTTTAGACCATTATAAGATGACCTATGCTTAATAGCCCCCTCCCGCGCAGTTAAAGTACTGCTATCAAGCTGTGTAAGATATGTCAGATTCTTGTTTAAATAAATGCGGAATAATTAATATGCACTTTTGCCGCAGTCTCATTTCCTACTGTCATAAAGTCAGCCCCCTGAAAAGGGTGAGCTAATGTCGACTTTCTCTCGCCTCTTTTTGTTTTCAAGTGTAGTATGTAAACTAGCTACTCACTAGCCCTTCTGTCATCGCTCCTGGTTTTATCGCAACCGCAGTTCTCATTTCTTGCTCTATTTCTCCGGCCTTTCGGCTTTCTGGCAGTAGGAGTGCTTATGCAACAGAGAACACTTTACAGACAACGCTGCCTCACGCTGCTTCCCGGCTGCTTTACACTGACATTTGGCTTTCTTGCACTATTACACTTTATGAAACAAAGCGCGCTTTACAGGTGACAGCTTCTGACCATCATGTTCACCTAACCTCCTCTCTTTTGCCATCGGGCTTTCAGATATTCCTTGATTGCTCTATGGCATGCTTTACAGGAAACGCCTGCTGACTGCGATGGAAGCTCAAGTTTTAATAATAACATTAAATAATTGAAAAGAAATTGACCAGACGTCGATGACAATGCTCCTTCAATATAAGTGGCTCGCGCACTACCTCGAGAGTTTATGCAATTGTCTAAAGGCGTTCACCTCATCTTTCACGTCATTACTGTTATGGCATGCACGTAGATTGCCTGGATTTTATTAAAATTTCTAGCACAGCCCTTATGGAATAGTTGAGCGACAAACATGGAACTTTATATTCGCGAGTGCTCTAATGTCACAGAATGGAATGTTTTCAGACTAGTTGGTGCGAATCCGTTTTGGTGGGCCAGCTTGAGCATTATGACATGGCCGTATAGAGATTCAGGACGCATTACTTATTCAGTTTAGATGGGTCTCGCTATACCCATGACCCAATGTTCAAGCTAGCCCACACTACCAAGCCGCAGTGTTACTCAAGTTGTCTGGCTTTCTCTCTGACCTGGACGTTTTTACGAGCGTTTTCTCACTAGACTGAAGGCTTCATTGGGTGTTCGGCTATGGCGTGGGCAACGCTTAGCAGGCAACGCACGCTACAAAAAATTGTTCTTCTTTTCTGACATTTCGCCGAAAGCGGTATTAAGAGAACGAGATACAAGGTCACTAAAAATTGGAGCCGCCGCGGTGGCTCAGTGGCTATGGTGCTCGGCTGCTGGCCCGAAAGACGTGGGTTCGATCCCGGCCGCGGCGGTTGAATTTCTTTGGAGGAGAAATTCGAGGCCCGTGTACTGTGCGATGTCAGTGCACGTTAAAGAACCCCAGGTGGTCGAAATTTCCGGAGCCCTCCACTACGGCGTGTCTCATAGCCTTAGTCGCTTTGGGACGTTAAACCCCATAAACCAACCAACCAACTAAAATTTGGCTGACGTTCAACCCGGCTGAACCTAGCAGAGGACCGAAAGCAAAGCCGGCGGTATTGATAGCGAAGAATGGTGTCGCATCATTGCTACGTCATCGCATGACGTCCAGTCAGGCGATTGCGAATCGCAGCTCTGAAGTTCAAGGTCAAAGGTGGTCATCAATCACGTGGTTGCCGGTAATTAGCTCTACGATACCAAACAGGCATATCATGGCTATGCGCAGCAAGACACATAGTCATACAATGTTAGTCTTGCGGGTGTGTGCTTGGCTTGACATTGGTCGGGCAGCACGGTCAAACTCGCAAAGCCAGCCGAAACTCTGAGTTGTACCGCGAGTACTCGAGCTTTCCGTCTAAAATATTCTGTCTGCGGATGTCCAAACGCAGTTATATTATGTTTTTCTTTCGTTTTCAGGTAAGCGCTTATATTTAAATGATCGGCAGTTCATTTTATCTTAAAGAATAGAAATTCAGAATCCTCTTTTGTCACCTGGTGCTTCAACAATTTCGTGCACTGTATTTGTGTTAATAATTCTTGTCAGCAAAGAGCGCAAAAAAAAAAGACAAAAGCCAAGACGAGACACGGCACAATGCCTTTTGACGCTGTCTGTGTTTTCTTCCTCGCCTTCACCTTTTTCTGCGCGCTTTATTGCCAAGAACGCCCAATCCTGCACGAATTCACATATTATCTCTCTTTAATAATTTCAGTTATGTTACCGACATGCCACACTTGTTTGTCTCCATATGTTTCTCATAATTGAATTTCCGTTTTCAGGGTTTATGAAGCGCTTCCTTCTCATGAAAATATTAGGAACAAAACGCAGTGAACCTTTATAGCATGGTGTTCTATCTTACTGGGAACGCGTACTTGTTCTACAGAGGCAGGTGTTAAAGGCCGGTTTCCTGGGTTTTGCGTTGTGGTAGCTGTAGTAGTAGTCGGTGTAACCGTAGGTGGTAACCTCGGGAAGGGGGAAGTTTGCACTAACGTCACAATTAACATCACTGAAGCGCGCCATGACAATGCACTACTCTGATGGGCACGTAATTAGTGACGTCTCGTGCAACAGCTTATACCTCCCACTGCTGTGACGACCTTCTGAAACACATGCAGACACTTCGATTTTCAGAATCAGGAATTGCTCCAATGCCTCCAAAGTATCTTCTGCCACTTCTCAGCTCACGCGGCCTCCTTCTTAACTGTCAAGGACAGAGAGAGGACCGCTGTTGGTAGAGCTACAATGTCTGGAAAGATAAAAAGAGCGGTGTCTAAAGGTACCTATATAGAGAAGCATTTCGCGCTCAAATCAATTTCTGCAGTGTCGAAATGCACCAACAGCTGTGATTTAATCTCGCATTACACAGTGGTAAACATCCTCCGCGTTCCTGCCTTTTCTTTTGGTTCACTTGCTGCATATATGAAATTTTTGCATCATTCAGGCACTGACTGGCTGCAAAGCTAAGTGGCTTTAATAACATAATTATCGCATGCCTAAGGGACAGTGGATATACTATAAATAAAGCGGACCTAAGTGTTTACCTAAGGAGACTGCAATTACAAACTGTAAACTCTCATACGTTACTCAAGTAACGTAAGACAGGAATGAACAACTGCGCATAATTGAAATTAGTATGTATTGAACACAGAAGTTTTAGCTGTCGTAGTGCGCTAAAAATACTTTTCGAAGAGTGTAGCTTATTTGTGCCCCCTTAGAGTGAACATCATGTACAGTGGGTTGCACTCCCAATGACGCCTCGCTGAAGCAAATCTTTTCCCGAATGTATTTTAACTGTTTTTTTCCTGCATTTTATTTCAGGTTAGACGGACTGGTATCATATATTGTTCAGAAGCTTCGCTTTTTGGGTTAGAAGAAGGTAGTCGTTTCTGCCTTTCGGAAAGAAAAGCGGTGAAGCGCTTTCTGTTCATTCAAAACCGGGTCAACAACTTGCGTTTTTGTTGGTGCAGAGTCGAACTAGAGGACAATAAAGACACGTAAAAAAGTCCTAAACAGTCTTCACATAATCTTGTTTCGACCAAACTGAAGGTGTCAGAAACTCAAGATTTTTCTGTGCATTCTGCGAAACGAATTAACGTGGAAAGGTTCAGGCAGGTCTTCGAAGAAAAGAAACTATTTTATTCAGCCAAAAGGACGAATTTTTTCAAGGCAGGAACGAAACATTATCCTGCTAGCCTGCGCACATTTTTATTTCACGTTATTACCTATTATAAGGTATTTTGGTAAATACAAGCGGCTCTTAATTTGAAATCTGCAATAGCATTTTTATAGTATTCATTCGAAAGGTCGGACATGAGTTGGTGTTAGTGTATTTTATCTAGTTGATGCTTCGCGGGAACCGAACTTTCTGGCAGGAAAATAGTGAACACATTCCTTCGTATGATGCCCACTAAAGCACAGCAGAGAGCCTTTTATAAAAACCTGCCGCAGGTTGAATATATCAGTAGCCATCTCACAGAAAGTGTTTCATTATGTCGTCTAAGTATAGCGATCATATGCAGCACTTACCTATCTTCAAATGAGTAGCTCCTCGCAGTTCTACCAAGCCCAATGCATAAATAGTGCTTCCGCTTGAAATCAGTCGACCCGACGAAGTTTCAGTGCTTGATTCCTTAAGTTGCAATCATGCCACACAAAGAAAGGCCTCCGTGCAGGCTTGAGTAAAATTACAGCTGCCTTACGAAGAAAAGCCAGGCGCAAGTGGTGAGCGCGCAGGTGGGATGCAGCCGGTGCTCTCTGGTGCGCTCACCGCACGAGCGGAGAGCAGCGTTGGTCCCAGCGGTGGCGGTGGTGGTGCGAGCGCCATAAGCCGCGAACAGCCGCTTCGACGGCGTGACCACACTGCAAGACATCTCTGCGTGAAAACGCGCGGCCACAGTTCTCTGCCAGCCCGAGTGCGTTCGGAGCTGAACGGCACGCCGCCGGCCCGGCTTCAACCCCTCTTCCTCACTCCCTCCACTGCACTTCTCCCCCGCTCATCTCTTCTCGATCCCCATCCTCTCTCCGCATCCCGGACGCCCTCTTTCTCTCTCTCTTCCCTGCCGCCAGTTGCAGTCTGTTCCTGCGAAGCCTCACGGTGCGTCCAAGAGGAGGCGCCTCCGTGTCAGACTGAGTGACGTTTTTGGTTTATGTTGTTTTCCATTCTTTCTCAACTCCCTTCCATTTCTGAGCGTTGTCAACGAGGCGAGCTTGGCTTTCAGGAGGAGGCTGACGGCGGCTTCTTGGAACAATGACACAAACGTTCCACGTGTGCGTTCTTTTAGTTTCGATCTTAAGTGAGCGACTTGGTTGCCGAACGGACCATTGAAAGCCTGCATGAAGGACAAGTTAGCTTTGCAGTGTCTTTTTGTACAGGAATGATGCTTTATTTCATTGGTAATTTAAAAGGTAGCTAAAGGCGTAACAAAATCAGTTGACGACGAAAAGGTGCGTTGATTTAATCAGCCTTTCTGATCTTATGAGCGATGTGACAAAATTCATACTTAGCGGTACGACCGCTAGTTACCTAGACCTATGGTTTGTTTAACAAAAATAAAATATCTCTCTCCTTTTTGTAAAGCTAATTCCGCTTGTTAGTAATAGCGAATTTCAATCATGGGATAAGGGAAAACTAAATATGCTGAGGTATTGTTTGAGCAGGCCTGCCAGTTGACAATTACATGCAAGTGAGAGGAAAGAAGGGCGAGTAAATACTCAAATACAGCCCGCTGCTGACACGTTGAAGCTTTCCAACTTCATAAAACAGAAACCAAGCCTGCTTTTAAAACTCACAACAAGTTGCTTTCTTTATATGATATTTAATGTTTGGTTATTTGAACTCCGCTTTCGATTTTATTTCTTTTTAGTGCATCATCAATACGCATGCTTTGTAAATATCACCTGCAGTGACCTATCCAAGTGAAACCTAAGGTAAACGAAGTATTTCCAACAACGCTTCTTTTATGTGCTTCTACCACAATATTAGGGCTCAGAGGGCAGTATCAGAAATCAGTGATGCGAAAAAGTCAACTGAAAAAAAAAACTGATGTGTACTTAGGTCGCGATTTTCTTGTTTCGAAATTAGCGACGCCACTGCATGTTTGTTCTTTTGGGCCCCCTAACTCGCTCGGCAAACAATAAAAAGTATGGCGCACGAAGCGAAGTGAAAAGTACTTTTGGTAAGTTCATTCCTATCATTATGTACGCAAACGCATGTCGAGGTATAGCGCTGAAGTTTCACTAAAGAAACGTTGGTGCACTTCATAGAAGGTAACGAGCAGATAGGCCTGATGCCGCAACAACTATTTTTTAGACTCAGTGACTTACCACCGAAAATTATACGCCGAATAATTTCACCATTGTCGTCTAGTCTTACTTACGATTTCCAGAACTCTTGGGTTCATGACTACTGAATCACTGTGAATGTTTAGTCCTAAAACCTAAGCTAAGGGCGACAGACGCAAGGCATGTTCTCAGTGTCGGTGTTAACTCGATACCTGCTCACTGCCTAGTGCGTATCAACGAAAATTAATCCTTTCGCCATTTAAGAGAGATTTTCCATGGTGTACGTGCCTCAGCTTCACAGCTACTTTGCGACCTCCTTTTAACCTGAACAATAGATGAGAGACTAGATTTATATGCCAGTGTGCGTGATTAAGTGTTCTAACTATGCACGTGTGTTGCTTGCTATGGCCATTGAGAATACGATAAAGCAATGCGGTAATTAGTGTTCCTCTTGTACACATGCGATCAACAACGTGGTAGTTAATCCTTTCACACCTTCACACGCCGTCATAAAGAAAAATCGACCTCTCAGGCAGTTTCTGATGTACCATATTTCCAACGAGCATTTCTTGTTGTGTCGTGTTATCCAAATAACTGTTCATATTGGGATGACAAACACTGTCAGGCGGTGGAGTCGTCTCAAGTCTACTATATCAATGCTGTAGTGAAGTCAAAGTAGGTCGTTCAGCCAATGGCGCCAAACGTTTCCCATGACGTCGCGGTTGCAATGCAGATGATGATAGGCAAGAAAGAAGAGGAGACGGTGGTTTGTTTCCGCGCCTGAGGGGAGAGGGGATTCGTGTTTACGGAGCGGAGAGGGGAAGTAAGAGAGAGTGTACAGGGTCTCGAGGGCTTAGAAGCCCATGCCTCATCGCACTGGGTCAAAGGACCCTCTTCTTTTATTTTTTACCTAGCCTCTGCTGCAGCGCAATCACGACGTCATGGGAAATGGTCGACGGTTTTGGCTGCAGGGCCAGCTTTGAAAGGCACTTGCTGCTGCACTTTGCATTTGTATCCGGCTATAGAACAAATTGCGCCACAACCTTAAGGTATTAAGTGGAATCTGAGAGGGATCCACGTCCGACATGTCAGCCTTTTTTTCCTCTGTGTGTCCAAAGCAAATGGCCAGAGTCTCAGGCCTATAACACGGTATGTCATACCAGACAAGCCTGACTTGGACACTGGCACGATACGACCTCATCTGTCAGGGTCTTAACGCTATCGCGTTGAGGCACCCTTTCTGCAGAAAATCAGGCGTCGTAGGCATTGTGAGCGAAAAATCCCCGGAGAAGCAACCAGTTTGGCCACCTAGGTGACGTGACCTTGTCGCTTCCTCACAACCTGCCCACCGGATAGTGAGCAAACAGGCCGCAGTGGCGGGTGGCCGCAAAATTAATGATTGGTCGCTATGGAAGAGCAACCTGTGTCGCACAAGCCCCACCAATGACATAATCGCCCATCGCAAGGTAGTGACAAACAACCCCTGCACCACTGCGCCAGGAGTGCTATGATGATGATGAAAGTCGAGAACTATTAGTTCTGCATGTATGTGCATTTTTAACCCATTAACGTTGCCGCGCCATACCCTTAACGCGCAGCTTAAGTTCCCTCTACAAGTTTTTGTGCTGTTGTGGCACGTTGTTGACTCAGAGGTTCAGGAGCAATTAAACCCAGCTTGGAGCTCCGGCTGCGTGATAGCAATTTGGTGAAGCTCAGTGTAGTTCATCTCACTGAACAGTTGCGCTACATTAGAACGCTTGAGAAACAGATTACTGCAGGAAGTTCCAGGTGCCTGAGGATAATGTCAAGGCCATCATCCGTGCTGGGAGGAGCACACTGAAGCTGCGGAGATTTTGTAGCTTATCCTGATAGACGCGAGAAGAAGTCGTTTACGACTTCTAATTGCGAGAGACGTTGACGGTTTTTTTGCACCTAGCTTGTGAAAAACCATCGCTAACCATTCTACCCAGCTTCTACTAAGGTCACTGATCTCATTCTTGCCCTCGGTGAAAGGGTGCAGGCAGACGACCACTTTCGATCTTCGTTTAACCAACAATGGTACAGGAATGAATGCGGTTTCTCGAGTAGCCCGTCACCGAGTGTTATGCTCCGGAGCACACACACTCACCTCTGTGTGGCATGCACCACTAAGTCCAGGAATAAAAAAGTTGTTGACAGCATTCCTTCACTGAAAGAGAAATTAGGCAATGTGTGCTCCCGAACCGTATAGTTAAGAGGAGGAAGAGGCTCAAAAACATTTAGTGAAAGCTTAAAAGTTGATTCGTCTCACTTCGTGAGCCCAATGACCTGAAGGGCTGCTCGTCCTTTTTCCGCCAGGTTCTTCTGGACAGCGGGGTACTCGCTGCAGAGGGTGGCTTCTGAACCCTCATAGGTTCGGTCAAATGTTTCTACTGAGATGAAGATTCTTTGGTGAAGTCCTGTCATATGAAACACTGTGTCCCGTTCCCTGCATGATGGACACGCCGGATCATATATGTCTGAGCAGCATTTTTTGGAAGTGACTGGTTTTGGAAGAATGTCAGTTTGTGTTCTCCTAATTACGTGTTCTTCCTCTAATTGAGATTTTTGCTACGTTTAGGAAAACTCTTCTGGTCACCCAGTACTGTTGAGGGATGTCCACGTAGCTTAGTAGTCGGTTTGACAGATATTCATGAAAGTATAGCGGCTGCGTACTCACACTTTGACCCTGCTGCCACAGTACCGCGAAAAGCGGCCGAGCGATCTCCGTGCTTCAAGTAAACTGTCATACTGGTGGATTGAACACTCCCACAAATCATTGGTAAGTAGTCATATCGTGGGCTTCACTGTAGGTGCCGTTGGAACGATCAAGGCTCGTCATATTGACGTTGCTGCTGGTGAAAGCTTACGATCCATAACTGGCACAAATACATTGGCTAGTACGATTAAGCGTGGTCACATGCTCCGGAAATAGAAATAAAGTAAAACAATTCAATTTAATTATGTGTCATATCTACTGAAACAGCTTCAGGGGCACGTTGAGCGTCATTCAATATGTATTAAAAAGTATTCGAAACTTTTCTTAACACCTACATTTCACTTAATACTCAAAATACAATGTATGCTATTAACTATATGACGTCCATATTGCCTGGCTCAGTGCTGGAGAAACTACATTCGGTCCATAAGGTCACGCTGGTCACAAAATCGGTGATGGCAGTTAGGACCGCAGCCAGTTGTATTCGTTCTAGAGTACAGCATCTCTATGAGCCATATAAAACTGATGCTCCTTATAACTCTTCAAAGATGCAACACAGAGCCAACTGATTATATCAAAGTTACCAAATAAGTCACAAGCTCGTCTAGTAGCCTCCAGCACCCACTGATTCTTAGTAGCGCTTCAAAAAGCATTCCACTACTGAGGTGCCCACAACTCCCTACCTCAAGTCAAGGTTTACAGATTGCTAGAATCAGTTTGAGGCGCTTCAAGAGCGTGACGCAAGACTGGACCTAAGGTAAGAGTCAGAAACGTACCCATACTTGCCAAATTTATTTCATCTCTTCGGTGAGTAACGATAAAGCACTTACAGGGTCATGTGATGAAGAAAACATTTTACCTACTATTAAAGCGTAGTTTACGCTTCAGAGTTGCTGTTAGTATACCCAATGTTTCAGCCAATAGTTTATAAAATTTCTACATATAGGATGTTCGAAATAGGAAGCTATTGTGTATAGAAGAAAACTGTCATCCGCGGCGAGTGTGCTTACTTCTGGTGCGGTCTTCTGCATGAAACTGAAACACAACCCACCTGGATCACAAGAAGTTCAATGCAAACAGAACGTTTTCTGGTGGAGTGCTGCAAACCATAAGGCGCCAAATTCATAATGGCAGCGCTGTTTTAGCACCGCATGCAATTCTGTTTGCTTCCTCGCTTGGTAACAGAAAAATTATAGTCATCCGGGGCCGTCATATTTATTTATTTTCAACGTTAGATAGCGCAGCCCTACCGGGGCTGTAGCTGAAGTGTGTGTACAAGTCTATTTGAGAGTGATGACTCAAAAGAAAATTCATGAAGGGGTACAATAGCAGAAGTACTTCGAATTGGGGAGGCGTAGGTTGTGCGACACGTCTCCAAAGGACGTTACTTCTGCACTCAATTCCCTGCACACCTCTTGCGCTCCGTTCGGTTATGTGTGGGAAAAAAAAAAGAACCTTTCCTCGCGCTCCAATGTTTTAGATGCAGATGTTTTCTTTGCTTAAAAACTGATATTGCATCACTTGGGTGATAACTACGAACTCATCACTGCCGCTAACCACCAGTCGTTGGCAAATGAAACAAATAAATAGTAATCTTTAGTTCTTCACCAAAAACTAGTATTGCTCTAAATATAAATGACATTTGGCGCGAATCACAGCCTGTTTCTCACAAGATATTTTTTTATAATGCACGACCCCTACCCTTGGTCTTCCTGAAATTGTTAGTTGAAACGCTCGATATTTGCTTTCAGTAGGAAAAGTACGTAGCCTCTTTAATGGAAAAAAACAACGCAGTCAGGTGATAACCATGATGGGAAGAAGCACACGCAGTTTCAGTTAACCTGTCCAAGTGGAGTCAGCGGTGATATCTAAAAGCGGTGCACTCATTTTAGCTTCGAATTGCACCAGTCATACTGTTATTGTTAGCGTAAGTACGGTGTTCACGTTCTTTTAGTTCTTGGATATACACAACGCGAAGCGAGGGGAAATATTTGTTCCAAAAATGCACGCAGGTTCGGCGCTCTAAACAATACATATAGACGATTTCAAATGAGCAACAAGGGCATAGAAAACGCGACTGCCTTCATCCAGTCGGTCGTCCTGCTGATGCCGTCACGTAATTTAGGACACAGCAATCCATATGACACATGTTTGAGCGCGAGTCAATATATGTGTTAATACGCGTTATTTCATGCGCGGATGCCAAATCTCCAAGAGTCTGTAATATTCCTGAGTACTTCTCTCTAAAAGCTTCACTCTAGGAACAGTATCTCAGGAGTACATAATTCTAAATGAACTTCCGTATACATGCGCTAAGCTCCCATGAAATGCCCGGGTCGGCCGAATTCCAGCCTTTCCGGAGAGCGGCGCGGATCTAATGAACTCCCGTGCATTGGAGAGATTAATAACTGCTCCGGCAGTAGGTATTCCTGTGCACGGCATAGGAATGCCTACAACAACTACAAAAGAAAAAAACAGCGGCTGCAGCGTGCGAATATCTCCGAAAACTAATTACGACTTCTCGCTCGGTTTGCTCGCGAAAAGAAAAATTATTTCCGCTCAACGTACGGCTCTCCCGCTGTTTTTGGGTTTCCGTTAGAAGGAAGTAGTGCTGTTCTAATTGTAGACTGTTGGCTATCCAATGGGCCCTCTTTCTGCTGAAAGTGGCAGTAGCTTTGGCTGCTCAGTATTCCATGGAAGAGCATTAGGTTCATAAGTGGTCGCAGCAAACTGTCCGTGGAAGAAAAATTAATGAAGACATGAACGAATAGTTATATAGCCGGCAGTGACGTGAACTATGGAACACAAGTGCAAACATAAGAGAGAAACGCATAGTTTATCTAATTTGCATACTGGCATATTTTGCAGATGATTGTGCAGAGGTCTTGCTGTCAGTAATACCCTTCCGGAATTCTTGTAATGACATTCGAGCAATCAAATTGGCGTGTACTTTTTACATGCCTCCGTGTTTAGCTGATGTATGTCTTTGAAACCTTAAAGCTGCCAAGTTTCACATCTTTGTTGTTTATTATAGTTATCAAGAGGCACTCTTATGAATTAGTATCAAAAGACGTTTTTTCCTATCAAACTGTTGAAACCCAAAGATTTTTTCCGGAGCGAGATTTTACAATTTACGGCAAAAGTGCTTGTATTTAAGATGCGTCGTCACAGCTATATAAATTAATTACTGCCTTTCTCACCAGCACAAATTATGCGATAATGAAATTATTGACATATCTTTTTATGTTGGTACCTGATAAGTTCCATGTGTAGTCACATTGTAGTTTTACGTAGCAGCAACAAGCTCCGATAAAGTTTGTACTCTATTCGCAAACAACCTAAAACGAGTAGATGAAGCGCACAAAAGACAGCACACAAAGAATAACACAAGACAGACGCCTCCAATTTTCCCCAGAACGTGCTCTACTGCCCCCTATAACACCCCTTTTCTTTTTATGAGACAAACTTGCTAACTCACTATAGTCGTAACAAATAGGCAACGCACTCTACTTATGTTTTAAATCCTGACCTCTTGATATTGGGGTAGAAAGTGCCGCGTTTGTCGCATTTTCTGTGAAAGTTGTTGGGGACGTGTGGCTCGTTTTCCTCGGGTGCAGTAGAAAAGTTTTTATTGTAATTCATATTCTGTTTTGTAAAACAATGTTTCTTTTATTACAATTTTTGAAGACGCATGAAGGTACCCGTGTTTAGATTATAAACCTTTCTCAGCCTGTGACTGGTTCTCCTCACCAGTTTTCATTCCCATAGTGTGCGTTTGTGCCTTCGTGCATATCGCGGACAAACCATTCTAAGCTTTCTCAAAAGTAAGCACTGTGCATGTATTACGTCTATAAATTTTTCTCCGCTCACAATTGAAAATTTTGTGCTGGGGAGCAGTAGGAAAGTAAGGAGCTGTTTATAAACGTGTTTCCTTCGAACATTGTTTCGAACATTCGAACGTTTTATTTTTCAACCTCAATCTTCGTCTCCGCCTGTATTCTGTTCCTCTTTACTCGAGGCAGCAGGATCTTCTTAGGCGACAACGCAACGAACATTTCTAAATTATACTTTCGCATTTCTGTTCTGCGAAGCTCATCGGACAGCTTGAAATGTTCGCCAGGTTTAAAGATTTTGTGGCTCCCACAACGGCTGCAGGCTCATGATGAGTTTTTGAGTGCGTAACAATGGCCTGGAATATGCGTGCGTGAGTGAGTGATTGTAACGTGAACATTATCCATGAAAGCTTGTCTGGTTGCGTTCGTAACACTCAGAAAACTCTGGCACAAATAAAGATTTGTTTAAACAAAATCCCAAGATTCCACAATTTGCTCGGCTATGGACAACATACAGTGGATCAATGGCTTAATTTATTACCTAGCAATAACAGACACGTCGAAACGAATATATCATCTACCCAAGCACAACCGCCAACCTCCTTAGGTCGACGACTCGCGTGCAACAAATAAGACAACAAAGCAGTGTCTTTCATACGAGAACAGAGGCCGCAACATTTTACGTTTTCATGACACCTTCTTTCATCTTTCTACTCATCACCTTTTGTACAACAATATTGTCATCTACGTCTTTCAGTTCGCTCTTCAAAAGGTAACTGACTCAACCTTACTGGCTCTCTATAACGCACGTACTACCGAGCAAAACGAGAGGGACGACAAGGTGCGTGCGTGTGTTTGTGTTCTGCAACTACTCGCTTAAGCTTTTCGCTGTAGAACACTGTTCACATTCTTCAAGCCATACTTCTTCCATATTTCTTGCACTCGAGAAATTTTTGAACAACGCTCACCTCATTCCCTCGCCGTGCAGTGCACAAGGCATTAAGAATTTTTACAGAGAATGAGTCTAACCCTTTACCAACTGTGCCATAGCGAGACTATTGTTTGAGGTGCCTACAAATTCTATTCAGCTGTCCTTTTGGGGCATTAGCTCATCATTGCCAAGTTGGATTGGTCGTTTGTTTTCGGAAGAGCAACGAGCATAGAATCATTTACAAAGACTCTTCTTACTGAAAAACTTCCCGAGAAAAATAGGTTTGTATGAACTACTTCACTTCGCACCAAATTTAACGCTGTTTGTAATTTTTTTTCGTCGAGTACAAGTTCGGTCATCTCATTTTCGCAGTCCCGCAGCGCCATTCATTGAGAGAATGGCTCTGAAAATTGCTTGCCTAGATTACTCCCGTAGTGCCCCTCTCTTTTCCGTTTTTTGTTTTAAAGAAAACTCCTGTCGGGCCATCGCTGTTCCACAAACTAAAATGCCAACAACTTAAATCTGGATGGTGAGGAGACAGAGAGAGTGAAAATCTTACTACCTTCGCGGTCGTGCCACGGTTTCAACTTGAGCTCTCTCACTTTATCTTGTCTGTGCAGTATACTTCTCCACATATCGCCACCCGCAAGAAAATAGCCTCCATGCGCGTTAACCAGATGGCGCAGTGTCTCTCGGAAATTTCTAGGGAACATTCCCTAAGAGCGTACGAGAGCGCCGTACTGCCTAGTGGATAATTTGGTGGCTCAAGACGAAAGGCTATTTAGCGCCGGACAATGCAGTGAAAATGCAAATTTGGGAGGCTGATTGAGAGATGCAGAGCAGTCGGCTCTTGCGGACAACGGACAGGGTGGGAAACTGGGTGGACCACCCTATGTGACCCCGTTTGGCAGTGCTGAGTGTGTTCGAGATCCCGAATAGAGAGATGCGGCGTCCATTTAGTTACCCTGAAGGGAGCGGGGGGAAGATTCGGGAAGTCTGAGGGTGGTTTAAATTTCTAACATGCTTGGTCGAAGGGGACACACTACCTATTGAAGACAGTGTGGGCATTATATGAAACTTTGATGTCGGAAAGCGACCAGAGGTAGAAACTTCACAGTCGATAATCGAAAGAGGGGATTGGAGGAAGAAGCGTTGCGCAAGCATTGTCAGCTAAAGTAGTACACAGTGATTTGAAAGGCATCTGTGCAAGGAAAATCACTGGAGAAAAGCAAAGGTGCTCTAATCATATATTTTTAGCGGGCACATATTATTATCCTTAGCCGCAGCAGCTCTTCCACATTTTTGTCGATACGATGGTTCAAAATCTTCGCCACCTACGGTGTCAGGGAGGCGACTGTCGTGAGCTCCAGGCCATTAGCTATTGGTCTGGTCGGAAGAATTGACATCAGTGACACCATACTTTAAACCTTTGTGCAAACAGAAGTGTTTTGTTTAAACAAGGTTGTTGTCTTCATTTCACAGACGAATAATACAGTGCTCGGAAGGTGGAGGAAAATACCAAGAAACATTTAACTCAGTACCTCCGAATGCGAAAAGAGGGATTTCGGCAGCACTTTTCTTTCTTTCTTTCTTTCTTTCTTTCTTTCTTTCTTTCTTTCTTTCTTTCTTTCTTTCTTTCTTTCTTTCTTTCTTTCTTTCTTTCTTTCTTTCTTTCTTTCTTTCTTTCTTTCTTTCTTTCTTTCTTTCTTTCTTTCTTTCTTTCTTTCTTTCTTTCCTTCTTTCTTTCGTTCTTTTCTTCTTTCTTTCTTCCTTTCTTCCTTTCTTTCTTTCTTTCTTTCTTTCTTTATTTATTGTTTCCTCAGACACAGTCCAAGAGGGCGCCGAGGCTAAAGGCGACGGAGCGCCTGACAAGGGCCCCGGCCCCCTTGCACAATGTACATAAAACAAAACTAGCATTACAAAGTTCGGTCAAGCAGTCCTCTCACTGTAGACAGATTGCAACAGGAAAGCAAGTAGTTCGGTTTTCATTATAAAAAATGATTGACATGGACTACTACACTTAGTTGTAGTCTTTGTTTCTAGCACCGACTAGATAACGACTGGTTACGTCGATCCAAAGCCCGAACTTTAAATCCTATTTGGCTCGATCAGGGGACCTCACAGCGCCATAATGACAGAACGTATTTCTCAATCTCATGCAATTGCAAACATAAAATAAAATCAATTGCCCGCAACAATATATTTGATTTTATTTATTTATTTATTTATTTGACACCATGGGAGGTTCGTCCTTGATTCCGAGAGGGAGTGCGAAATTGAACAAACCAACAAAACTAACGCGAACGTAGGCGAAAACAGGAACCAAATCGAACATTCCTGTTTTAAAACATAACCAGCAGGCGTGTAATTTTCGAGGCTAGCCACGGGACCGACTTTCAAACTCTCTGCATTTTAACATTTTTAAACTCTCTGCTTTTTTCCACAACGAAGTGTCGCGAGCCTTCGATAGTTTGCTCTCTATTGACGCAGCTCCATGCTCTCTGCAGTGAGGTCTGCGCTTTTGAATGAAGCTGACAAACGTTTTGCATCTGGGCATTGGCATCTCAGGTGCGCGGCAGTTTGAAAGAAAAACTAAAGCAATAATATTGTAGAAGATCTAGAAGTGCGTGTGGACGTTCAAAGTTCTACCCTTGCATCGTGTCCAACGACTTACAAATATATATTGCAGACCATTTCCTAACCTTAATTTTGCTTAAAGACGTCGTTTCCTAAAAATGTTTCTTTATCATCCAATATTCCGGGGGTAAGATTGGCGCATAGCTTGCGGCGCATAGCTAGCGGCGCATAGCTAGCGAGTCGGGGCCGCCGCCGCTGCCGCGCGCTCTCCATGAACTATCTCTTTCTCCTCTCCGATGCGCAGTAGCGGCGCACAGCTGGCGTGCCGGCGGCCCGGCACGCTAGCTCTCCTTTGTGACGACACTTGCTCCTCGCGCATGCGCAGCATGGTCGCCCAAGAGCACGCGAAATGGCGAGTCTGTGGGCAATGTAGCCACCCAACAATATGTGGCTACACGCAGATGTTGCGTTCGCAATCCTCCAGGTTTAACCAGAGCTAAACCACAGCCTATTTTTTTTTTTCATCCCAATTCAAAGAACATGCCGATGGGCTAAATAACTGCAGTAACGCGTCATTGAGATCTATAACGCCTTTGTTGAGCCACTGCGAAGAAAACTTTACTTGGATAAAGAAATAATAAGCTTCTTTCACCGGCCGTGAAGGCTCATAGGTATCAGGTTTAGTTCATGAGTGCGAGGAAGTGGAATCGAGTCCCGGCAATTCAAAATCACACGTATGCTGTGCAACGCCAATGCGCGGAACCAGATGTGGGTCGAAACTAATCCCGACCCTAAACTATGCCTTCCGCATAGCCCTCGAACAGCTTCAAGGTGTTAAACCCCGCATGTAACATTAGTGTTCTCTGCTTTAAGGAGGCCCGTCCCTTTTCGTACGCACTTCGAATTAACGTTACAATGATGACGGACGAATAGACGACAGCTTTCTAGCAGACAAGCAATCATGCGGCATCCTTCTTCAAATGTGGAATGTGAATCTGAAAAGGTAATTTTTCTCTTGCGAATGGAAAGCCGCAGTGCCTGAAATATTCATTATGGGCATGTAAGTACCAGAAACTGCGAGAATAGCAAACCGTGACCATTTGTTTATGCTTTGAAGTAACTGCTATTCTCTCGTTTCGCAAAATACAGTTGTGCTCGCTACGTTGTGATCAAGTGTTAAAGCCGTGGACGAGCAAAATAATTCGCAGTGTCGCAAGCTCCAGTGATGGTTACTCTCTGAAGTGGAAGAACAGAAATTCTAGATCAAACAAAGGGCACAGGTCAAAGGAAGGACCATGTAATGATTCTGGAATAACATGAAACAATTTCAAAAAGCTACAGCGGTTCGGATTATCTACAGGCTAGAAAAACAAGGGCAGAACGAAAAAGCCTAAGGTTAAGATAATATAGGGAAAAAGTAGTTTAAAGTGTCAAAGAGGGCAGGCAGTGACAATAACAATGCATTAACAACAGAAAGGATTATAAACAAAAAAACAACCATTGCTAGCTTCATAGAAGTAAGCCTTAATGAAGGTGCCTTTTTCAGAAAATGCCTTACGAAAGAACCTGGCTACAGCACAGGCTATCAACTTACTACAAGGGCAAGATGCACCGTAACCATGGTACGCAGAAGCAATAATTCAATAAGTGTTTTTTTTAATCACCACCCTTCTCTCATATCTAATGTAAATGGATCATCGTCCATTGCAAATGTTGAAAAGAAAGTTGAATGCCTATCTTTTTTTTTCCTTTGAGAAAAAAAAATGTCTTTATTTCAATCAGCTTTCACTGCGTGAAAAAGTTTTTTACCCTCTTATCGAGTTCCGCTTTCAGTGCCTGTGTGATATTTGTTTCTTTTGCATTCTGCCTTCAGTGTATGTTAACCTATGCTTGCATTTTTTTTACACCTTATACTTGGCTAGTGTGTGTTTTTAGGAGCGAGGACTGACACTTCTCCGGCATCCGTGCCTTTTTGTCATGCTCTTAGACCTTCTTTGCACCTTGCCTGTTTGTATAAACTTACATTCTTTCAAGCATCCAAATTTTACAACGCAAGCGAGAGGTGACTAAAACCAGCTACAACCAGAACGTGACCTGAACTAATAATGGCAGCGGATCTAGATAGCAAAATAAACAGCACTTTTCCGCTAATGTTCAGGCTCTCCAAGGCACAATAATTTTTAAAGAGCTGGACTTTTCTGTTGGCAAATCAAAAAGAATTTGGCACGTGGAACGTTCTCACTTATTCGTTCGTACTCATACACTCATTAAAATGCCCATTGCATAATAAATTCTTAGACTACGCTCTCATCCAACTACTGTAATTTCGTTCCAGAAACATCAACAAGATCACATCACAAGCTTGACTCCTTTTACGAACGTATTAACGCTTTCAAAATCAGTTTCTTTTCATGCACTTTTGAACCATGGAATGCATTACCTGAAAACATTCGCTCCTTTTATTTTGGAAGCTTTGCAAGAGCCATCGAACAAACATAACCATTTCATTCAAGCTTAACACCCAATTATAAATATTTACTCCTCTTTTTTTTTTCTTCTTGTATTTAATTTGATTTTGCTCCCTGTGCATCAATGCTTTTTCTATTTGTTTGACGGATGTAGTTTCTAACCTGTACATGTTTATTCTGAGCAGATTATGATGTTAAACACTGCGTTGCATGTTATCTCATTATTGTATAGTTTTTTACTCATACACTCGTGCCGTAGCGTTCCATTGCAATGCAGTATGTACGAAAAATAATAAATACATACTGGTAAATTGACACGATGGCTTAATTTTTAATAAGAATGCGGCCTTAAACAACTCAGGATCTAAGATAACGACCATTGTTAATCACGGAACCATGCGGTTGAATAGGCGCAATAAAAAAGTCGGTCGATAGCACTTTAGTACCCTGCTAGATCCCATCGTCGCAACTCAAGAGATCCATTTCGGGCCAAGTGCCCGGCGTTCTCTTGTTTACCGACATGTTCTCTTCTTTGATGTCCTCCTCCATGCCCTCGACGCTTCAGTTCAGCTTACCATGTCTCTGCTAAGAGTCATATTTTTTCTTTGGCTTTCATTTGGTCCTGACTGATGAGATTGCCAGCATTGGCAAGCAAACTTGGACACATCCTTCTAATTATGGTCTGGTTCTTCTCGTCGTCGTGTCTTCCTTATTATGCTGTTTGTAACACGACTTCAGAAAAGAAAAACCACGTGAAATCTCTGGTGTGCAGCCTTTGAGCCCGGGTAATTAGAGCCTTAGGGACACAGCACTCTGTCGAGGTAGAAAGTAACTCCTCGAGCTCACTGCGAACCTGAAATTGCTGGTCTTTTCGGAAAAAGTTGTCTGTTGTCTTTTTCCAAGATGCGCTCCTCTGTATTTAAAATCTAAAAAAATAAAGAAACGACACTTTGGGTTTTCTACTTACGTTAAAGAGGGTTCATTCAAACACACCATCATACGATCATACAGTGTACAGGTGGAGCACCACGCTTGGTTTTATCAGAAGAGCTCAGGCTAGAACACGCAGTTTCACAGCGAGGGGGAGGCGTTTTCTTCGCAACAAAGTGAGCGAATTCCTGCCAGGAACTTGTAAGAAAGAGGTTGCAGTGGGTCGTCTACTAAGTTCGAGTAAATTATCTTGGGTACGATCAAAATCACTACGAGTAATTAAGGCGGTTAAACCAGAAGGCGGGCTCTTGGTTGTTTGAAAGTTGACATAATTTACAGCTATCTTCTTTCCACGTTGTGAGTGCTTCAGGAGAGACATTTTGGTGCTGTCTGAGTCGTTCCTGGAAAATTGTTTTTAACCTATTAAACATCACCGTTTCCTGTACATCGTGATTAGCACTGCTTTCAAAAGAACATATCTGCAAAGGCGTTTAGCGTATGCCCTCGTAGGTGCACTGTCAGCGCCTATCAAAGGCGACTCTCAAACCCGCGACATGATGCCTTGGGAGCACTGAATTAGAACCCGCAGAGCTTACAAATACCAAATCTTTCATGTCCCAGTACTACTAGCTGGTTCGGGCCGTTCACATATCGAATTTGTCACATCACACCCCGCCCTTTATGACGCGCAATGAGATTGCCCACCCCATCACTCTGCCATCTTGTTTACAAAGCCATCGTTTTCCCTACCTTAAGCGAAGGTGTTATCATTTCGGACCTGTTCTATAAGACAAACATTAACAAGAAAGAGAGGGCTCAAGAGAGGGCTGTCCAGTACTTATATAACAAAGATCAAAGTACATCAGTAACACATCTTTTAATTAACGCTGGCCTGCCGATAATAACTGGGTGAAATCGTTCTGCCTGATATAATTTAATATCCCTGATAATCAAAGGGCACTAAAGAACTGAACTCGCAGATTTGATTTTTTTTTGTCTGAGTATACATAGCGATAACCACATAACTAAGACCTGGTTAACTCGTTTCCTTGCCGGTAATAACTTGTCCGAGCACTCCTTCGTTCATCGAACTATTTGAAATAAAATAACCCCCAATAATAGGGACATCTTACAAACGTCACTGACGTTATACGCATGGTGTATTGCTCATAGTTTTCATGGTTGCCTGTGTCACTTTACTGTTTTGGTGCATACTTTATTTTCAGTCCTACTGATTCGTATTTCATTGCTTACATTACTTTCATTGCTTGCATTACCTGATCTCTAACTAGTATGCCAAGATATGACAACCGCCGGCTTCCACTTGGACTGGTTTTGCTGCAGGAAGAGCGCACACTGAATGTCAAGAAAGTGATACTGGGCTTTAGGAGTAAACTTTAAGCCGTTCTATCCAGTGATAACTATTAAGGCAACAACATTTAATGGCTCATGCACCCGTCCGTCCGTCGGCGTTACGTCCAGCCCCTGGGGTGACTCTTCGACGATGACGGGTGTCCACAGAGATGTGTGCGACAGTTACTGCGTAATTTCCTTTCCTCAAACACAATTTTCATTTTCTTCATTGGCCGCTCTTTCTTCTTTCACTCCCACCTCCTCCCTTCATGTACAAACGGATGACGGGCGTCCATCGAGATATGCGAGACAGTTACTGCGTAATTTCCTTTCCTCAAATACAATCTTCAGTTTCTTCATTACGGCTCCTCTTTCTCTTTCTTCATTCACTCCCACTTCCTCCCTTACTGTACGATGCGGTTAAGGTGTCCGCAGAAAGGACATAGAATTAATGCGTCATTTCTTTTCCTCGAAAAGCGTTGCCCTCAAAGGGCAAGGCATCACGCTGAACGAGTGGTGGTGTTCCATGGACTCCCAGGCAGCACTACATCAGGCTGTCACCTTGCACTCCCTAAAGGCGAAGCTTAAGCCTCATTAATTATCAGTCAATTAGTATTTAGCAATTAATCAGCAATTAGTGATATATTAGTAATCTGCCATTACTTAGAAATTAGACATTAATTATGTGTACATCATCCAGTGGTGACGTTGTAGCGTGCCATCGTGGTCCGGCAGCCGAAGACGACGACTGTCCCAGTACGCCTGCCAAGCACGCGCAGACTGGATTTTCATGGCTGCTGAACTGCAAGGCCGGCGCAGCGCTGTTCCATCCCAGCCTGGCTGAGCGCGTCCAGCCGAATATATTTGTGGAGACCTGACGATGACTGGTGCCCACGATTCGTCTCTAGAAATTTCAAGAAGCTTGCGCCCCCTGAACGCCGCTACAGCACCTTCGTCCGAGAGCTGCTAGCAATATACTCAGCCGTGAAGCACTTCCGACATTTTCTCGAGGTACGCAGATTTCATATCCTCACTGACCACAAACCTCTGACGTCCGCGCTAGCATCCAGCAGTACCTCCTACGCTCCTCGCGAAATCGGGCAGCTCGCCTACATTTCCGAATTTACCTGCGACATTCGTCACGTCAGCGGCAAGTCCAACATAGTTGCCGACGCTCTTTCTCGTGCTGAAGTCAATGCGACGGACAATGGACGGCCAGTCATCGACTTCACGGCTATGGCTGCTGCTCAACGAGCCGATGCCGAGTTGCAACGGTTTCGCACGCGCGACACCTCTTTAGTGTTGCAGGACGTCGTGCTCCCTGACTGCGCCGTTCCCCTAGTTTGTGATACATCAACCGGTCGCCCTCGCCCCTACGTGCCTCCACCATACCGACGAACCGTCTTTGATGCCCTCCATTCTTTGGCCCATCCTGGCATTCGCGCAACACAGCGCCTTGTCACGGCTCGCTATGTCTGGCCTCGCATCAACGTCGACGTTCGCCGCTGGTCGCGCGCGTGCCTGAGCTGTCAGAAAAGCAAAGTGCATCGACACACTGCGACGCCGCTTGGCACGTTCCCGTCCCCGGACGCCCGCTTCAGCCATCTGCATGTCGACATTGTCGGTCCCCTTCCTACCTGCGGGAACCACCGCTACCTGTTAACCTGCATTGACAGGTTCACGAGATGGCCTGAAGCGATGCCCCTTCTGGACATAACGGCGGAGTCGATCGCAAGAGCACTCATCACACTGTGGATAAGGCGCTACGGTGTCCCTTGCACCATTATGACTGATCGTGGTCGTCAATTTGACTCCACCTTATTTGCTAACCTATCTCGGCTCCTCGGCGTCAATCACATCAAGACGACCTCTTACCACCCGATTTCCAACGGTGTCATTGAGCGTTTTCACCGGCAGCTGAAAGCTTCACTTATGGCGTCCGCTTTTCCTTCGCCATGGATTGAGCGCCTACCCTTCGTCCTGCTTGGACTCCGCACTGCACTTCGCAGTGACTCTTCTACCTGTGCAGCAGAGCTAACGTTTGGCACTACTCTCCGTGTCCCTGGCGAATTCTTCGAGCCCTCACCACCCACGCCTGCTGACGTCTCAGATTACGCCTACCGCCTACGTAGCGCTATGCGCAGTGTAGTTCCACCACGTCAACGCCAGTATTCCCGTCGTGTCCACGTCCCCTCCGACCTTCAGCGGTGCACTCACGTCTGTTCGCCACGACGCCGTACGCCCGCCCCTACGGCCACCATACGATGGTCCGTACCAAGTGCTCCGGCGTGCTCCTAAGCACTTTCTCCTGCTCATCAACGGCCGGCAGGACACAATCTCAGTTGACCGCCTTAAACCTGCTCATCTTGACACCGACGTCATCGCTAACTGTGCCGCTGCATTCCCTCTCGACCGTGCCAGTCCTCGTCGCGTACGATTTGCGCCAAGCCTATCCGCTTTTCCCCATTCACACCTCGCCCATGGCTTCATCGCTAGAGGGGGGGCCTGTAGCGTGCCATCGTGGTCCGGCAGCCGAAGACGACGACTGTCCCAGTACGCCTGCCAAGCACGCGCAGACTGGATTTTCATGGCTGCTTAACTGCAAGGCCGGCGCAGCGCTGTTCCATCCCAGCCTGGCTGAGCGCGTCCAGGCGAATATACAGGGTGTTTTTTTTAGAAGGTCCGAAATTTTTTAAAAAAGGTAAATTGCTTTAGATTTATTTTAGCACTGGGGCTATACTGGAGGCTACGGAGGGCGCCAGGCAAGAGGAAAACTGCTTTAATTAGTTCGCTGATTAACTAAATATGTTAATTAACTTTTCTAATTTTTGTTTTAGGGGATATGTTCTATTCGCAGAATTGGAGATCGTCCTCTAAACAGTCCAACCGAGAAAAAACAATTTTATTTAAAAATTTTTCACGCACGTTACGAGGCGCGAAAAAGTCACCCTGGTAGGCATCTTCACACCGTAACGCAGCGGCGGGAGCGCCTCTGACGTAGTTCACTCCGCCCTGCGCTTTGCGTCACGCGTCCCGGACTGGCGGGCTGCGCTATCGCTGCTTATCTCGCTTCGCTCCGCGGCCTCACGGAATGCCGCGCTGGAACAAAAACGCATTGACACAAAGCGCAGGGCGGAGCGAGCTACGTCGCAGGCGCTCACAGACGCTGTGTTACAGTGTGAAGCTGCCTACCAGGGTGACTTTTTCTCGCTTCGTTACGCGCGCAAAAAAATTTTTCTTGAAAATCTTTTTTCTTGGCTGGACTGTTTGGAAGACGATCTCAGTATAGCCCCAGGGTTAAAATAAATCTAAAGAAATTTACCTTTCCTTAAAAATTTTGGACCTTCTAAAAAAAAACACCCGGTATTTGTGGAGACCTGACGATGACTGGTGCCCACGATTCGTCTCTACAACGTCGCCAGTGCTACAGAGGCTGTGAAAGTGGTGCGGAAAACGCTTTAGCCTTTACGCACTTTAGACAGTCAAAGTGCCCCCTGAATTTTGCCACATTACTTGTCTGCATTCATTAAAACCTATTCTTCCTCTATATTGCGACTAGTTTAGGCCGGTTTTCTCGGCAAATGGTGTCACATACAGGTACACCATTAGCGTAAGCTAAAGCTATTACCGTTATTTAAACTCTTGACTGCAAGGCGGAAGCTCACAGTTTTTTTATCTTCTTCGCAATAAAAAAATGCAAACCTCACATATTTGTACATTCTTTATTAACCCCGCCGCGGTGGCTCAGTGGTGACGGCGCTCGGCTGCTGACCCGAAAGTCGCGGGTTCGATCCCGGCCTCGGCGGCTGAATTTCTTGAAGGCGAAATTCTAGAGGCCCGTGTGCTGTGCGATGTCAGTGCACGTTAAAGAACCCCAGGTGGTCGAAATTTCCGGAGCCCTTCACTACGGCGTCTCTCATAGCCTCAGTCGCTTTGGGACGTTAAACCCCAATAAACCAAACCAAGATTCTTTATTAAACTGACTATGTAATTGAATACAAAATCAAGAGATAGTCGGGCATTGCCTAATGTCGTCCCTACATCATCCTATAATGGAGTTTAAATGCGACAAGCGCGCGGTGTGTGCATCCCCAGTCGCTGTCCTCGTTCCGGCTAAGAGTGCTATCGACCACCGTCTAACCACCCCCTCGAACGACCGGGAACGCTCTCAACATCCCGCACCATGGGTCAGCTGTCACTCACAGAGAAGCTTTGGACGCTTTCAGTGCCTAATCGAGTTCGAGCACACCAGCTGTTAGCCCGAGTGGTCTGTGCCAAGACTCCTCAAAAATCTATTTACAGTCACGAAGCAGGGAACTCTCGGGTTAGATAGATCAATCACGTGAAATACAGACAGCAGACTTCTTAACAATAATCTAGCTATCCTCGCCTGATAGATTAGCAGCTGGTTATTGCTGACAGACCACATCTCCGTAATGACGAAAACGAAGCAGCATCGAAAAGCCATGAAATAGCTTTTGCTACTGTTTCAGATGAGTGCGACAAAGCAGAGGTAATCGTGGGGTTCTAGTGGTAGACGCCAGGCTGGTAGCTCTCCGGAGTAAACTTTTGCTCTGGGAGAGAGAATTCTGGATGCTTTATTCAACCTCATCAAATCCCGCGTACAGAATACTGTACTTACTATATTTCCTACGCATTTTCTCAGAAAGCGCGCCACCCATGCAACCTCTGTGCGGTCGATAGCCTCGTTAATATGTCGAATGAAGAAGCTTAATTGTGTTGCTTGAAGGATCCGACCTTGAATACCAGCTACGGCTGATCATCAGGGCGAAGCTGGCTGCAGATGCCGCACGGGCTTTTGATTAAGGAGAGTAATTACGGTCCTTCCATCAGTGTGAATCCTCAAGAACTGTGCATTCAATGTGGCGTTCTTGGAATTTATCCTGATTGTTGTTCTAGCTAATCTCGCCGTTTTATTCACTTCCGCGAAGCTGATATCAAGTTTCATACGATTTTTCACGAAAATGTTTGTCTAATTCTGAGTACTTATCAGAATATACTCGAGGCAAAAACGCCGTTGTTCTTTTTTTTACTTCAGAAAAATCAACTGAACAGCGCGTCGATAAAAATTTCCGAAGAAAATAGCGACATTCGACTCTGCAGAATTTTATTACTTACATTCCATTCAGAGAACCCTATACCTGAATAATAGAGTACAACAGGGGTAGGTCACTGGTGGTTGGTACAAAATGTCAAGCGTCAATACTTCCGGAGCACCGTCTGCCGCGGTTGCTTTGAATGCGTCGTTCGGGCCATGTCGTCTCAGGTATCGATGTTATAGTGCTTTACAATGCGGGCAATGCAAACCATAGACCGTTTCCAGGCTTATCTATGACGATTTACGCAATAAAAGTAAACAGCATGCGTTAGTCTTCTCGAGCACTGTAGCAGAACGAGAACATTGCGTTTTCTCGGCATGCATGCTCTGTAGTCGGAAGGGGAATATGCCGGCGTTTGAACGGGAAAACAATGATAAGTCAATGGCGGTACAACATTCAAAGCAAGCCGCCGCGCTCGTTGCAGCGCTCGCCTCGGCGCCTCCGTCGCAGCGCTTTCCTTCAGCGATGCCAGATGGCGCCACCAGTACCTTTCGGCAGAAATTCTATGACGGCGGCTCGATCTCAACGCGGGTGCTTCTGGTTTCGCATCTCGCGTGACCAAACCTGGTAAGTACCACTTTTATACTTACTATGGCTTAAAACGGACAACAATAAGGAAGCTTTGTGCGCGGTTTCACCACAAACGAGCCAACGGTTGTGGCGGGAGAATTTTTCAAACCTTTGCCGATAAAGTTGCAGAACATACGCTTTGTCTTAAGAGCGTAACACATGCCAAGTGTTTTATCCGGGGTATCGACAGCCTTACTTCCCTCTCTTAAAATGAGATTTGAACGATGAAGACACAAAGATCCGCACAGCGTTCGACCCTCGAAGCGAGATAAAGTCGCAGCGACCATCTCGAGCAGCACATTTCACACAACCGTCCCTTCTTCTCCGCTTGCCCTGTTGGACGCATGGAGACGAGTCTCAGTCACAAAAGGTGGCAGTGACGTCGCATGCATAATGTATTTCACTTCGAGCTGAAAGTGCAGTGTCGGGTGAATTTTCATTCGGCTTCATTCACGCCTCGCGGTTTTTCCCCTCATGTATTATGCACGGCCGCTTCAGGCGTGCATTGTTTGCGCGCACCAGAGAGAGAGGAAGTGCGCAGTAGACAGAGATTTGAATTGACTCGCCTCGTTTTTGTGCAACTTTCAAGCAAGTAGCGTCTTCGTTTAGAACTCCAACCGACATTTTCTTCGAAACATAAGGACTGTCAGCTAAGGTTTCATTTATTTTAAAAGGCGGCCGAATTTCGATGGAGGAGAAATTCTAGAGGTCCGTGTACTGTGCGATGTCAATGCACGTTAAAGAACCCCAGGTGGTCGAAATTTCCGGAGCCCTCCACTACGGCGTCCCTCGTAGCCTGAGTCCCTTTGGGACGTCAATCCCTAATAAGCCAACCAAACATAATTGGCAGAGTCGTATCTGTGCACGCGTCTCTTCCTCGTCTTTGCCCTGTAATGACAATAATTGTACCTCTCTTCTTTTTTTTTTCTGGGGAAAAGCGCGTTATCAAATAACTCGAAGATTTACTTTCTGGTTTTGCTGACGTCTGTAAAAGATGACGAGTGGTAATTTAGCCCTCCAGCAATAATTTCAACCAAATAAGCGCCTATGTTCGGAACTAAGTGACAAACCTGTTGTTCATTACCATAGGAGTCTTTAGCATACTTCGATAGCGAAACACTCGCCCGCAGCGTAGCAGGGCCTTCTGCTACGTTTGGTAGCGCTCGGCGATGTAAAGAAAAAAACTGATTTTTGAGCAAAGGAAATGGCGCAGTAAGTGCATGAAACCTCGGCAGACACCCGAACCGCGCCTAAGGTATGGGAACAAGGCGGGAGTGAAAGAAGACCAAAAGTGGTGCCATAGAGGATGGCTCCTGGATAATTTCGACAATCTGTGGATCTTTAACGTGCACTGACATCACACTGCACACGGGAGCATTTTTGCGTTCCGCCTTTTTGCGTTCGAAACCGGGTGCTCCGGCTCGGTAGACGAGCGCCTTAACCACTGAGCCACCACGGCGGGTACTGAAGCTGAATAAAGGGGCGTATAATGAATGCACAGTTCTTAAAAACGTACCTAAGAAAAATATCAGCGCTAAAGCATGTAGCCACAGAAGAAACAACAGGCCACAGGCTCTGACTCTTTTCTTAAGTTCTCTTCTTAAATTTATTAGATTTTTCTTCTTTCTTAGACTTTTCTTAGATTCAAAATGCACCTACTAGCTCAAAATGAAGTTTTGATAAAGTTAAAAACGTATTTTAGAGATATGTACTAGGGCCATGAGCATGTTAATTACAGATGTCGCAGTCAAGAGAGTCAAATTTCCTCCCTTTCCGGCAGATTTCCTCCCTGTTTGGGGTGCAGTCATAGCGCCATCATGCGGTACCCACTGAAAACCCCCTCCCAATGTACGGCGTTGCCCCAGCAGATGGCGCAGGTGGCGGACCACGCACAGCTTTCGTATTTCCGCATGTTAAGGAGACTTAAGTTCTCCTGGAATTGTTTGATAAGGACTCCCGCTTTTGTTTTTAGACTCGCATATTGTCATGAGGTATATTTTAGAGCAAATTGTAAGTAATATTGATATGTTCAAATCATGACCATAAAAATCAAACAAGAATATTTGAAGTGCTAAGTACGAAATCTTTTGCACTGTTTTTCCAGTGGTGGTGCAGAGAAGCGCATAAAATTTGTTAGTTAAACGTCTTTAATTGTGCCTTCCATACGCCGCAGAAATAGCGCGAAAATTAAACAAGAGCGCTTTAGTGAATAATAACACTCATGAGAAGCCCCTCATAGCGGGGTACATAACCATGAGTCCATCAGTGTAACCTAGTGAGTTGTAGTGAAAACTCCAGCACAGGGAGCGGAAGATCTCAACCCTGTTTCCAAAAAAAAAGCGATTTCTGCTGACGCCTTCAAGGCGACAGGGTCCAGAAAAAATATTTCTTGTAATCTTCGTGCCAGACGGTTAAGAAAATTTCAAAGTCGAGAGATTTTTGTGAGTTCTTTCGTAATATTTTGTCCATTTTCGCCGCTCTTGCCTGGTCATACTTTTTCTATAATGCTGGCGAAATATTGGAACATTTATTTGTACCTAGTATTCAGCACTATATAAGAACGACAGCGCTGATAATTATCTGAATTTGCTCACTGTCGTTCCTTAAATGCAATGAGGAAAAACGTTTGCCTCGTAACTAAGTTTTTATTTTCAAGTAGCAGTATAGTAATATAAAACTTCATTCCGCCAAATGGGACGGGATTTAGGGGTTGGAGTCTTGCAGCTGCAGGTGGTATTCCTAGGTAAAGAATCCCATTGGTTCTTGCTGCCTCCTCGGCCCGCTCAACCAGCGCAAGCCGATCTTGCGGGTCGGAGCTGGGCAGAAGCTCCTCCCACTGCTCGACTGACGGGTTTGTAATTTTGGGCTCTATCGGTCTCGCCTGACAGCTCCAGGTGGAGTGGTAGAGGGTGGCTATCTCTCAGCACCACACGCATTCTGGAGTCTATTGCATAGGCCAAATCTTACTGTATATGTAGCGACTTGGGTATGAGTTTGTTTGTAGCCGTCTTGATGCAGTTGCCTGATGTCTTGTGAGTGTCTTGTGGGGAATCGAGTATTTACGGCGTCGTGACTTCCAAAACAGGGTGAGCTCTCCGTAGCTGTTCGGAGTAGTGTTGGTCTCCCCCTTGTCGTCGCTCGATCGGTTTGTGTAACCTGAAACTATCGCGTCGACTTTAAAGTTCCCTCCACTCCTCCGTGCCCAGGTGCTCATACCATTTTCTGTTTGTTTTTGAGTTTTGTCGCCTCCCTGAGGAGGGTGCCGACCTGCTTGCTTATTCTTCCCCTTAGGAAGCGTCTGCATGCAGCCTGTGAGTCTCTTACTATTGTGTAGCTCTTGTTGTTTGTTTGTTTCCCTGATGGCTAAAGCTATTGCCACCTCCTCCGCCGTGTCTATATCCCCAGTCCCAATTGACATGCTGGATATTTCTTTTCCCTGGTTGTTAGCGACGGCTACGACCGCCGCTTTCCTGTCTCTGTACGTGGAAGCATCTACGTAGAGGACGTTTGATTTCTTTGCCAGGCTTCGGCCTAGAGCTCTTGCCCTAGCCTCTCTCCTCCCTGTGTTGTGCAGGGGGCTCATTGTTTTTGGTATAGGGCTGACCGCGAACGTTTCCCTAATGTTTTGTGGTGTGCCAGTCGAATTCTTGATCTCTCTTATTGCATCTCGGTGGCCAAGTCTCGTTAATAGGTGCCTTCCTACCTTGGATTGTGCTAGCCTGACTTTCTTAAAGAATGTGGCCGCCTCGCTGTGTTCGTTATACGTGTTGAATACTCCTAGTTCCATAAGCTTTTGCGTGGACGCTCTCACATTGTTAGGCTAGAATTTTTGTTTCTGGTGCGACTTCAATTTTTGTAACAAATATGCATCCCATTCGCGGCCACAAATTGCAATAACAATTCCATGGCTGCATTATGTAGCTAGTGAAGCATGTTGATACCAAATTTAATTGCGCTACAACGAGAGTAAAAGCAATAATGTAAAAACACTTAGAGATTAAATAAGGAAATGGTTAGTGAGATCCTGGGAAAAAAAGACACGCTAGTGTCAATTTATTTTTCCACCTGGTAAACTGCCCGAAGATGCATTCGAAATAAGAAAGCTTCTTCTACCTGCCTGCAGCACCTAAATGGCAGGAAACACCACTCTTCAAATTTTCGGTGTTGTGAAAGAAGTACAATAGCGCTAGTTTTTCTGCCACTTGGCTTATTTACACCACATGTTTGAATACCCTAGCTTGTGTATTCGGCGCTGCCACTGTTGGAAAGAAACAGAAAGACTTACACATAGTATATACAAGAAAAAAACAAACACACCTCTTTTCGACAAAAAAGGCGTTTTTCTCAAACGCGTGTCCACTTAATTTCACTTGTCTGCTTTGGGAAAGGACCAGTCATCGCGTTTTTGCGTGTCTCTCTTTATATGACCGTTTTCGTTTCTTTTAGGATGATAACAAGCTGCGTCAAGGCGCCCTGAGTTACTTTAGAGTTGGCGAAAATATTTTCACCGACTAAGCTTCCTGGTCTCTTTGCGGCACCTGGAGGAAAGCGATCAAACTTCTAACGCTTTAGTTCAGCTCTCGGTCGGAAGAGTGCAGCACAGTGACGATGATAGTTGTTCAGTACAGCGGACTTCCTTCAAACAGCACGTTTATGCTACTTATAGGGAAATGTGGTTTTGAGGAGTTTTACTTTAGTTTATTCTTGCTTTCTTTCTTCCTTTCTTTCTCTCTTTCCTTCTTCCTTTCTTTCCTTCTTTCTTTCTTTCTTTCCTTCCTTCTTTTTTTCTTTCTCTCTTTCTTCCTTTGTTCCTTTCTTTCATTCCTTCTTTCCTTCCTTCTTTCTTTCTTTCTTTCTTCCCTTCTTTCTTCTTTCTTCCTCTCTTTCTTTCTTTCTGTCTTTCTTTCTTTCCTTCTTTCCTTCCTTCTTCCTTTGTTTCTTTCATTCATTCTTCCTTCCTTTCTTTCCTTCTTTCTTCCTTTCTTCCTTTCTTTCTTTCTTTCTTTCTTTCCTTCTTTCTTCCTTTCTTTCTTTCTTTCCTTCTTCCTTCCTTTCTTTCCTTCTTTCTTCCTTTCTTCCTTTCTTTCTTTCTTCCTTCCTTTCGGTCTTGCTTTCCTTTCTTTCTTTCTTTCTTTCTTTCTTTTTCGCTTTTCCTCTTTCTCCATTTCTTTCTTTCCATTCCTTAAGTAATATCGCGATTGACGCTGCCTACTTCAGCCAGCCCTCGCCGAAGGCGTTGGTGACTAAATGAATGAAACTTAATTCAGCAAGAAATTGTGAGTGGAGTCTGTTCATGATGAAATAAGCAGCTAGGCAGCGCGTCTGCATGAAGTTAGCACGTGCACAGCAGTAGATTTGTAGCGGTTGATCATTACACACCGAGGCTTCTTGCTGATTTGGCAAGCGTATAAAGCATGGTGTATATTTACGTGAGGAGGCGGACATAGATCAGTAAGGGCATATTTCGTGTTAACGGAACCACGGTAATGATTTTTGGGGTGCTAGTTGGAATGACATGACTGTAAAGTTAATGAAATTAATAATCAAAACGTAACCAAGACAATCACCCTTGATTGGGTGTTTGTGTTGTGATGCTTCGCAGTCATAATGCTTCAGGGGTGGTGTCAGCCGGAACCTTTGCAATTAGCCCAAACATTACAAAATGTCTCAATGTGTTGCGTGCAGTCACCCAAAGAAGCGCATATTCGCCTAATGGTTACGATTCACAGCACGTCAAATACTAGAAAAATGTCACCACGCTGAAATTCGCAGTAACTTTTAATGCACCGAAGATCTGTTGTGTCAGTTTATTTCATTCCTGAACTGTGGATGATCACACCGTAAGCCTGACTGCTCTTACCGATCATTATGAAATATTTCATCCATAATTTCTCTCAGTTACAGTAGTCGTATTTTTTTCGAAGTACACCGATGAACTATGGGTGTCTTCTTCAATGATCCGGGATTCCACCATCGTCTCTCCAAACATTGCACCTTTGTAGACCATCTTATTTTCAGCCTATTGATACGCGGGTCAATCATTCTGCATCTTTTAATTCAGAAAACAATTGTTCAAGCGCTCCACAGTCGCCCTGCCCATGCATTTCTCGATGACTGACTCGTCCTTCTTTCGTTGATCGCAACGCCGTCACACACTGGCCGCTTGCAGCAGCTGGGAAATCTCCCTCTTCCCTTTACCTGCCTGCATTCTGGCCCGGCGTGTATCGGAGAGCACCTGGGGGCAAAAAAAATGTGGTTGTGAATTTAGCACTCAAGTTTCCCAACGTGAGAAAGGGACGAATTGCTGTCTGGACCTCGTGGTTTATAATATGAAGGTTCAAGTTCAGCAACCTATAGATGGTTGGCGAACAAAATCCCAAATATGCAGAAATTATTTATGGTAGGAAAGAAACCTACAGCAGTGGCCTGGTTAGTAATCGTAACACCTGTAAACGTAGCGTGGGGGTGCATAAAGAGGAACGTATTAGAATGTGCCGCTTGATATTACGACGTGTTATTACGTAAGTGTTTATTCCTCGTGCATTGCTCCTCCCGTAAAGCTCACAGCCCTTAATACATTTATGTGTACAGACTTTTGTTTCAAAAAATTGAAGCTTTGTCATTGTTTAATTTAATCTACCGTGCCAAAGAGCACTTGCGCGGACAAGGAAAGTTATTGGAGGTAGCAAATTCTAATTGTGTTCGTCTTTTTTTGTACACACCCTGAATTTATTGCTGTTGCTGAGTCTGCGGTCCTTAATAACTAACACTAAAGGGAAAGAGGAGTGAAATTTTCCAAAGACTTTGATCTTGCTGTTTTCATAGCCGATGGGACTAATTTTTCACGGACGGCAGCGGCCGTGAAGCATCGATGTTTCTATTTCTGTTTTGATCCTATTTTTGACACCTTTCTAGGTGTTCGTCTACCCTGTCCAGCCTATGATAGGAGTGTTATATCGTGTTTTATAAACGAGGTTTTCGGTACCAGCAGTCCGCGTTTTCTGCAGCTAATCTAAAAGGGCATCCCAATAGCAGGGTACCATGAGCAGCGTGTTCGCTCTGTTAGGGTGAGTGGAGTATGGCTGCCATGCCGCACTCGGGAACACAGCATTACCTGCTCAGACGTCTTCTCTTATGTCGTCACATATGCTACAAGAACATATGCTTGACGTTAGGTACGATGAGGAAGCTCAGTTTTCAAGAAGATATGTCAATTACACTGCGATTTTTGAGAAGCGTTAAAACGTTATACAAAACTGGCGTTATACCAAACGAAGCCCAGCTTTATTTAGAGCTCAGGTCTCGGGCAGAATAATGATTGCAATGGAATTTTTGCTCACACTACGCACAGTGACAGCGCGCGGCGCAACTCGCACGGGAAAGGCAAGGGCTATATAGACACTAGAGCGAATTTACATGTGAGTTTTATTGGCGCGTTTACGAGCTTGCATTAAAGCATGGAGAAAGAATGACCGCAGAGTAGAAAGAAACGAAGGGCGGAATGACAGGTGGGGTCAATTGGAAGCGCGACTTTCAACACAACTAGCCTACACATCGTACACACAAGGTAAAGACTCATGCCACAGGGTCTTGCTGAGTTGCAAAACTGCAAATATTCAGCTTTTATTTCGTCTGCAACCCCACCCAACCGCAACTTTAGATGAACTTAGTTTTTTTCATTTTTCGACTAAAGTAAGCTACCTGCGTAACCGAAGTCAACACAATGGTGCTACAAAATCTAAGGCCTGCCTATCGCTGAAGGAGCGCATGGTATGGTCGATGCAATAGCTTCATACTTAAAGTGAGATGACAGACATATGCGTACAGAGCTATGTTATTTTGTGCCTTTGTTTTATGTAATCTTGTGTTAGGCGGCGCTGCACTTCTTCCGTTAATTTTTCCAACTGCTTCAACAATCGTATTCAGTCATTTCTTAAGGTTAAATGACATGTATAGCCTTTAACTTGCATCAACATTTAAAAACTATGTAAAACATCATGACCAGGAGCATTGCCTACCTCTAGAAGTGTCCAGCATATATATCCGGCTTGACGATATACACCAGAATAGGATTTAAACATCACCTTAGACACGGCTTTGTTCTTCCTTTCTCTTTGTTTTAGCATCTGCGGTAAAATTTGTTGTCTCACGTTAAGGATGTACAATTCATGATACTCCTCGGCGCCGTTGATATCGATGAAACATTTACTTTCTAACCTTCGTTTGGCAAAATAATCACTACAGCTCAGTAAAGCAGCCACTTTTGTAGCATCAGGCTCTCTTTTCCGGCTTACAGCCGAGTGTATACGAGATTAATTAGTCTTCAGAATACGCAATGGGAGACACGCAACCATAAAAGGGTTGTAATGCCTCAAGCGGCACTCATGGTTGTTTTTTTGGAGATTACGTGTGTTCTCGTCTGTTTTATTAATCGTTGCATAAAAAAATGCCTGCTTTGTTTGTTACTGCGGGCGGGCTGCCTTCTCCTTAATTTCTTCGCCACTCGGAGCGATTTTCATTCGGGCTACCAGGTTGCTACCAGGTTGTTCGCATGCTACCATGCTACCAGGTTGTTCGCAGGAATTCGCAGTAATGCAGCGGTGACTGTTGGATGAGGCGTATTTAGGTTCCTTAGGGTACGTTAGTCACGTAGTCGGGAGCGCTTTGGGTCCTCTCTCTTTCGTGCCTGTAATTCCTTATTTTTTCTGCAACTGTGACCTCGAATAAGTACGCCACGGTGATCGGACAGATTAGGCGCTGCCTTGTGTCGCCCTTAGTTATCATCACTACCTGCCGGAAGCTATCACAAAGGTAGAAATACAGGTAGTGAAATCGTTGTTGGGGCGCTGTGGATCAGGCTAAACTGCGCGGTCGTCATTAATAGAATGACTGTAACAAAGAGTTACCGAAAATTTGAGCTCGCTTCTAAGTGCTATTAGTCAGAGTGAGCAACTCTTACTTGTTAGATGGGCAACAGTTACAAACTTTACTCATTACTTTTAGTATCTTTAAGTTCATATCCTGAGTGGCTTAGCAAGGCAATGCCATCAGCGAATCGCAAATTACTCAGGTATTCTCCATCAACTCTTAGTTGAAATCTTAGTAAAAATCAAGAGGAAGAAATGGGCTTGGGCAGGGCCTGTAATGTGAAGGCAGGATAACCGCTGGTCCTTGAGGGTAAAGGAGTGGATTCCAAGAGAAAGCAAACGTAGCAGGGGACGGCAGAAAGTTAGGTGGGCGGATGAGATTAAGACGTTTGCGGGGATACAGTGGCGGCAACTGACAAAGGACAGGGTTAATTGGAGAGACATGGGAGAGGCCTTTGCCCTGCAGTGGGTGTAGTCAGGCTGATGATGATGAAGTTGATATCTATTCCCTCAGTTGGACGAGGAAACACGATTCCATGATCCCTGAAGGGAAATCACTTTACCCTGTGATCATGACCGCGCTGGAAAGCCCGTCGCAGTCCCACGACTCACAGGGTTTTTCAAGGCTTATGGATTTGTTGACCGGAATTCGTTTTCCCTCGTAGTGGCAGTGGCCTGCAAGGACAAGAACACTGATATTGCGGGACGAATCTTAGAGGACTACTTCAACGCCTTTCTTGAGTAGGAACACGAATACCATTCATATATAAAGCTGACTGCTGTCACTCGGCTAGAAACGTTTTGCGGCGTTAATGTAAATGCTGGTCAAAATTATTCATTTCATACGAAACGCAGTCCCCCTGGTGAGATTTTTTGATGCTTTAACTGTGAATATATTTAGTATTTATTATCTGCATTTCTTCTCAGCAGAGCAAGAGTGCGAAGAGAATGCAGCGCTCGTGCCGGCGTAGAAAAAAGCCCGGCTTGGAAAAGGCTGCCATTTGAAAGTGGCTGCAGCTGACACAAGACGGGGTTAATTGGAGAGAAATCGAAGCATGCTTTGTGCAGTAGTGGGCGTGGCCTGGCTGATGATGATGTTGGTGGCGATGATGCTCCAGTGCTGTGTACTTCACGCTTATCTCTTTGCGCTATCCAGTTGTTAGAATGGACACGAAAACGGGCCCAGAGCCTTTCTTGCTCAAGAACGCCGCACAAGCGTGTCATTAGGAATCTGAGACAGCCGATCTCAAGTGCTCTGAAACCTAACGGCCTGTGCACCTTGAATAAAAGAATTACCGGTTTTTTCTTTACATGGTAAATCGCACAGATAACAGGTTGTGTTTTCTAGCACAATTTAGATTCTAGGCGATCTCCCGCAGAGGTCAACGACGACAGCGTTTCGATTCCTCGCCTAGTATTTGTTCGAAAAGCATTCACAGTTTACATAATGGAACGCTATGGAAACGATGAAAATTTACAAACCTTGAGGTTAAAAACAAACCCGATTTGGGTTAAATCTACAGCTCCCATCTCTTTTTTTCCCACTTGCTTTTAGCAGAAGAGGGTCTGAGCTTCCCGTATTCACTGTGATATGTACAAAAAAAATGGCTAACAACTGACGATTTCCTATACCCCTGCACATAATTCCTAGAAACAGTTCTCACGATTCGCATCCGCCACAGCGGTTAAACGGTTAACAGGCACATAAGAACGAGCAAGAAAAACTCTCAGTGCCCCAAACCACTGGTGCATTTTACCGCCTTCCCACCAAAGAAAATGAACGCGCTCTAGGCAAGACACAGAGGAGCAAAGGCCCCCGAACTATGATTAGTAGCTCACTACTGTGCTTATATGTAGTTTGCCACTATTTGCAGCTGTCATTGCGGAAAGAAATCTATCGCTTGCTACAAGGAACACACCTCCATTACAAAAGTATTTCTCAAAATGCAGAATAGCAGGTATAGGTTGTAGAGACAAGGAAGAATTTCTAGCTGGGTTTTTAACGCTGAAGCCCGTAGCGAAACATTCAGATAATAGCGACTTAAAATTTATAATGTGTCAATTGTGGGGTTTTTGGCGATATGCTTTTTATAAGAATAATAATAATAATCTTTATTTCCATCGGTATGATGGAGGAGGTTGTGGGTAAAAGCTGCTCGTAAACCGCAGCTTGACAAAGGCCCGCAGCCCCCCTCTACAGGGCAACAGCAGCAAGGCATGGAACAACATAAATATACACATCTAAACTCTTCGCGATTTAGCAGAGCCAAAATAAAGTACAGTAGAAAGAAAAAAAAGAAGAAAAAACAACAACAATGCAATAAATACAGAGGGCACAAAGAGGTACAATAAACAAAAGAATAAATATACATATCATAGGAACACAGGTACAATTTTTAGGAGTGTGTGCAGTGAAGCTGTCGTAATTCGCGTTTAGATATATTAAACAGGTCAGTCCCGGATTTTCTATAGTTATTTAATAGTGTTGGAAGGGTGAAGGATAATTTTTCCATTGCATAGTTGGTTCTAGGAGTTGGTACAATCCACTCGTCTTTATGACGGGTAGGGTAACAAACAGTTCTTTTTTCCAGTAAAGACAACTAATGCAAAGATTCAAGATGATTTTTTAATTCGCGCTGGAATGCAAGTGTTAGCTTATAATTGTATAGATTGAATACTGGTATTATGTTTTCTTTTGGGAAAAGACCTTGCGAGTGACTGTTGTATGATTGATTGAAAAGTATTCTGATAAGTTTTTTTTGAAGTATGAAGATCTTTTGCAAATTTGTATACGTGGTTGTGCCCCAGATTAAAAAACAGTAATTAAGATGAGAGGAAAACAGGGAATTATAAAGCAGAATCTTCACTTGATACGGAAGAAAAGCTTTGTAACGGGAAATAATGCCAACTGCTCAAGATAACTTGGTTAAAACAGCATCAATGTGACCATCCCATAGCATGCTCTGAGAAAATGTAACACCCAGAATTTTGATATTATTTGGGATTTCTATTGGTGCTCCACTATAAATTAAGCTGGAGAACCTTTCGGCAGTAATGCGGATTTGAAAAACGAGGAGTTAGGCAACCACTTTGACATGCAACGTATGCATTAAGTTTCAAGAGCACGTTATTTCGGAACACGGATCCTCTCGATTTTACCTTCAGGAAAATTGCAGAATAACAGGTCCTAGCCGGTGTTATTCGTCGTGATGAAGAAGATGGGGGAATATGTTCTAAACTAATGTTTTTTAGTCTTTAATTGGCTGGGGTAAACAGAACTGAGGCAATTAGCAGGTTGAGGTTGTTATTACGGCCAATATATTGCCTTGCTAAATACATCAACGTCTCTAAAAACGTAGCAGAGAGCCAGTTACCTTCACTATCGATTGTCAAACAAAGAAAGTAAGGAGACGCCAAGAAGTAGATATAACATATTCAAAAATTTCGCAGTATATTTGGATCGTTTATATGGATTATGGATTATGGATACGCAAGGCTCATCATTGGGTACCCAATGATGCGCCTCGCGTATTTGCTAATAAGGACCGTAATCTTAGATTATTGGCTCTGCTCCATTAAATAAAATGAACAGTACATAGGAACAAAACTTCCGCACTCACCATTTGTAATTTGAACGGCCGCCTGTGCCACGTATCCATCGCTTCCTGCTAGGCAAATGGCTACCAACACGAATGTGACATCGTGCATAGAAAACATTTTTCGATGTATCGACTGTAGCGCCGTCGGCTGCACGTTCGCTAGGAGCAAGCATTTCGCGCTTCCACAGAAAGGCGCTCATCACAACACGCCACCTTTGTCAGCTGGCAGTAAATATATTCGCGTCGCAGCTCGAGCAGCAGGAGTTTGCATGCCAACTGGTCTCGCATAAACACCGCGATACCTCGCAACGAAAGAAAATAAAAAGAAGAAAGACTGAGATTTTAATTTTGCATTCTGAAAGCAGCTCCACGCGAAGACTTTTACCTTTCCTGTCTAGGTACAGCAGGTGCATGATTTTAATTGTTTTTGTTTGCAGGAAGTGAATTTAAAAATTCAGAGGCAAAGAGTATAAAACTATTATCCTAGCACTATAGTGTGAAGCACGATTGGTTGCACGAACACACAAATGAGCTCTAACGCCTCAGACAAGGCCCGACCAGGCCGGTAGCTTCTATAGGAGCGCAAAGAAGTATAAACAAGTGGGAGAACACAAATCACGAGCTTCGCAACACTACTTGGGCAAGCCTTCAATGTCGTTTGGAGCGAACCCCGCTCGAGCTTGCGCCTCGCGTGCAGGTGCGATGTGTGTCCCGGTTAGACACGATACTTCGATATGGTCGTGTCTAGAGGTGTCACCTAAAGTAAAAGGTTGCACGTTCGATACTGAGGGTGGATCAACGCAATAGCGGGATAGCAATTTGTTCAGCTCTTCGACGTCTTGGTAATAAGCTTAACGACTCGAGACAACCCAGTTTTTTTCCATTGATGAAATAAATGCTTTCTTTTTGTCCTGGAATCCCTTTTCCAGGTGCCATGGCCTCTGTATATGTAGGCTTCAACGTACCGGTACAGAACACGGGGTCTGAGCGCAGCTGTTTTAGGTAGCTCCGCAATAATTCTAAAGCTATGGGCTTCTTTAACCTGGCGTCACATCGCACAGCGTACGGGTGTTTTTGCATATAGCCTCCATCGTAACGTTTAGTAGCTCAGTGCCATAGACACTCACCAACCACAGCGTTTGTTAATTTCGGTATAGTTTAAATTGCGCATTACCTGACGTCAGCATAGGCTGATGAATTGATATGCGGTTACCAAAGCTACCAGATAAATAGTCAAACCAAATATACAAACGGTTACTGAGAATAAGTACAGTCACTTACGGCTTCTACTTCTTAGCGCTTTGTATTTTATTTTGTGCACTGTTCTGTATCTTCCGCGGTACTAATGAAAATGCCAAACAAAATGTACTCTTTCTTGGAAATAATTACAAAGACCCGTAGACGGACGAAGGAAAAAAAATGGCTGAGGCTTAACTTGGTTAAGCCTGGAGAATGCGAAGCATCATCGTGTCGCGTAATTTGGAGGCGCACAACCACAGCGACGGCGCGAGGTGGGCCCCCGTTTCTCCACTGTCGTGACGTCATCGTGTCACGTGGTGTGACGTCATGTATCACGTGATTTGGAGGCGCACAACCACAGCGACGGCGCGAGGTGGGCCCCCGTTTCTCCACTGTCGTGACGTCATCGTGTCACGTGGTGTGACGTCATGTATCACGGGATTTGGTGGCGCACAACCACAGCGACGGCGCGAGGTGGGCCCCCGTTTCTCCACTGCCGTGACGTCATCGTGTCACGTGGTGTGGCATCATCGTGTCACGTGATTTGGAGGCGCACAACCACAGCGACGGCGCGAGGTGGGCCCCCGTTTCTCCACTGTCGTGACGTCATCGTGTCACGTGGTGTGACGTCATGTATCACGTGATTTGGAGGCGCAGAACCACAGCGACGTCGCGAGGTGGGCCCCCGTTTCTCCACTGTCGTGACGTCATCGTGTCACGTGTGTGACGTCATGTATCACGTGATTTGGAGGCGCACAACCACAGCGACGGCGCGAGGTGGGCCCCCGTTTCTCTACTGTCGTGACGTCATCGTGTCACGTGGTGTGACGTCATGTATCCTGTGATTTGGAGGCGCATAACCACGGTGAAGGGCTGAAGTGGTGGCTAAAGTAGTATGCTTCGCATAAAAGATATTTTGGAACATAAGAAAAATAAACTTCTGTCAGCTTGTGCACAGTTTTAGCGTTTTCTGTATTTTTTGCCCGCCGCGGTGGCTCAGTGGCTATGGTGCTCGGCTGCTGTCCCAAAAGACGCGGGTTCGATCCCGGCCGCGGCGGCTGGAATTTCTTTGGAGGAGAAATTCTAGAGGCCCGTGTACTGTGCGATGTCAGTGCACGTTAAAGAACCCCAGGTGGTCTAAATTTCCGGAGCCCTTCACTACGGCGTCTCTCATAGCCTTAGTAGGTTTGGGACGTTAAACCCCATAAAACCAAACCAAACCTGTATTGCTTTCTGCTGAATCTGCAACATTGCTCTCTTACATGTGCTGTCGTACCTTTTCAGTAGCGGAATGGGGACCAAACGAGATAATATTGCGTTTTTCTTGCCGTCCATTCAATACTGGGTCACCATAGTCAAGTTTTATGACAGCGAGATGCCAAGAAGGGAAAACAGTGAGAAGTGCCTCCAAAGTACAATGTAAACTGTCTCCTGCCAATTGGTTACAATTGCGTGTTCGATACGACAAATGGGCATCTTTATTGCGTAGTGCATTCGATCAACCTGAAATAGTTTTCACGCTTATAATTATGGTTCCTGAGAAATTATTATCCTCTTCTTCAGAGCTTGCACAGCCGCTGAGTTAGTCTTCCCACGAGCAGCGTAGTTGGTGTCATTCCTCAAGTGGTTTTTCATTCTGTATACGCTCTGTACATGTAGGACGAAGTTAGGCTGCCTGGCCATGTTCTGCGCGTATAGCTTACGTGTAACGTTCGGTTTACTGCCAGCTGCTATGCCTTTTCGGAAGGTGGCGAATAGATGACTGTGCGAAGATTTCGGCGAGGAACGTTCAACGGTGCTACGCATATTGATAAAGGTTGAATGAAAGCAGCGATTTCAACATGCCGCACTTAGTGGCTCTTTTGAAATAAATTGTCTCCGCACTGAAGGAAACCAAATCGTACACAGTAGGCAGAGATAAAAAAAACCGTGCAAATTTTTGCATCCTTGCGGCAGGAAGGCGCAGTGCGAGAAACAGGGGCAGATGAGTATTGTATTTTCTGCTGCTCCTCTTGAGCTCTAAATTAGGCTACGGTACGTTCCTTCAATCACCACACTTGAAGCGAAAATGCGAAGTCATGGCAGGATTTTGAGTCGCTACAACCAATGTCGAGCAACGGAGAACGCAAGAAATATAACGCAATTGGATAGAATCGTTATACTGTCTCGTCCCATAACCGTTCCTGCTACTATTCATTTGGGCGACCGCTAACGCAGCAGCCTGAAAGCGGTGTTAAACCATGCACACATTGTTGTGTTATTGACAAACGTGTTATTGACAGTGTTATACTAGACAGCAACACTTCCCTTGGTTGATAGAAAAGGGAAAGGGCCGCAGCGTCCACTCAAGTAATGTTCAGGTGAAGATCAAGGTTTCGTGGTGACATTGTTACCAAGGTACCAAGTTCGGTTGTGGTTTTCGCACCTGCGTTTCACCGTGTTATCTTCCGTTCTGTACCCCATTGTTATATCATCTCTGAAATTTATTTGTATCCACGTTCGATTACAGTTCTTGTTTCAGGTTCCCTGTAGGAACATTAAGGTATTTATAGTGAAGCGGATACTAGTTCTTTGTCATATGCATTAGTAACAAGTTACTGGAAAATTTGGCGGGCTGTAGAGGGCAATTTAACATATGTGATATTTGCCTGGTTGACATCGAAGGATTATTCAATAATTTTATAAGGCATAGCCATGTGACTGAAGGAAAGGACCTGCACTTTTTCCTCTAAAAAAATTGTTCTTGAAGCACAAGAAATTCGTAATTAAGAATACAGCCACTCCTGCTCTTACGCACACTGCTACTTTTAAACCGGTCATAGACATGGTATTAGCAGACCACAAGTGGAAAACCTGTTTGGTTTACATAGATGACATTGTGGAGACGAATCGTGGGCACCAGTCATCGTCAGGTCTCCACAAATATATTCGGCTGGACGCGCTCAGCCAGGCTGGGATGGAACAGCGCTGCGCCGGCCTTGCAGTTAAGCAGCCATGAAAATCCAGTCTGCGCGTGCTTGACAGGCGTACTGGGACAGTCGTCATCTTCGGCTGCCAGACCACGATGGCACGCTACAGGGCCCCCCCTCTAGCGATGAAGCCATGAGCGAGGTGTGAATGGCGAAAAGCGGATAGGCTTGGCGCAAATCGTACGCGACGAGGACTGGCACGGTCGTGAGGGAATGCAGCGGCACAGTTAGCGATGACGTCGGTGTCAAGATGAGCAGGTGTAAGGCGGTCAACTGAGATTGTGTCCTGCCGGCCGTTGATGAGCAGGAGAAAGTGCTGAGGAGCACGCCGGAGCACTTGGTACGGACCATCGTATGGTGGCCGTAAGGGCGGGCGTACGGCGTCGTGGCGAACAAAGACGTGAGTGCACCGCTGAAGGTCGGAGGGGACGTGGACACGACGGGAATACTGGCGTTGACGTGGTGGAACTACCCTGCTCATAGCGCTACGTAGGCGGTAGGCGTAATCTGAGACGTCAGCAGGCGTGGGTGGTGAGGGCTCGAAGAATTCGCCAGGGACAGTCGTCGTCTTCGGCTGCCGGACCACGATGGCACGCTACAACATTGTAGTCTTCGCGACGAGCTCGACGAACACATAAAGCAAGTTCGGGCCGCAATCCTTTTTTTTTTTGGACTTACGCTAAAACCAGAAAAATGCCGCTTTACAAAGAACTGGTATTTTTCAGCCACGAGGACAGCAAGGACGTAGTGCACGTCGAACCAAGAAAGACAGCTGCCATTTCAGATTTCTCGCAAACTGCCGAAAAAAAAAACCTTTGAAATCCTTTGGCAGTGTGCGCATATTTACCGCCGGTTTGTAAAGAGCTTCTCTAGCACTGCGCTGCCCCTGACTAACCTCACCAAAGTAGGCTTTCCGTTCTGATAGGAAACGCCGCCAGTCGAAGCTTTCAAGAGAATTAAGGGCCGTTTGCAAGCACTACTAATCTTCTTCACTACAATGAAGAAGCGGAAACCAAAATTTACACTAACGCAAGCTGCTCGGGCCTCGGCGCCTGGCTCCTCCAAGGGAAGGGCGGACTAGAGCGTGCAACTATCTGCGTAAGCCGGTCGTTGTCAGAGGCAGAGGCGAACTATTCAACTTCGAAAAAAAAGTGCCTCGCCATCATTTGTGCGACATCGAATTCCGCCGTACTTTCATTGCATATTGTTATCCTTTGCACAACACAATATTTTTTATTTAAAATGTGTTGCTACTTTGTGAAGCGGCTGATGCACCACTGTACATAATTAATTTATATCTATCTCTTTTCTTTATGTGCAAAATAAGTTATATTTGTGTTCCGACTGTATCAGACAATTTTATTTAGTCTGCTTTTGCTGCAATTTATCAAATATGTTCTGTGTCTCCCCCACGTATGTGATACGCCCCCGCACGAGGCTCCTTAAGGGTATTGTAAATACATAAATAAATAAAGAATACCTCTATCGACGCCTTTTCAAAATAGTCAGTGGTCACTACGCGCTCTGCTGGCTTGCCAATTTGAAGAATCTTCCGGTCACCTGTCTTAAGAAAACCTTTGTCTCCAGATTTCCGCATTACGGCAGTCGGCCAGTCCGGGCTAACGCTGTCCGACGCAGACTGCCTGTCACGAGTCCTCGTCGACGCAATACCGCAAGGTTACTATGACGTCACATTCTTGGGATAAATAAGCACAGTCAAAATCGTAAGCCTGTAGCACTCAGGCCTTGAGCTACAACTTCTTGTCGAGTACCTTTATGCAAGCAGCCCCTTACACACTGAAGTGTTCAAGAGCCAACTGTCCTCCCTCCTCGTACAGATCGACGTCCTCGTGCAGAAGTTCGCGTCTTACAAGACCGCATGCCTTCTTGTTGCGTCTTCAAGTATTCTAGCGGAAATTCTTCACGCGTCAGACTACAAGAAGATTCACATTGTAGATGCACATGGAAGATGCACATTGAAGATTCAAACGCACGCTCCGGCGAAACAAAGGCAAATGCAACTGGCCGTGCTTAGTGTTTTAGGTCACGTGTTGCGTCAAAACATATTGCGAGTGGCAGTAGCAAAAGACGTCACCAGTCAGACCAGCTGGATTATTGAACAGGATACAACCACTGAGCAGGCCTCTCCAACAGAGTTAAATAGATCTCCTCGGCCCCCTCCGAACGTCCTCACCGGGAAAACTGGATCATCATTGCGACACACTACTTGACATAGTACACCGAAACAAAACCCTTCCATGTGGTACTGCAGCGGAAATGGGAAAATTTCTCCTCGAGCATATAATTTTATCCCACGGCGCCACAGTAGTTCTTATCATGGATAGGGGCGGAGCGTTTACGGCCGAGCTTGCCCAAGCCAATCTGAACTGCAGGCACACGCCACCTGCGACCAATTGCATACTATCCGCAGACCAGTGGACTTAACGAGCGTCTGAACAGAGCTATCACCGACATGCTAGCCATGTGTGTGGACGCTGTACACAAAACCCAGGATGCCACATCCCCTTCGTCGTCTTTGCTTACAAGACGGCTGTGTAGGAGACCACCCAGATGCCATTGTATAGGCTGGTTTACGGCAGCGTGGCAACCACCTCGCTCGACACCATGTTGCCGAACGTGAAGCGCGAGGAAATGTGGCCATCGCCGCCTACCTGCAGCACGCAGAAGAAGCTTGACGACTTGCCCTGCTGTCATTGAAAGACAAGCACAATACCGATGTCCGGAGCTACAATCTAAGCCCGCGTCACACGGGATGCTTTCAGGGGAGATATTCTAAAAGTCCATTTTCCGTTGGCCATTTCGCTTCCATTGGGTCCGCATTCAGTGGTTAATCAAGCGTCTTTCAAGCGTCTATGCAAGCGACCTGGCCATTGGGTGGTTGGCGACCGGAACCCAGTATTGGCTGTCTATCGCAGCCAATGGCAGCCAGTGGTGAGGTCCGGTCGCCTGGTGTTGACAGAGCGCTGCTGTGCACTTCGCCACATGGTTCCGTATTGCAGCCAAATTCAGCCAATGGTGAGTCCCAGTTGACAGCGACCCAACAGGCCGGGTCGCTTGCCTCAGACACTTGAAATAAGCGGTCATATCTGAATCATAAGCGACATGTAACCGAATGGACGTGAAACGAACAACGGAAAATGACTTGGCGATGCCTTGCCCTTTCAACGCAACGCTTTTTGAGGAAAGGAAATGGAGCAGGAATTCTCTGTCATCTCGGTGGACACCCGAACCGCACCGTACAGGAAGGGAGGAACGCCGCCACCCGTTCGGCGCGAAGCTACCGGCGCTTGTATACCGGTTCTGTAGGAGGGCTTAGAGAGTCTCGTTAAATCTCGTATAGTGCCCGGATGCTCTCGTTTCAGCTCCCGGATGTGTGGAATTCAGTGCCCGGATCAGTGGAAATCAGTGCCCGGATGTTGGCTCTCGGTCTCGGCGTGACGTCACCACACTGCCGACAACGGGAGCTAAAAGCATTTCATGCTTAAAAGTGCACCTTCCATGCCGATATAGTTTATGCCATGACACGTTCCGCGTAGGACACTCTAAAAGGAAAATTCATCGAAGATGACACGATACGCTTCTCTTTCACCGGGTTGTTATCGCTTATTCAGGATAGCAAAACAGCACCGAGAACTCGGCTGCATATTCTTGGCGTTCATTGAAAAAAGTTTCCGCACACGCACTGCCAGGAGAGCCCGAAGAGCTAGGATGCGCTTCCATGACGCGCTCCCGGTTACACTAGTGACAGCCCACCGAGAAATCTTTTTACCATTCTTTGATGTTCGCCACTATCGGTTCCGGCTGTCCAAACAATTCACCGTTCTGTACTTATTTTAAAAGAGCACCCGTCTGGGATCGCATAAACTCGACGCCAAAATGAGTACTTCCGATATTTTATGGCAAACCTCTAAACAAAACTATGCGTGACGATTGCGCAAGCGTAGCCAACCAATCCCAGCACTAGACGCCGCTTCACGGGCTCCCTCTTAGAATACAGAGGATGCTAGTGGCAAATGTGGAGGAAACCAATGCTGACGCGCGGCTCTAGTTAGTGAAAACCTTTGAAGTTTTGTTTTTGTATGATTGCTTCTAAATGGGATGTCAAGTTTGGGCGCCGTATTTGAAGGCAAGGAAGCACCCTTTTTATCGAGCACAAGACAGCGCCAATCGGTCGTAGGGCTGCAAAGGGGCCGCAATAACGCCGAGTTTTGTACCCTTCAAGGCATGCAGCCTGCACTACAGCGGTTGATAAAATAAATATAAATTTTTCACTGCTTTCCTGTAAGCTTCTGCATAGAAACGTCGTAGCAGTGTAGGCAACGAGGCTTACGAATAATATTTCAACTGTTAAATAACAAAATTTTTTTGTGATTTTTTCTTATTTCATAGACACGTTCCCCCTTAAGTAATAAGCATTACGTTTATGATTATTTTGAAGTAAATGTAATATTTACAACTGGGCACTAAACTCAACGGCGTTCTGGTAATATATTTTCCTTGTGTCGTGAAGTACAAAAAACAATGTTTACTTCAATAAAAAGCACGATCAGGTCAGTGTTGTCATGGCAGCGGTCATGAGAAAATTTTCTGTGACCACATCTGAAAAACACTATTCGGTACGTGTAATATTCCCATGACTGTCCTAAATTACCAGTTTTAAATTTTTATCCGTGCTATGAACTGGTAGCAAAAAAGTGATGCAAGGAGAGGAACAACCTGTCTGATGATCACCCTTGACCTCTTTACGGTTATTTTTAAGACCAAATGAAGGGGAAGAAGTTGAAGTCTGTATTCTTGATTTCGCAAGGGCTCCAGCTCCCGCAGCTTCCGCCTCAATGTGTGAGTACACCCTACTGATTTCTTGTTACTCATGATTGCATCACGTCTGGATAGCGCTAGGGACATATACCAGATCGATTGTTTGCTGTGGAATGTTCTTACTTTTGTACCTGACGCCGACGGCCGTAGGCCTCGTATGTTCAAGTCAGTAGCTTGCGTAGCTAAGGGGTGTGAATGAGTGAAATGTTACTAAACTAGGTATGTACTTCAGTGACATTCATCACAAGGAAAACTAACACAAGTTTTATGTGAATTATGCTGGTAAACATTGACTGACAAAGATCAAGTGAACAGCTGCGTTGGCAGGAGCGCAGGCGTAACATTGCAGTATGTGATGAGGAATCCGGCTGTGTACCTTTTGCTTGGGTGGACTACCTACTACAAATTCAGCATAAAGTTTTAGCTCGCAGTGTTTACTTCTAACAGATTTATGCAGTAAAGTGAAGGAAGCCTCCGTTGTGTGACTTCAAGATCTTCCGACAATGATCAATATGCCATTCAAGCGTCCAGTGCCCAACTAAACAAAACAGCACCAGTGCAAAAGTATGTCCGATTTTAGTCATTACAGAGGTGTACCTTCAGAAGAGAGCCAGTGGACTGGGGTAGCCTTAGAAGGAAGGGTGTGTATAATGCTGCGCTAGTGATGCTGCGTGAGAGGCTGTACTCCGAAACCTTGCGCCCACCTGCTCTGCGAAATAATATATTTACGAATACCTGATATTACAGGAAGGAATCTATAAAAGGGGTTAAGTCACTGCTGCTCTTCTTATCTTTTTAGGCCCTATGGTACGTAAATTTCAGATTGGAGCAACATACTTTTTTATTGCTTGACTTCACGTCAAATAAAATTGGTGCATTGTAATAGGGGCGAGAATGGCACAGATGATCCTTCGTTGATGATCTGCAATGACCGCTATGAATGCTGCTGAAGGCAACATTTGCGCCCAGGCTTGCGGCGCATAGTAAAATCATTGCAACAAAAAATTGAAACAAATTGTGTGCCCTCTGGCACCGTTGTCTTTTCTCTTGCCAATAGCGGCTACCCAGGCGGGCCAATTTCCTACGAACTACTCGGGGTATTCATGTGAGTATGATTCCTGCTGCTCGCAGTATATTTATCGGATAGCCACATATGTACTAACGCTTGCGGCCCCTGATCGATTCAGACTAAAAAATAATGTAAACAAATGGCGTGTCCTCTGGCACGCACATCATTTTGCTTGCCCACAGCTGCTACCCAGATGAGCCAGTTTCCGACGGATTTCTCAGCATATACATGTGAGTACCATTGCTGCTGCTGGCTGCGTATACCATGGAACAGCCTATAAGCACCGCATGCCCTGGTAATTACAGTAATAAAGGTTCAGTTAGTATTGCTGAAAAGCTGTCGTCAACCTTTATATGCTACTTCACCTCCAACACCAGTATGACGGCATTCTTTTTTTACTGTACTGAACCTGGCAGGATTGCGATGCACTTCATTTAGTCAAGATGTGTTTGTAATTAGCAAAGGAAACAAGACTACTTCTCGCAAATGGACTGTCCATGAGAGAGTGCTTATAGCTGCATCCTTCCACCTTCCCCTGAAATGAAACGTGGATAGCACGCTATATTTTAGTGTTACCGAGTTGTTAAAGATGGAATAATAATATTCCTACTCACCACTTCGCTGCCTAGACACACCACGTTTTTTAAATGTAATGTATGCTTCTCAGGGCGACGTTTCGCAGACGACATCACAGGGTATTTTTTTTTCACGTTTGCTTTCTTAAGGTCATGATGTCTTACATCCTTAGACTCAGTACTGCTATCACAGGAGCTCGCCTTCCTGCCAACAGATTCATAGTTTTAGAAGCCGTTTGCGAACTATCAAAGTTACAGTCCAGGTTCGGCAGCTTGAATTAACAATTGGTGGTTTGCCTCATTATGATCATCAGTTTTAAGGAAAGATTTTACTGCGAGGCTTGAGTTCTAAGTCACGCTTTGGTGAGCGTTTGCACACTGATAATACCAACCCTGATAGTAATATCTTAGCACTTGTAATAGAAAACCTGCGGTACCCAGTCTGTGATGCAATTCGTTCATTGTCCTCCTAAAAAAACTGCTTCCGACGCCGCCTTTTACCGCATGAAACACAAGACGGGATCGAGATCAAATAATTTCTCTTGTTTTTCGCAGCCAAGATGCTTTTCTAAGGTACTCTAAAATACGATGAATAATTTGACGCATGTCGGTTCTCGTCGACGTAGCTGGAAGCTCATGCAGACAGCGTAGGCAGGTGGTGTGGAAAAGCGCTACGGGTGCGCTAACTAAATACTTGCTCCTCTCACTACGTGTGTGTTGCGGTGCTGTGATAGATAGGGCAGACTTCATCGGGGGCTCACTATAAGGCTGTTTGCGTATTAGCGTACCAGAAGGAAACGAGGGATAAAAGCAGGTAGGATCATCACTTGCCTTGTCCTACCCTTTTGTTTGTGACGGTGCACTCTTTGCGCTTAACGGTCCAAACTTGCAAAACGTGCTTCATCATCAGAAGAAGCTTGGTTTGGGCTAGTTGGTAACAGTTTTTTGAAAACAGACTAAAGAAGACTAAGTTTGAGTAGGCGGAGTCTTCTTTTTGTTTGTTTGCCCCCCGGCACCGTGATTTTCTGATTTCCACGCGCTGTTCTGTTGACTGTGCCCTTCTTTGCGCACGCTCATCGACTGATATTGACGATCGGCTCCTATGTATTTAACGCAGTGGCTTTTCTAAAATAAAGTTGCAAGTTAACGCCCGTCCCGTAAACATCTGTTTCGTCCGTGTCTTTTTCCGCTATGTTTTAAAAGTCATCAGCAAGAATGACTGCGCGTCTCCACGTGGAAAAGAGTGGGTCTGCGGATTAAATTTAATGGTATTTGGTGCACTTGTATTGGAAGTGTTTAGTTACATATTATCTATGGTCATGAACTACTCCACTTCAAGTCTGTAAGTGTTCAATGGAAGTCAGGAGACGTAGCTGAGGCTCGTAACTGAGGGCCCTGAAGATGGGAAGGGGTGTTCAATAAAGATTTCCCCTGACCAACTTCCTGTGGACGGAGAGCGACGAAACTTTGCAGATTTATTAGTCCGTCTCTACATACTTACCACCCAGAGACACACACTTCTCCCATTCTTTTTGCAAATGTAAACACCTCGCTTGAAGAAGTCGACAGGTTGCTCCAAAAGCCATGTTGTGACTTCAGAAATCAGAGTCTCATCATCTGAAAATGCTTGCCCTTCAAATATGACTTCAATGTTGGAAAGAGCTGGAAGTCCGATGGTACGAGGTCGCGTGAATAAGGGGGATGCTGTAGAAATTCAAAGCCACAGCAGCGTGCTTCCACCTGGGCAACATGTGAGTTGTGAGCTTGGCGTTGTCTTGCAGAAGGCAGACACCTTTGGTGAGCATGCCACGTCTCTTGCTTTTGATGGCCTCCCGCATATTCCGCAGCAGTGAAACATAGTATGCCCCAGTAATCGTGGGAGCCTTTGCTAGGAAATTCGTTAAGACGACTCCGTGTTGGTCCCAAAAGACTGTGAGCATGACCTTGCCCGCCGAGGGCTGGTTGCGTGCCTTCTTTGGAGGCGGTGAGTAAGTGCTTCCATTGCATCGACTGAACTTTAGTCTCCGGATCATAGTGATGAACCCAGCTTTCATCCTGTGAAATCAGTCTGTTGAAAAGTCCTCCTGTTTCCATGGCACATGGTCAAAAGAGGTTGGGAGCATTCGACTCGTTCATGCTTTTGGAAAGATGTGAGCAGCCGGGGAACCCAGCGGGCGTATACCTTACGCACGTGAAGATGGTCCTGAATGATTTTTTCCACGGACCCCACACTAATCTTGATATTTTCGGCTAGGTCTCGAACGGTTACGCTGCGATTTTTCAAAATGGTGGCCTCCGCGTTCTGGATGATGTGTTCATAGATAGCGGAGTGGGGTCGCCGGAGCCGTTTCCACCGAAGTCTGACCACATTTGTAACGACGATGCCAGTTCATCGCAACATCATACGACGGGGAATCCTCCCAATAAACCGCTTTTATCTCATCGAACGTCTCCCTTGGAGTGCGGCCTATCAAGTAGAGGAACTTGATTACTGCTCTGTGTTCTACTGCATCCATTATCACACCTTACACCACGCTAGCACCTGTAAAAGGAAGACCGTTATTAGATCAGAGTTGCACATTGGCACGGGCCTATAGGGACTTAAGTCATTACACATGCTCAGTTTCAGCATCCTGCAATTCACAGAAGTGAGTCTGGGGAATTCTTTATTGAACGCCCCTCGTAGCCATTTGATGAAGCTATTAATTCGGCTTTTCGCTTTTGAGCTTATGAAACATACTTTGCGGACATTCATTTCGAATAAAATCTATTTCATCATAGGGGTGCATGCATATTTTTTAATGCTTTTCCATCAAAGGAAGTTCCGCCTATTAAAGGCCAAGTCTCGGATATGAACGCAGACATTACTTTTGCATAAGAAACAAGAGACATCAGAGGATGTAGACACTCTGGGGCTGGCAAGGAAGGGTTAAATACAAGTAGCTAAATTGTTGTTCAGGTGTTATGAGCGTACTTAACACAGTAGGCGAGCTAGTTGGTGATTCAAATCAGAATGAATGTTTTAATCGATTAAGCTGGGACGTACGAAATAAACGACAAGACAATGCGCGAACTTGAACTTTTTGTGAAATGCGTTATTGCTAACAGCAACACCTTACAGCAAGTCCTTAGACCTTGAATAACATTGAACAACTGCTCGTTAATTCATTTGCACAAAAAAAGCTTTAAAAAATCGCTCCATGTAATAATTTCCTACATGGTTATGATTTTGGAGTTTTGCTGAAAATGCTGCTTTCGAAGAGGCCATATTTGAACGTTCGGACCTTTTGTTGATTCGGGAGTCTCGATACCGCCTGGTAATGCCAAACAAAATAAATGTTCGGCCGCACTTAACTCTTAAATTTCTAAAAGAAAAGCCCTCCACTACGGCGTCCATCATAGCCTGGGTTGCTTCGGGACGTTAAAGCCCAGAAACCCAAACCTAAACACAAACTCTGAGAGAAAACTATTTTCTGCATTCTCTTTTTATGTACAGAATCACAATATAGCTTTATAGCCGTTTCTTCAAGCCTGACTTCCATCTGAACGTTGCTCTTATATGTTTATTTTTTTTTTGTTTCTAGATGCCTCGCAATACACGGAAGGGCCATCCGGTTATTCGACTTATCAGTGTGAGTTTCATCCCTGGAACCATGGAATCTTACATTTACCTGCATTTATGTCTTATGTTATATGTAGCAAGCCCTCCCCTGCAATGCCAATTTGGCGCTGTGGGTAAATGATAACTATAAAAACTAGAAGAAAGGCCGATTGCTTGTACAAAGGTGCATCGGCCTGTCTCTGAGGAGGGTGGAATTAGAGTTCGCATAAATTTTCCTCATGAAAATAGACAAAAACAAAAAAAATCTCGTGCAGTGTTTAGTGTTGGTAATTTGTATAGACAACAATTTCTGTAGGAATGAAAGGTCGTCCCTCATCAAAATAGAACTGCCGCCGTCACAAAACAGTTTCTAGGAAATGCTGTCGCCGCTGTTGTGCGACAGTTCTTCCGTATTTTCTCTAGTCACATCCTTGCGGTATAATGCCACAATTTTTCGCATTTTGGGAAACACTGTCTGTCGTTTTTTTGAAAATATCTTCCATCAACTGCTCAAATGCGACGCGCGTTGACGTACAGATTGCATTGAACTGCAACCCGTTCAAAAAGAAATTTCTCTCTTTTCTTCTCTTTCAGCCGAGGCGACCGAAAGGAAGGGTAGGTGGCTGAAATTAACTCTTGATAGGTGGAAGCTATGACGCAGTCTTCAGGCATTTCAGCCTTCAGGCAGAGATCGACACATCTGCTGTTGTCAGAGTATTCTGAATATTTGTACCACGTAGCTGTTTTATGCTTGTCCATATTTCCTAGCAGACATGTAAACCTGTTTGGGTATACACTGAACATGATACATCAGATAAGACTTGCATAGGAGTAACCCTAGGGTGAGCTGTTAGCTCGAGGAAAGCTAAAAAAGCTGGCATAAGGTCTATTCAGTTCATTCGGAAATTCGGCCACTACGATGACGGTTTGACGCAGAATGCAACATCACGTCAAAGGCTCGTTTGCGGGTCTCACGATTTGATTTAAATCCATTTACCTGGCAGCAAAACGCATCAGCACGCTAGTCACTGCATCGAGTATTAGGAGGACGTAGAAATCCATGCAGCACGCTAAAGTGGCTTCTTATATTTAATCTACATTCACATAAACGAACTAATCTGCTCGCGGCCTTGCTGCTTGAGCTGCAGATGTGCTGCTTGAGCCCGATGTTCATACGCGGGAAGACTGTTTGGAAATGCTCCTTGTTTATCGTGATTGGTTGTCAAGCGCTCTATCCATCTGAAAATGAGCGCTTTATTCTTACTCGATTCTTAATTACCAGACAAGGTTGTTGTTGTTTTTTTACACTGTTTATAGCTAAGTGATAATCTGGATCCTACGGAAGTTTTAACCCGTGATAATTCTACAACTATCGGAAAGGCAAACAACTCAATAAACAGTGAGCACGTAAAACTTGATCTGAAGTGCGGCTCATATCTGTGATCGTCTGCTCCTTCGTTGTGTTAAATGGTGTGCGGAAACAGACATAAAAAGTCTCTTTTTTAACTTCCATCGCAGTTACCACGTAAGTATCTGCACATCTTTTCTACCACACCCAGTTGACGATGGAAACAGCACTTGCACTTCCGTAGGTAGCTTCAAATTAATGAATAAGAATAATGTTTTAATTAAGCAAGAGTGTCTTTAATGGCCACTTTTTACCGTCAAATGTTTCTACAATTTCCGTTCGTCCACCTCACAACGCCCGTCCTCCGGCCTCAAGGAATCGCCTATGGGGACAAGTTGCTCCCGAAACAAGGATTGAGACTTTGTTTCGTTTGTCTCCTAACTGTTAGTTAGAAATAGCGTGCATTAGCGTCGTACAAATATCGCGGAGTTTGAAATTATCACCTACTATAACAAGGTTGCCAAGGCAGATAAGCACGGCATCACATAGGGCATTATTTTAATGAAACGACCCGACAGCGGCCGCTTATAACAGGGGTGGCCAGCTAGACATATGCAAACAGCCTTAAAAAATATTTTAGTGAAAAGCTGCAATACAGCGGCCGCTTATAACAGGGGTGGCCGATAGACATATGCAAACAGCCTTAAAAATATTTTAGTGAAAAGCTGCAACATAAAGGGGAGCGTGGCCATTTGTTTCATTTCTTCCAACAAGCATTATTTCGCAGATTTTCCGCAATATTGAGCCAACTGGGATAGTAGCAAGGATAGTCGCGAGCCGCGCTTGGTCCGTACCACGGTGTAAGAATTATTTCTTACAACGTTGTTGGTACGTAGCGGCCGTGGCGCAAACTTCAATGTTCGCCTTTAAGGTGCCAGATGGCGCCACATGGCCACGAGCTAGGCTACTGCCGGCCGCATCTAGTCGCGCTCCGCCGCCGCTCGGGTCCGGCCGTGGCTAGACTATAGCCTCCGAGATTATTTGCGCTCGGTTCACTAATTTCGCAGGTTATGTATATACACATAAGAATCTCCGTGAGGGCTTCAGATGACGCCAAGTACCGGCTAGCTGGGAGCCACACCCCTGACGCATCTTGGCCAGCCAGGGCGTGAACACTGACGGCGCGGCATGCGGTAGCGGCAGCAGTACGCGCTTTGCTAAGAGTCCCCATTATATCTGTGCCCAAGCTAGCGCCCTCGTTCCTTTCGCTGCCTACTACTTCCTTTCGTCTCATGACTCTTTTAATGACAAGCCCTCCTTCAACTTGTGCGCGTTCTGTGACACTGTCGACACATGTTCTACACGTATGCAGCATGAGGTCCGCACAGGATGCGCTCTTTACAAACATGAGCTCTTTGCCCACACTGCCGCTGGTAGCAATTGCGCCAGATGTTACCCCGCTCTCGGGATGAAGGGACACTCTTGAATCGTGTGTGAAAATTTATTTATTTATTATTCATTAAAAGTGTTTATTTTGAGGCGATGAAATAAAAAGTTCCTCGAATGCAGAGAGAAGCAGTCACCTTGGATGTGGTGGTATGTGATGGCATGCACCGCCGTGCTGCTGTGCATCACCCTCACTGCTGTCATCGTTACGCTCACCTCTGGCAACGACGACGGTAAGCTGCTCCGCTCGGCGCTCGTTGCACGATTGGTTCAATAAAGCTCAGAGGTAGCTCACGCGCATTACAAGGGGGAACGCACGAAGAACGAGAAAATGTTGTCCGCGATCCGTTTAGTCATATGGTCTTCATAATGACCAAGTTCAGCTCTAGTATATCTTGAGAAGGTCTAGGATATTGAGGTGTAAGTGAATACCGTATTCTTATCTCAGCACCATCTATAGGACGCGTGGAAGTTGCTGCGGCGGGCGTGTTTGGGAAACGTGTTTCAGCCACTTTGTGAAGTGTTATCTTCGTCCCTAAAAGCAAAAAGAGCTCGCTGCACCCACTTATCCGCTGGAGGAAACTGTCCCCAGGTTACCCAAAGGGCAACGTTCTGTCTTACCCTTGCGCTGACCTATTTTGTTTGGTATAGTTTTTAACAGTTTATTTCAGAATCTAAACCACTGGGTCACATACTTCAATTGTGAAATTTCTTTCATAAACTTTGTTTTGATCTTTGAATTTTATTTCTGAAAACTGAATCTGACACGATGTCATCACTCCGAACTATCCGCAATCCTTTTAAAAGACGAGAACACACCAACGGGACAATTAATCCAGTGCGTGCGCACAAATTCTTCGAAATTTTCAAGATTAGAAATCACAGTCACCACAAGCCATACCGAATTTTATGCAGTCTGTTCATGAAGGCTCCTTCTTCCACGCATCTGCATCACTCTGGGCTCTTATTACTTCTATACGTTGTAGTTTTTACTTCGCTTTCAATCACGCACCTTAGTCTCTTTCATATCTGAACACACTAATATTTTTCTGAAGGAAATTTATTGTTTCGCATTAGAGATTTAGTACCTGCAAACAATAGATCGCAATAAGGAAGATTCAAAAGCTTGCCGTGCGAAATAAATTGTTTTATACTGCATGCGGTAGGCTGCACAAGGAAGCAAATCCTTCTTCTGAAGATGCACTTCAATATTTTCAGCAGTATAAACACCACGCATGTCGCAGTCTTGCAGAATGCTACAGGGGGCATGATTCTTCGCATTTTTACTCTCGAACGGTGCTGCATCTCTCATAAGTTAAGAGATGAGTTTTGCATGGTCTGTTTGTGCCACCGACAAGCCATGCAATAGTGCGCAACAGTCTCTTCTGATGCGTAATATTTCCGCCAATATTGTTGCTCGATGGGAGCAGCAATAGCGAGAGAGTCAGGTGAACACCTACAATTTGCACTTGCGTAGTTAGCGCTCGATGTTACTTACATTCCAGGAAAGAGGTGCTTGGACAAATGCGCTCGAAACATTGCCTCTTGTGCTCATTATTTCTCAAGAAAGCTTACTGCCCGAGATTCTGTGCTTTCATAAGGAATGCTGGGTAATATATGGTGTTCCACAGTGTCGGGAGCGGGGGGGGGGGGGGGGGGGGGGGCGTTCTATGGCCTGGTTGCAAACGCTCATTTTATTTTCGCAACACCGATTGCGCGGCAGTGTTCAGACAGAAAGCTCGCAATAAAGCCTGGTCAGCATTGGGGAGCTCTGGCACCATCCAGGAATGCTCTGCGCTGTTTTAAAGCTGATGCTTTTTCTTCCTTTGTTGTACCCTGTTTACATCGATGACCATGCATGAGATGTTCAGCGGTAAAAGGCGCCAATGTGACCAAAATTCATTATACTCACCTGCTGGCAAATAAGAGTGTTATCTACAGTAGTCATTTACTGGGCCCTCTGGGGGATATGCCGATGCGGCATATGTCGTTACGTTTTCCAGGTAACACCAGTGCAGTTCATTGCTACGATAATGCTATCTTCCCTTGACAATTACGCCGTTTTTCGGTCATTCATTTTTCGGCGCCACTACATTAATTAAAAACTCCGCTTTTCGGCTCTCTGGGCCAGAAGTTAGTACAGTGCAGGTGGAAAGCATGTTATTTAGGGTAGAAATTTTAAATCTTTATGTCCTTGCCAGAGGTCTTTGCCATTCATGAGAAATAAAATGGAGTGTCCACACCAAACTGTGGCTCTCGTCGCCCTAAATGGGGGCGTTGGCATGGAGGAACCATAGTTGGCGTAGCGAGCACGGTATAAATATCGCTTCACGCCATCGCCCCGTAGGCGAGCGAATATTCATGGGGTGATCTCTCGCCCTTGTTAACGCAGCAGGAGGAGGTGGCGCAGAAACTGCCGGAGGCGACGCAAGCAGCGGCATGAAGCCTCTGCCGCCCAGTGTTCCGATTATCTTAAATCCCGCCCCTCCGAGTGCGCTTCCGACGACAAGAGCGACGTCACCCAGTACGTGAGTAATGAGAACCGATTAAGATTGCGTCTGGAAGAAAAGATAACAAAGTTTTGTTTCAACATGTCCGTCCGGAAGTGGCTCCACTGCGTTTTGGTAAGGAGTCCTGCAGTTGGCCTATTCCCAATCGATGCAATCCTCGCAAGGGTTTGTGCGGACACAGATGATAACATTGCAGGGGCTACACGTTGCATAGCGCTAGTCTTTAGTTGGGGGGGGGGGGGGGGGGGCACGGATGAGAGAAATGTCACTAGTAGGCAGAGCAGTGGCTTGCTGTCGACGGAGGGTACCTGAAAATGCGTTTTATTGCTGTCGAAGTGTCTTGATGCACGGATGTGTTGCTCGTATCATTATTTTGTTCCAGCCACGGAAACTAGACACCATGAGTGCTTAGTGCTTACCAAGGCAGGAATGTTGATGAAGCGGCATCATTCAAGGACTAAGATAATGTGACAATGTGCAAAAGACCTCTTCTTCGTCATTTGTGTGCAGGAACAGTGAATATCCGACACTGCACTCACTAGAATCGCGCAGTCAATTGTTGCTTTTTATTAGTTGAAGAAAAAAGGAACGGGGGTGGGGGGGGTGAGGTATAGAACCTAATGATATCGCGTCCAATCACATGGGAGTATGCTAATGACAAAAACTTCGTCCTAGTGGATCTAAATGAGCTTGGGGTAAGCTGTTTCATGCTTTCAGTTTATATCATGGAAAAGGCGTTTGACAGTATCTCCTTGTGCTGTACAAATGGCAGCAGATTTCGTGGCATACGACTCTGTATAATACTGTTGCGAAAAGTTGCGTACATCCCCCTTATAGCTGAATGCACCTAGTGCGACATGTAAGCGGGCGTAGTTAGGTTGACAATGTTTGTGATGAAGAGCCTACTAGGATAACAAATGCGGTCATTATCAAAAGCGCTGAGTCCAACAAATTTCTTTGTGTTTTAGCAATAGCAAGGGCTGCTTATTATTTGGTTCGGCGAAGCCGCTCTAATAACGGTAATCGACGTAGCAAACATTGACCGCTGCTGAGAAAGGAGTGTGAAGGACGAACGCGCGGCATTTTTTGACAGCATAATTGGGAGTAACTGCAATGTGCTGACCACCTGAGTGAGCGTAAGCAAGGCGTTGTCCATCGACGCAGCATTCGGATGCCTTGCCCTGCTTTCGCCTAGGCGTGTTCATTTCGGCGCTTGCAAAGTGAACTAAAAGTTCACCCACGTGTGTAAGGCTCCTTCAGTATTTGTCAATACGGCAGTGATCACGTGTATTTGTTTAATGTCTTTTCTGCGTTATTTATTGCTTCGAGCACTCACTACATTGGGTACATTCAAACCATTCGCCAAGACAACGTAGTTTTCACGAGTACCTTTTATCTTTCCTTTCAAGGAGCGCTGATTACACTTTTGTGCCGTGTAGTCAACCTGAATAATATTAAATCTGCACGCAGAAGCCTGATTTGATTCTATTAGTAGTGCATTCATCACGTATCATATATTAAAGCTCTTTTCCACCTACCTAGTTACCGCACCGATACACAGCAAAAGCAGAATTCTTAGCGAAGAGATATATCCTTCCTTCTAACACTGTCATTTTCGTCGGCTCAGCGGTTATTAAAAAGATAAATATTTAAATTCATCAATACTGGCCTTAAAGCAGCATGTATTTCGTGCGCTAACATCTTTATCAGAAGGCAAACAATATTTTTGCCTAGGACTCATGCTTGTTTGGAGGCGTGAGAATGCTATCTTATATCTCGCCATGCGGCAATACACGTAGAGTGGCCATGGCAATATCCTTCGCACAGAAAAGGAGTGATATGGTGCGTACTGTAATTTGTTCCAGCGCCTCGACCAATCCCTCTGATACCCAAGGTTTGCACCGTCGAAGACATTGGTGTGGAGCCCCTCGTACTTCCTGCTGACGGCCTGTGCTCTTTTGTGTTCTACCACCCGCTGCGTATTACGCACACCACAAATACTTTCGGCACCCAAGACCACCCGGACCAGAAGAATTTCTTCGATAGGGCCAAGGACTCCTTTAACACCCGGTTCGGCATGTCCGTAAATTTCAGGTGGGTCTGTCTCCCCTTTCTTGCGTCGCTTTCGCGCCTTCTGCCCTACCTTCATTGCTTGGAATGGTTGTCTTAGTGGTATTGAATATTACAACCAGGTGCTACGTAATATATGGCGAAGTACGGCAAACAATGTCTGGCATCGTGCCGTAACGGCTGGAATTGTTGTCATACACGAAAAGTAATTTGTGATGTGAGGAGAGGAGAGAGTGCCATACCACCGCGACTGTTGCCATGACCTATATGTCTCTTAAAATACTTCATAACATTTATTGTCAAAGAAGGCCAATTTGCACAAAATAAGAACTAAATTTCATTTCTGAATACTCATACGAGAGCTTAGATCTTCGCTTGGCAATGGGTTTACTATTTCTCACTAAAATTGGTTTACTTAGCGCAGTGCCCCCAGAACACGATCAGAAATGGATTTCTTGCGCTTCGTGGGTAGCTTCGTATAGATCCATTCACATTACCAGTGCTGCACAGGCAACTAAATTTGATTAAGGATTGTTGATGCGTCCTCCTGAAGATCAATAGCTTAAGCATGCACAACATGTTTACGCAAAAAGCGTACTGGCGCTAAAAGACTAAGACAAAACACACAACACACAGGACTTGCGCCAACTTCCAACTGATTTTATTCAGTGAAAATACCACTTAATAACCACACAGCATGCCGTGTGGTTATTAAGTGGTATTTTCAGTGAATAAATTCAGTTGGAAGTTGGCGCCATCCTGTGTGTTGTGTGTTTTGTCTTCGTCTTTTAGCGCCAGTACGCTTTATGCGTAAACATGTCATGCTACAACCAACTAGCTCAAATCAAAGCATGCACGTTTTCTAATTTTCTGAGAAACTCCACCTAGATGCAAGTGTTGCATTTGTTGCTAATTTGTTTGAGTCATACACGCAAACTCCACATTTTAGGAACCGGCCTAAGCGGTGTTTTTCTGCCCATGTTGTTCAGTTCTATTATTCGCACCTTAAACAAGTAGTCCTAATCATGAGTTATGCGTCACATCCTTAGTAAAAAAATAGTGTTGGACTGACATGTAGCAGTAGCTAGGTTCTTCATAAAAGTGAGCTGTGCGTTTTACAGTTCGGTTCTCGCAACCGGCAGGGAAGGGTGTTTTCTGTAATTCGTCCGAAATCAATGCTACCTTTGGGTTTCTTTCTGAATAGCGACGTCATAAGATTTTCCAGTGCTTTCCTCACAACAAGAGGAAAACAAGATTACGAAGGCTACTGGCACTACAACATTTTCGACTGGGGCTTCCTGTTCATCGATGAGTTCCAGGCTCAGGCTGGAGCCCGGCGAATCACGGACGCACTGAGAATCCTCAAGGTCAGAGCTGTCACTCAAAGTTGGCAAGACAGCTGAATATTTTCATTCCAAATGTCGATACTGGCCATTCAGACAGAATTCTTATGCGCTGAGAAAGAAAACAATATTCTACGCTTCTGTGGTCTGGTACCGACACCCTATTTTTTAAAGTTTTATTCTTAGCTTAAGAATTTCATTTTAAGGCTGCTTACAGTGATAACATTAATGCACGGTCGCATATTAACTTGCGCACTTTGAAAAGTATTGCAGAAGCACTGGCTGTTGGGCTAGTTGTTTCATCATATTTTTGTTAATCGCTCAATGAAACAACACAGAAAGACACGCAGACAGAAACGCGAAGACAGGAACTCTTTCTGTCGCTGTGCCTTCCTGTGTCTGTTCCATTGCGGCATTCAAAAAAAAATTTGAAAAGTATTCATGCTTGGAAGGAAAATATCATATGCTTCTGCATCAATAGTCATTGTTTATGCGCTAACTTCTCTCGAAGCAATTTATGAATCGTTAGAGCCACTAAAGATGCTATGCGCGCTTGAGTTGCGATTTTTGTATTGAGGCAGCGGCGTTGGCGTAAGCGCTGAATACTGACATGCTATGAGCATCTCGATCGCTGATGAAGGCTAGATGGCTAGACCTCTTGATGGGCAATGGGTGACGAGCATTCCCTGGTCATAAATTGGTACTACTTTGTATCAGTAGCTCTCATGATCAAAGATTTGAGTGGCGGTTTGCTAGTTTTGCAATATGAAAAAATTTTTGCGTTGCCTGTAATAAAAAAAAACGACGACGGCGTTTGTGTCTACTCACGGTGAACACATTCTTACGCATATGCTTATGATTATAAGAAAGACAATTCGTTTCAATACTTACTGCAATATTGGAAAAGAGGAGGACGACTGGGTGTTGCGAGTAGGATATGAAATAAATCCGGTTTTATAATGCTACGAATAGAAATCTCGTAACTGCTGCTCTTTTCTTTAGTGTTCAGACTATAACTTGCTTTGTTTTCATAATAGGATTAAACCTCTTTCTGTCAGCGTTGTAAAACAAGTCCGTGGCGAAAATAAATAAACTCATCAACATTAGCTGAAGCGGTGGGAGACTGCGTTTAGCTGAAACAGAAAAGTGGGATAAAATTTTAATTTGGGGAGCAGAATGACGCTCTTTACACTCAATCACAATATACATGTATCGTTATCGTTCAGAGTAGCATATCATTTCATAAATATTAGTATGAGCTGAAAGCCTCACATTGCGTTCATGCTTGTACTGAGACAAACATTCTAATAGTGCCTTTTGTCGAGCTTATTCGAGTACACGGACATTAGTTGCTCTTTAAAAAAAAGACACAAATCAAGTTTTAAGTCTAATGTCTGCGCTTATGAACTTACAACCTAGCACAAGAGCTGACGAAGGCTCTCGTGGCTCGGGACACTCAATCATGTAAACTGTCACAAGATACAGCTATCCACATTTGAGAAATCAGTGCGGAGAAAAGGACAAATCAAAAGAACATACAGGAGCGTTGTACTTCTTGTGTCAGCTCTGATTTTCGAAACACGCATCTACTCCTACTCGCAGAATCACTGCTGCGAATGCCCATACGCTACTGCAGTGTTTGCTTGGCGTTCCGTCGAAAGGCTTTTGAACTCTTAATAAGAAGTCCGTCTGATTGCACTCAACAGAATTAAAAAAAAAACATGGGGACGCTATAGCCACCTGAAGTGTCGTATGCCATAGCATTAAACAGATTTAAACAGCATTAAACATTTGACAGCTTCTTTTACAACGTTTATGTGTGTTTGCGTGAGTGTTTTCGCAATTGTCGGTCCATCAACGTTATCTTCGGATTGCTAGTCACAGTAGCAGGTATCTTTGCAGTGACGGTCGCGACATTGTCATATATCCCATTTGTTTTCTAAGTTTCGATTTCCTGTCTAGAAACAAAGTTTCTCACAACCCGATGGGCAGTTTATGATGACGTCTCAAGGACAGGTGACTTCGTTCGACCACTTATTAAGTGCCACCTACCAAAGTGTCCAAGTTTCTTAGAATGCGGCGGCCTGGTTTCCACCTGCCACGTTGGGCAGGTTGAGATGACGTCACAATTTCACGTGATCTCTCTTAACCAATCAGGGCATTTCATGACACTGTATATCAAAGGTGCTTCGGTGTGACGACAGCTTGAATGCTGACACATTGAGAAGAGAAAACAACAAGCCAGTTTATTTCTTAAGCCGCTGCTTGACGCGACATTTGAGAAAATCTCGTTTCCGTCTCCTAGGAAATGGAGGAATACCTGAAGGCACAAAGAAGCGACGCCGTAGTCTTCATGTTCCTGGGCATCTACACGAGATCGGATATCATCTGCGCCGACATTGCGCAGTACATGAAGTGAGAATGCCTTCCATAAACGCTGGCGTTGCCAGTGCAAAAAAAAAATCATTAAAAGCTGATTATTATAGGCATTTCGTTTGCATCATAAGAAAAAATTCAGGGGGCACTTTGATTGTCTAAAGTGCGTAGAGGCGAAAGCGTTTTCCGCGCCACTTTGACTGCCTCTGTCGCACTGGTGGCGTCACATATAGTTTAGTACTAATTACTAAGTGATGACAAATCACTAATCAATGGTTAGTTACTGATTAGTGCCTGAATACTAATTAACTGCTAATTAATGACGCTTAAGCTTCGCCTTAAGGAGTGGAACGCGACAGCGTGTTGCAGCGCTGCCAGGGAGTCCACGGAACGCCACCACCAGTTCGGCGCGATGCCTTGCCCTTTGAACGCTTTTTGAGGAAAGGAAATGGCGCCGTAAATCTCTGTCATCTCGGTGGACACCTGAAGCGCACCGTAGAGGAAGGGATGAAGTGGGAGTAAAAGAAGACAAAGAGGGCCCGTAATGAAGAAAATGAAAATTGTATCTGAGGAAAGGAAATTACGCAGTAACTGTCTCACATATCTCGATGGATAGCCGTCAAAATTCAGGGGGGCACTTTTTTTACCTAAAGTGTGGTCACTGATGTGTGGTTAAGATATTAAGCTTCGCCTCTAAGAGTGGAACGCGACAGCGTCTTGCAACGCTGCCAGGGAGTCTATAGAACGCCATCGCCCATTCGGTTCTACGCCTCGCTCGTCGGTAAATTGGTTTTTGAGGAAAGGAATTGTATGTCTCTCATATCTCGGTGGACACCTAAACCTCGCCGGAAGGGAAGGGAGGAGGATGGGAGTGAGTGAGACACCGTATTCACTAGACGCGCTTTGTTCATTACAAAACATCGAGCTGGCATGGCGGAGTTGTAGCGTGCTCGTCTCGCATTCCGGAGACCGGGGTTCGATTGCCGAGCTCGACCAATTTCCTACGCGGTTTTATTTATTTATATGGCCTGACTATAAAAGTTGATTAGGCTAATTGGATAATTTAAGCATTTAACTAAGCTCAATCCCACTTACTTGGAGCATCACTATACGATCCCTTCAATTGGTTGCATGGTTACTAGGCAAAGTACAATTGGCCCCGTTTGGGAATTTGCGCACTGTGACGTCACGACCGTTTCAACCAATTGAAAAGCGTGACATTTCTGTCGACAACTTCTGCTTACAACGATGAGGCATTAAAGGCTTCCGCCTTAATAAGTGCTTCACAGGTGGTCCTGTTGTGTGTGTTTTTTATGACGTGAAGTGGAGTGAGATAAATAAATAGGTTTGCATGAAATCACCAATAATCCAGTACAATAGCCAATTGCTATGCCGAAAACTTATTGTTCACTGTTGGTTCAAAATAGAAAAAAACTGGGTTCTTTGTGCGTAAAATAGTAAGGTTGTTTTTCACGCAACCGGTATACAAGCCGCTCTTGAAAACACTCAAAAGATCGTCTGCAGGTCGTGTTGACGGTATTAATTGCAAGTTTCTGCAAGAATTTCAGCATGTCGTTCTTTAGTATAAACGCGATTTTAACACAATCACTGTATGAAAGTTCTTTACGCGCTGCCTGGAAACAGATAAGGTTCTTCGTCATTAGAAATGCAGAGGCAATAATAATCGAATTATTACCACCCAGATAACCTAACATCTATAGCACATAAAATACTAGATCTTGTTACACTCACTCCTCTTTTTAACAACTTACAAAGTAAATATTTTCGTGCACATCACAGCGCGACTTTCCCAAATAGAATTGACGTGAAACCTAAAAATTTTGATTTAGCAATGACTTTGTGGCATTCACTAATTTTGGGTTCATAAGCGAGTGCAATTTTTTAGTCGTCGCCAAACCAGTTGGGAAGGTTAACAGTCAGTTTCGAATATTAAAGCTAAAACACCAAAATACCGAACGATTTCTATTATATATTACTCAGAACCTTTCCAACCTCTCAGAGAATTAACTCTGAATGAGACAGAATAGTCGAGGACACCAGTTTTCTCTGGTATGTCTCTGGGCTCTCTTTTCGGCAACTACTCTTATTAATTACTTCAGCCACTTGCAAACTACTATCTCATCTTGTATGTGGGTTGTATGCAATTTGTTGTGCTTTAAATTAAAAATAACAAATGAGTCTGTTGTCCCCACGCCTCACTCAATCATTTATAAATATCTTCACTACTGCTATCATGTTGTCTTGTAAATATATTTTATTATTGAAAAACAGTGACCGTTTTACCTTAGGAATCTCTATTATTTTCTTCACAGTTGTTTGTTAGACACAGTGAACAGCGTAGACTACGAAAATTTGGCATGGAAACACTCGTTGCATATTTATGATAAAATTGCTGGCTGTGTAAAAATAAATTTTTCTTCTCCCCATCATGTCCGAAAAAGTCTTTATATGTTATGTTTCTTCTTCCTAACTTATACGCCTGAGACATACATCGCGAAGACGTACATCTGGACGGTTTTGTAAAGTTGCTCTCTTGTTTCTTCCTAACTAGCGCTAACCATCATCGGAGTGCTAGCCTAACATGCAATTCTTTCTTCCCTTATCTAAAAACACGAAGATATCTCGCCTCACATCGTTCTTCCAAATTTTTATCGTAATGACCCGTTGAGAACCCAAGTCACCAGGACGGCTCCCTTGATACCACCGCGTTCTGCCCGCGTGCACAAAGTCCACGCGCATTATCCGAACATCCCTCTCTGCTCTTATCTGCTCTAAACAAAAACGTGAAGGATTCGAACCCACTGGTTGCCGCATTATTTTCATAACCTACTTTAACTTGTCCTAGCCAAGTAACGCTTTTTACCACGTTTTGCGCATGTGATTTCGATGTTATTTTTTTACGAAGATGTTCCCCTGCTGTTATGCCTGAAACAGACGATGCAGGAAATAAATAAATAAATAAATAAATAAATAAATAAATAAATAAATAAATAAATAAATAAATAAATAAATAAATAAATAAATAAATAAATAAATAAATAAATAAATAAATAAATAAATAATAAACAAACAAATAAATAAATAATATCTGTTTTCTTTATGGCCTTTTTGTCATCTTATGCTTTAATTTACGTTTAAACTTGTGTTTATGGCCATTAACGATGGGAACCTGAAAGTCATGTTTAGCATATTGCATACCAGATCACCATCTCGTGTGACTTGCTGCTATTGCGGTGCACGAACATAATTATGCACTGAAAATTACAATCTCCAATTATTTTGCCCCGAATTCCGACTAGCTGATAAACCAATTTATCGTACATGCTGAGCGCAATCGTAACTACTTCCTCGTAACGACATGGTGTCAGAAGACTTCAACTGAGATGCTTACGACACTCTCCGCTCTGCGCAGCACAATCTTCACTCCGAGTGGCGTCATCGCTCTTGGTCACCTTTCGTACTCCGACTCATCGAGGCCTGAATGCAGTGTGATGCCACCCACGAGTATCAGAGACCCCCGTCTACAGGGAGCCCAATACGGCCACAGCCTAGTGAGCGATGCAGTCTGTAGTTACTTCTGAGGCGTGGCCTTAGTAACGACAGAAAATATTTGGAAGTCACTCATCACTTTTTTTCTTAAGATCCTGGTGTAAGTGAGCATTTAGAAACAGTTTAGCAACAGGTCTACGCTAAGAAGACGGTAATTCTCACTAATTTCATCAAAAGCCCTTGGAGAAATGCAATCAGTATGTACAGAGTTGGCTGAATGTTTTTAATCTGGAATTCCTTGTCTCTATTATTTGCCGTTCGATACGATTCCGAACGCTCTTTTTCGAGCTTTCTCAGATACTGACCACGTGCACAATTCCTATCTATCTCAACTCGACTCCAAATATCATAGAGGTTAGAAACACTGCCCATAATTTCGTCGAATATCCATCGTATTGCAGCCTCCCATGGCGCTGAATATTTCGCAAATAACATTCCCGTTCATTCTTCCGCCTTCTTTGGAAGCAAGTGAGAATATTCATGAAAAAAGCTGTGGACGTCTGTCTTCACTTGCGTTGCTAATTTTTTATTCAGAACTCAGAGCACGTATACCACCCATCCTTTTTTTTTTGGTCCAGTGCTACCGTAATCATGTTATTTAGGTTCAGTTCACATATTAGGCGTACCAAACTAACAATTGACTGCCACTTTCGGCCGACAGCTATGGTCGCACTAGCAAAAACATTTTACAACCTCATTGTTCGTTCTAATTTTTCGGTTATGTTCGATTCTGCAATCGATATTAAGATATATTAGTGTCCCGCGCGAAGCATGCCATTTTTATGTTCAACGCATGGGACAACACTGTTTCTCTAATTCGATCGTGTAGCTTTCCTTCCAATCTTATTCATTGTTCTTGCTTCTCCTCCCACATCGAGTTCACCGATCTGAGTACATGTTTCATGCAGCGTGACGCGCTGCATTTAGTACGGTGCCTCTGGCAACACGGTGTACGGACGCACTTCTCCGTTTCCACCACCATGCGAGGTCGCTGGACCAATCCCACGAGTTTCGCCAATCGCAGCGGCAGCGTCCGTGTGGATTTCTACGACCAGTGCCAGAATACGCCCTATCGGGAAGATGCAGCGTTGAAAGCAGTGAGTGTCTAACTGACTTTGCCGCTCGAGTTGACAGGGTGCCGAAATAAGAATGCATACTGTCATCAAGCCTTTCGCCCATGTCATTGATGCTCCGAATAATTAACCCAAATCGCTTAACTACGCGTTCTTAATGGCTGCAAACACCCTTATGCTGACGCAGCAAAGTAGCAGTGAAAAGCTTACTGTACTCCCTATGACAGATGTTTAATTTGTTGTAGTAGCTGATTACTTCTTCTGATTCCACAAGGAATGAAACGCAGTGTTCATTCCTGCTTTAGAGTGGTTTAGCATAGCGCACGCTCCCTCATAGGAAAAATAGAAGTGAAGGCTAGTTCTTCTCGCTTTACTTGTTGAAAAAAGCTATTAAAGCAACGGTCTCTTGAAGCCGACATCCCTGACAGTGTTTTTATGGCGTTGATCAGCCTGTTGGTAAACTAAGACAACTTGTACAATAAGCGAAAAGAAAGAATAGTAATCAATCTCAACAAACACTCTCATTGAGTACTATTGAGCGGTGATGCACTTTCGTGCAAATGTTTATATGAGGACTAGCAGACAGCGCTTTCAGTTTATTCGGATCAACAGCGCCTTTACGTTATGTGAAGCTGTTTTATATTCTTCGGTGGAGAAGCGGATCTTATTGTCAGTTTAGAAAATAAATTTGGAAGTAGCGATTATGTTGTAACAAAATCTGCAGAAATTATGGATTATTTCGGCTCGAAAAGAAAGATTCCGCTGTGTGCTCTCAAACACTAATCATCAATAGGAAAAGAAAGCATAAGTTCAGTCGTGCGACGGCCGCTCTGCATTTATCCCCTGGTTACGGATTGGGATATGTCGAGAAGACGCCGGAGCAGAGGCTCTGCTAGCTTCGTGTGTTCGTGCGTTAGGCGAGCTACGCGAAGCAGTAATTTCGCCATGACAGAAGCTGTCCAATGGAGCAAAACGCAGGTAGGAAGTGCTGTTGTGTCGTGGATTGCCACAGCAGTGGGCGATCACTAAAGAATAAGATCCATTTATGCCTCTGTACCGGTTCCCGGCGAAGTTGTGCGAGAAAGAACGGCAACAAGCCTGGGTCACCGCAGTTAGTACAATCAAGTATTTCCCGACAGTTTTATCTCGCTTTCTGCTGTGGCTATTGCAGTCGTTTGCGTTATTGACTCCCTAATAACCCAGCTAGTAACACAGAGGAAGCACGCGATGACTGCAGTAATTAATGCTCGGAATCGCTGCCTCCTGCCGGTAGGATGTTTTGTATAAGTCCTGTTACGATGCCACGTAGAAACAATATCGCTTTTTCTTGCCCTTATTTTATCTAACAAAAGCTTCGTTACCACAGCTTTCTGTAATTTTTCAGTAAACGCCTGGAAAGCCGGTTTTATAAGTAGGGCGGCAAGTAGGTCGCGTGGGTGGTCGTTCGTTTTAAGCGACATCCAAGCTCGAATGGGCACAGTAGACGAGGGACAGCGCTTGTAGAGTGTACGAGGGGGTACCCAAAAGAAACCGGACTTATTTTTGTTTGAACTTATTTGTTCACATTTTAAGCACTGACCTTCAACCTCCTTCAAAGTATTCCCCACTTGCAATGATACGCTTGTCGAATCTTTCATTCCATTTTTCAAAACATTGTTTAAATTCATCTTTTGTGATGCTGGACAGTGCCTCCGTCGTTTTTTTCATCACCTCAGCAACATCAGCGAAACGCTTTCCATTCACCTATTTTTTCATTCTAGGAAACAAAGAAAGTAGCACGGGGCAAGGTCGAGAGAGTATGAGGGTTGAGGAATAGGGGTCATGCCATTTCTGGTCCAAAATTGTCGTAGAGACAGGGCTGTGTGAGCAGGGGCATTGCCATGATGGAAAAACCAGTCGCGCGACCGCCACAAATCTGGCCGCTTCCACCACACACTGTTGCCCAATCTTTTCAAAACATCCAAGTAGAAAGCCTGGCTAACTGTCTGACCCTGCGGAACAAATTCTCAATGGACGACTCCTCTCACGTCGAAAAAACAAATCAGCATTGTTTTGAGGTTTGGTTTCACCTGATGAGCTTTCTTGAGGCGAGGTGAATTTGAAGTTTTCCATTGGCATGATTGTTGCTTTGATTCAGGATTTGATTCAGGAACACACTTGAGTTGTCCCCATAGCATCGTCCTTGTACGTCTTTAATATTTCAAGAGTTTCCATTCAACTTTTTCCGAGCAAAAATCAGAATTTCACCGGCGCATGCTGTTCACGAAAATCAGCCATTGCAAAAACGACGCTCACACAAAACAGTCGTCACTCTAAAACTCTGCCTAAACTAGTCTGACCTCCTTCAACGACGGCACTCGGCTTACTGACTCTGGAATGTTCGTTCTATGCGCTCCTAGTGGAAAAACGCGGTACCACAGAAGCTTTGCCGACCAAAAAATTTAGTCCGGTTTCTTTTGGGTACCCCCTCGTACTCTTCGTTTTTCGTCGACTGTCTCCTTTCGCGCCACGTTGTCGCTTCAAAGTGCGATTTTTGAGGGTTAAAGTTGTGTTTATGGTCTATGGGGGTGTAACGTCCCAAAGAAACTTAGGCTATGAGGTACGCCGTAGTGAATGGCTCCGGAAATTTCGATAACCTGGGATTCTTTAACGCGCACTGACATCTAACACAGTACACGGACCTCTAGAATTTCACCTCCATCGAAATTCGACTACCGTGGCCGGGATAGAAGCCGCGTCTTTCGGATAAGCAGCCGAGCGCCATAACTACTGGGCCACCGCGGCGGCAATAAATTGTGTGTTTGGGCGGTTGACTTGATTTTCAACTTTCTTATTTCGGTATTAACCTGCAAATCGCGCTGATAAATTACTCAGTTCTCTCCCAGTGGTTACTCCCCGACATTGCATGCGTGATATAAGAGCGCAGCGGTGGTTCGGCACCATTCAGACGGGGCACTACATTCGCGCCACAAGTTTTATGAGTGCAAAATGTTCTCACAGAAATTAAGTGCAAGCATCGCGTTAGAATCGAGATAATTGAGAGGATTAGTGCGCCTCGTTTCGCCGAGATTAAAGTTCATCTGCGTCATTACAGAGCGAATGAGTTGTGTCCCATTGCACGCAGCACGCATGTCGCACACTTTTTCAAGGTTTTTCTTCGGCTAGCGTGATCAGCCGTGAACAAACATTTTTTTCTAACCTGCGTGTATTTCTCATAATGTACGCTTTTTCTTTAGTAAGGTCGTAATGTACACTAAAAATTGGAGCAGTATGTTTTGTGCAGCAACCAACTGCGATCAACAATTTCGCCGCATTATTTCAGAGTGCTGTTAGTACTTTGCATATTTAGGCATTTAATTAAATAGCGGCTGTACCACGAGCTACCCGTCGTACACGTTGTGATCACTGACTTCAGAAACACAGTTCGTGATCAAACGAGCTTCGTCGTTGTCGGTGGCCTGCTAGACAAAGCAGACGCAACTAACGAGTTTCATCTCTTTAAGTTCGCTTTGCTTAAGTGCGCGTCAATCTGACCTATATTCTTGAAGCCGCAGTGCAGGTGATACACTCCCGTATTCGCGATCGCTACACGTGGAAGAAATCGTGCGAGAATACTGCGACGAAAGCAGAGTGTGCAACGGAGAGGGTTCCAGTTTTTACGTTCCTTCCGCAGACGACGCTGTGCATTGCACTGTTATTGTACTGTCAACAGAGAGCCGGGAAGGTATACAAACTATTTAACTGTTGCGTAGATGAAATAGACGCTTTAGGGTCAAGTTTTAGCGCAATTAAGCCAGGTCTGATGATTTTCAACGACACAACAGACCAGGTGCTTACAATACAAGGCCATGAAATACCCAGACTGGCGTAATAGAAGTATCTCAAGGTATGAGTAAAGGAAAGACATACGCGGAAAAGCACAAACCGACCGTTAAGGCAAAAAAAGGTCTAGAGATGCCAGGATAATGAAGCATTGGAAATTATTGGTGTAGAATAAATATGAAGTACTGAGAGGTATTTGGAAAGGAATAATGGTGCCAGGGCTTACTTTCGGAGATATGTTTTAGCGTTTAAGGCACAAGTTCAGTCTGGATTACAACTATACTAGAGAGTTGTTGAAAGAGAACCACTAGGTGCCCACGGCTAAAATCACAAGCGAGGCAGTACAAGGGGATATGGGCTGGGCTTAGTTCCTAGCACGTGAAGATCAGAGTAGAATAGTGTATGAGGAACGCCTGAGGAAATTGGACGATAAAAGCAACTAAGGGATTTAAATATCATACAAAAAGTGTGTAGATTCAGAATCGCGGTAAAAGAACTTTGAAACCAACCAGAAAGCATGCAGGACACAAGGATAGACATATAGAGAGCTCTAAAGGAAGGGTAAAATGCGCAGAAGCTAAAAGCTTCATTCATTCAATGGAAAAGAAGCAGAGTTTAGAACTATATCGAAATCGGAAAAGGCATACCAGAAAGGGATCGTTCTATATTAACTCAAGAGGCAGGGCCCTACTCTTTGAAGCTAGAACAGGGTGTCTTATAATGCGCACCTACAAAAAGAAATGTAACCAAGAAGATGACACATGCGCAGTGTGTGCTAAATCTTTTGAAACAATTTAAAATCTTATATTGCAGTGCGATGGTATCCAGCCGGATGTAAATGCAGGCACAGTCTCTCTCTCTGAGGCCATAGCTTTTACAAATTAGAATGGTCATGTGAGTGACTCTGCGGTAAAAGTTAGGAAAAACGATTAGGTGATGGTGGCTCAAAAGCAGAGACGTGTCGTAAAGTTAAGACTGTCGGATTAAAAATGTACTTAAATATAATGGCGAATTTTATAGACCAATTGATAACACTGTTAAATATGTAATAAAAATTCCGAGCAAGATGGCAACTGCCCCACCCAGTTTCAAAGGGGACACTCCGGTCTTCCATCTTTCTACCAGCAGCACCACATGGCGATGGTTTGGGAGAATATAGTGAATCACCACAGTAAAGGACGTAGATTACAGTGGCATTTATTTGAGAATACGTGTCACGATCGGAAGATCAGATAAACAGGGATTTTTTATGGCATTAATTACATTGCAACCCAGGTGCATTATTTTCTAGTCGGACAACGTTTAAGCATGCGGCCGCCAAACACTTTCCAGCAGAATGTTTTGGGGGGTTGCGTCTTTTTTATGCAGCCTCTCCATTATTCACAGAGCGGCTGAAGCTCAGACGCGGCAGTGATCGGTCAGTTGCCTACCACCCATATCGCCGAGCTTCCAATATTGGGGATTAGAACAAGGCCCCTGAATATAAATACAACGTATTAGCATCTTCAGAAGCCGGAGCCACAGAAAAAAACTGCCGAGAATGTTTACTACATTCGAATCGGAGCGAAAGCACGGACTTGTGCTACGTAGAAGATGATGGTAAGGAGGCAGTGTCGCGGGACGGAGCAGAAGTATGTGCCTTGCCGAACATTATAAACCTCCGCGAAACCTCGAATGTGATGCGCGAGCCTGTTCATTCCGATATTTATCACAAACTCATGGTATATTGATGTAAGTAGCTAGTACGTTGGTTTCTTTAATCTGAATAGCTGTCTTCATTAGCAAAAGTCTGCGCTGATGTTGCACTGTCCATATCAGGTGTTGCAAAACGGCACCTGAAGCCACCGCGCTGGCTCACTAGTTATGGTCGCGGGTTCAGACCCGGTTTCAGAGATAGCATTGCGTTGGAAGAAAAATGTTATAGTTTCATTGTATTGCGCGATGTCAGCACACGTTAAAGAGCTCCCGGTGGTGTCAACGAGCCGGAGCCCGTCGCTACGGCTTTCCTTATAGCTTGTGTCGTTTTGGAGCCTTTAAACCATAAACTCATAAAAATGCATCGGATTTCATGTCCCAGGCATAAGTCCGGTCGCTTCAGCATCTGAGAGAAATGGATGGGTACATTCCTTCGCGTTAGCCTTTGAGGGAACGGAGGTGTTCTGTACATTTGCGTCCCTCATAGCCTGAGTCGCTTTGGGACGTTAAACCCCAATAAACCAAACCAACCTTATGTATATTTCAACAAACAAACAAACAAACAAACAAACAAACAAACAAACAAACAAACAAACAAACAAACAAACAAACAAACAAACAAACAAACGCAGATGGTGATAGAGATCACTTCGTTGTCTTACTCCGGGGACTCGCACTCACTACGGTCGCGAACGCTTTGGCATGGAAGCAGTTTATAGTGTGGCATGAAAGCATTAACAACTTTGTCTTTCGCTATTTTATTTCAAAGATATGCGACTACGCCACTGGTCCGTACGCAAGAAATTTGGTCTACGACAACAACGTCAAGGCCGTGATTACTTTTGACGAAGCTCGAAGGTTCGCCTTGGCTTTTGACAACGAGAATTCCCTGCGAGAAAAGGTAAGTAATGTGGCATGTCATCTTTAACAAGAAAACAGCTCTTAATTTTTTTTTGTGCGTGGCCCCTCCAGGGAACATAAATAAAACAAGACAAGCCTTCACGATCAAAATGAGCCCCCGAATGTGCCTCTCCTTTATATACACTTCATCTCAAGTACTTCGCGTTGCTAGCAGGGGCGCGCTCATTTTCCCATATATTGTTTTGTTCCTCAAATACATTAATGTCTTTTAAAGCAGCAATCACCCGCTTCAGAGCAATTCGTTGGTGGTGGTGGTGAAAAACATTTATAATGCAATAAATATTTACAGAGAGGTGATTGGGGTAGGCCCTATTGGCCCTTTCCCCTAACAATACTAGGTGGAGCCCCTATTCCGGGGCCCCAATGGCAAGCAACGCCGCCCGCGTCCGGTGAACCAAGGCCTTTTGCTCTCACTACTCCCAAGTCGAAACACATCATCACCGACTCGCGAGGGGCCTGTCGGAACTACGAGTTGGGCTGGGCTCCCCCGCTTGCCTGGCGCATACTGGAATATAGCTGCCGATGCGAAGATCCAACTCCACGCAACCTGATTTGGGCCCCCAGTCACCAGGGACTCCAGGGAAACGAACAGGCCGATCAGGCCGCCCGCGCACTCTCTCCCCGGGCTATCTCCCTGTCCTTGGAAGGGTACTCCCAATTCGTCGCGGATTGTATGCTCATCTGCGCGTTTATTTCAAAAGCATTCTTCTAGCACCAATTTAGGTTGAACCGAACATGGACGTCCAGGAGTATGCGTGGTATGTATGTGTAGAACTTGATAACCATTTTATTAGTGTTTATTGTTGTTACTAAATATTAACAGCGAAGGCTACACTGAGAGGGACAAGCAGACGGTAATTGAATTTCACAGTGCCGGATTGAGCATTTCATAGCCACCATTTTCGCTAGCGCCACCCGATGAAAAGGCAGCCAAATATGAAGTTTTCACGATTACTTAGGGTCGGGGATAAGGACACGCATTTCCAATCTGGTGGGTCAGTTCTTTAGCATATCGTGCTCATTGTCGCATTTTTCCTTGTGTAAGAATGTATTGCGGATTTAGTAGTCTTGTAGGAAAGACATTTAAGCTTCATGCCTGCTCTCTACCGCATAAACGAACCGAGGGCATTATATTTGTCCTTTTGTGACCAGCGTCCTCTGCGCTAAATGTTTTTGACTTTTCTCAACGGCTGTGATCAGCTGGAAACATTTCGTGTTAGCTCTTGAGGTCTCCTTTTGTCAGACGCAGCTTGTTTTAGTCGTTTGGGCAGTAGCGCACTCATAAAAGTGGAGGTGCAGCGAATTAAACGTTCGTCAGTGACTTCCCTAAGTTATTGAAGCGCCACTCTATCACACACTTTTTTTCACCCGTCATTTAAAACTTAAAGAGCCGTAGAAAAAGTACTGAGGATGACAGATTATACCAAATACATTATTTTAGATTTTGTGTCATGTCAGGTTATTTCTTAAGAGTTCAAAAGGTCCAAGCGTTAAAGCTGATAACGTGCTCGAGTCTGATAACCATCTGTTTACTAGTTGTTGAATAGTCATTTTTGAACGGCACCAAGCTTCACGACGCTGTTCACAAGTGCGCTTTCTGCACATGCACTTTATTTCTGTGTCCTGTAGTATGGCGCTCAGCATAAGAAATATCTCTTTTTCTAAGTCACTTTCCTTGCAGTGCTGTCCTAGGTGCATGGTATTACAGCTTTCATCTCAAGTGAACATGGCGGCCGAAAGAGAGGCTGGACCGCTCTTCGCCACTCATGCTTGTTCTACAAAGTTCTGGGCTATGCTGATACACAGAGTGGTGCTGGGTCACTTCTATTCTAATTACGAGAGTGTCTAGCTCATTCCATGTTGAACAGTAAACATGTTGGACAGCAAACAGATCCCGTTTCGGTTTGCTGGACTGAACGCTGCCTCAAAGTTTACAGAAGCAAAACCAGAAGCTTCAACTGATCAGTATCCCAGTTATTGCCGACTTCTATACCATAAAAATTCATCTAAATTGCTCACAATCAAAACAGTGTGCGCTGGAGAATCGATGTTCCCGTTGTCACAGCCACAGCTCACCAAGTAAATTCCCTCACGCAGTGATCGCTATAAAATTTTGATTACTAATTTTCGGGAACGCTGCCTGAGGCTTCTGTGTCAGCACCAAGAAGTGCGAGATTGCTGAAGTGCCGGTAGGCGTCACCTGCGTTCATGCGGCGGGACTGGCAGGCTGCCAGCACTGCTGCATGAACGTAACTTCAGTGGCTTGTCTCAGGTACGTTTAGATGTCGCCAATGCTTTATGGAAACAGGGCTCTTTGATGGAGGAATCCGTTATTTACGCGAAAGGAAGCCCTTTTTCAGAGAGGCACGTGCACTGGCTATGCTTGCACCATGGGCTATGCTTGAGCTTCTTATGCCCTCATGTTCCACGTGTCGCCTCCTTGCAAACTTCGTCTTGTGACTCAACGTGTTAATTCGTTCACAGATTTGTGATGCCTGGGAAAGTGTGACAGACATCCAAGTGGCCGTGGCTATCTACGACGTAAATCACGACAACAGGGACACCAGATGTGAAGCCCGGTGGATCACAGGCTCCTGGGCCCGGCTTAGATTACTTCTCAGGCTGAGCGCTTTCATCGAGCGCTATTACAAGCGGCCTGAAGACCAGAACAACTGCCTGTTGGTGTCGTGACGACTTCTGGTGTTTTATGACTGGTCTTTCTTTAGCACGTCGTCCCACAGTTTTCTTTTGGGCTACGTGGTCAGACATTTAACAAATAAATAGCTGCACTACGGTGGATGCTCTTTGTACTTGTTATGTTGACGGGCTACATGCACTTGAGGGTTAGTTTCTAATGAATTTGAGCTTGGCGCATGACAGCCTTAGATGCTTATGCACCCTAAAACAGCAGAACATGAAGAATTTCTAATAAAATGTATTGATTTCATTCTCGAGGTGCACATGCCAATCTTTGTTCATGCATTCATTCAAGAAAATCTGCCTAGACCAGTTGTGAAATACCGCTGCCGCGGCCTTATATTCACCTATCTAATGTCATGGTCTAAAAACACAATGTGGTTTATGGCAAAGGTTTCCAAACGGTCGGGATACATGCGCCGAACTTTGCTTGTTGCTCCACTAGATACCATGTCGCTTACAACAAAAACTCTTATCCTGCCTTTTGTCTCATTTATAACGCCGGTAACGCCATTTGAATCCGCGCAATTCGGAACGCCGATGAGGTTGTGGACGTAAAAACAATTCGAATGGGTTCAGAAAATGTTTTCAGAGGTAACACAATGCGGTTCATAGTACTCAGGAGAATGCTTGAGGGGACGGTTAGGCTCCGTATTAAGGGACAACACGTTGTCGATAATACGTGCCTTGAGCGGCTCGGGGTGTTCTTTGCGCATGGCTTCGCAGACGAGGATGTTGTTCTTTGTTTCACTCTCACGATTACAAGCACAGCCACCTGCCGGTGCTCGGTTTGCTCCTGCCAAGCACCTCTCGCTGCCAAAATTTTAACTGCTACCTGCCAAGGTGGGAACTACGCTGACAATATTCTGGGCAGGTTGCCACTTATCTCTAGATGGGCAGGTTGTGATGAAGTTACAAGGTCACGTCACTATGGTGGCAAGTGGGCCACCTGCATTTTTACTCACAACGCCAGCGCCGATGACGACGGCACCGACGACACCGGATTTTCTACAGAACGGTAGTCTTAACGCTATCGCTTGAAAAGACTCTGATGTTAGGAGCCACAAAAATTAAACGACGCTCCGGAAGCTTCTTGCGATGAGGAAATTCGTTTAGTGATAGAATTATCGTTCCTCAGAAAACAGTGGAAGTCTTATAGTGGCTTGTTTGTTAAAAGTGTGACACTGGATCTGCACATTTATAGCTATGTTAAACATAAATTCATACACGATTGAGGGTAGCGCTGACGTTGGAAAATATGCTGCCATGGCGAGGACGCCATGGTAGCAGGGATCTTATAGTGATGCGTTAAACATAAGAGTAAATGCTTTTACATGCGCCACTGACTGCAAGACTTTAATGCTATTTAAAATGAAAAATGGGCAGAAGCCAACTATGAATTAGAAAAAAGTGGCAGTGGCTCAGCTGAGCTGAGCCAGGATATACAAACCGAAAGCTATGTTAAGTATGTTTAAACACGGTACAGGTTTGGTTCATTTTGCAAGCTCATATTGTAAGAGAGAGAGAGAAAAACTTTATTATGGCAAGTGTGTTAGACCCCCCTTGGGTCCCTGGACCACCGCACGTGCAAGATCCAGCGTCCAGAGCTGTGGTCCGTGCAGCGGCGGATGTGACAGCCAAGCGCAAGAGCTAATCACATGACACATCACATGCCACCGCTGGCGAGGGGAAGCGTCCGCAGCGGCGGACGTGACTGCCAAGCGCAAGAGCTAATCACGTGACACATCACGTGTCACAGCTGGCGAGGAGGAGCGCCGAGCAGCAGCCAGCGCAGCTGAGGACGTGAGTGCCAAGCGCGCAGCTGTGGTGACGAAGTTGAAGATGAAGATCGAGGCAACTGCCACTCATGATTTTGCACAGGCGACGCTCCTCCCGTGAGAGGTCAAATCTAAGAGCCAGGTGACCTACAGGCTCAGATGGGAGGAGTAGTGTTTTCCGCTCTATAAATTCATCTGGCATCAGCGAAAGACGAACCTGGTACAGCCCATTTATTGCTGTTCATTGTTTTTGTATTTTTTTTAAACGTGCAGGGTTCTTCCTCTTTAACAGTCTTGAATTGCAAAGTTTCTTTAAACTCTTTATTCTTCAGATTCGATTCAAGTTATAAAACACACATGATTCTTGCAGTTTAGCAAAGGTAATGATTTCGTCTTGAGGCCGTTTTAATCTTGGTTTTTCATGGTGATGTTTGGGCTTGGGACAAGGGTATATACATGGAGCTTGCTGTGTGAGAACACAGGTTTAAACTTGGCGAGTGCTATTGAAAAGCGTTGTAGTAGCAGAAATGTAGTAAACCATTGGCTCGACACAGTACGGGATACTTCATCGCCTAAGATCTTGTTGGAGAAAAAAATAATTAACGCATTAAGTCCTCTTCGCTAAAAAGTCGCTTATTCCTCTGTTGTTTGTTCTGTTTTGAGGTGCGAGATGTCGCAATATTGTGTTGCGAAAAGTTTTATCCCATTTCATCCTTTTTATTTTAATCTGTGGTGGGAGAAATGCTGGGTTTCGCTGAGTTTATTAATGTGTTAAAGCGCTTATTTGAACCACAGCCCGACAGCAGCCATATGTCGGTGACCAGTCTACTAGAACACTGATAGAAAAAAACATCATGAGAATCTGCGTCAACCTGAACCTGACCACCTTCGTTTGGCACTGATCTGTTGTTTTTTTTTTTTTTTTGCTGTGGCATTCAACTGATCTGACAATTTTACAATCGTGCTGAATACTGGCTTTAGAACACGGGCAAGCATACTCGCGCAAACTATTACCTTCCTATTTTTTCCAGGTCACGTACCCAGTAAACCCTGTGCGCGATTTCTCAGAAATAGCTTGAGCCCTTCCAGCGTAGAAAAGCGCATCGCAGAACATACCATGCGTTTCGTACAATCCTCGAGGTCTAAGAAACGTCTACTAAAGTTAAAACCGCACTTGTCCAAAACTGTGCTGCCTGGAGAATGGTGAAATTCTCCTCTGCCGCGAAGATGAGTAATATAGTTGGGCGGCCGAGAGCGTCGAATAAATATTGAGTAAGCAGTAGGGAAGAGGTTGCTATTGTGCAGCTTTTAAAGCCTGCAAAGGTGCCGACCTCGTAAAATGTTGTGAGTGTAATCACGCAGAATTGCATTCAAGTCTGCAAAGCTTATTCGTATACACTCACGTCGAAAAAAAAATAACCAGCTGAATATACTTTATTGAGGTAGATTATTACGTAATCAGTCAGTACGGGCTCTCATCCAGAATGCTATGAATGAAGCTGCATGCCCTAGGGAACGACCTAAACGTTCAAAATGTATTCATGTACCGTGGATAAGTGAACGCACCATTCGGAAAAAGGGATGGCCGCACGTGTCTGTTATCATGTTTTATGGTGCTTTCAGTGTACAGTTTCACCTTTAAAAACCTCTCCAGGCCGGGTTTCTGAAGGCAAGACAGTGCGGAACGTGCATTGACGTCGAATACGAAGAGAAAAGGCATGCTGTTCGCATTTCTTCTTGTCTTCTTTATCATGGTAAGTGCTATGTCAGCAGTGGAAAGGGGTGCAAGCGGCCCAGATTGTGCCAATTTTCGTTTATACCGAGCAAGGTATGCAAAAAAACTAGGCAAGATGCTTACTTCACAGTGAGAACTGCCTCCAGTCATTATTCCTATCAAGGTAACTGTAATCCCTATTTTTCATTTAAACAGGGTGCGAAGAATATATTCGCACCTCAGCATGTTTCTCTAGATGCTGTACCTTACTTGTTTATAATTTGACTTAATAATGTGCTTTATAATTAGAGTACACGTTTGCATTTGGCGGGATATAAAAATGTTGCCTATAGAATAACACAAGTTTCTTCATTTTGTGTCATCTGGATGCTATCTTGTACTAGCTAAAGGCGAAGAAACTGAAGTCAGTCTTCTTTTTTTTTCTTATGTATACCACTACACCTTGGCCAATCCCCCCGCATGGGTATGTGCCATTATAAAGAGGTGAAGAAGAAGAAGAAGAAGACATTTGCGAGTGTGAGCGACTGCACTTGAAACTATCATGGGTGAGTACCACTCAGTTTTTCACCAATTGCGTTTCAAGCATAGTTTGACAATGTTTCACAGCAACGTAAAAGCTGTAGCGCTGAGCCATGCAGTTCCTTTGAAGTTAAATCTCTAGCTTAGGCAGCGGTGCCGCTCATCTACGCGTCCAGTGCTTAGAGGCGAGGTGCAGGTAAATGTAGTGATACGTAACTGAATGGTAGAGCATGACCTTGTAAAGGCTTTAATCGGTGCAGAGAACAGCTACCAAGGCTAATGTGACCACTTGCTTCTTTCCTGCCAAAGCTTGGGCTGGACGGGCTGTTGTGTGTCCTGTGCAAGTGCTTCTTTCTGTGACAGGGTGATGGTATATGCTTTCTTGAATTTGGGCAAATTAACGCACGGTCACGTATATTCACGCAGTTTTCAGAAATTCAGAATATAGGCAAATTCTGAAGTCTGTAAACGGCAGGCCTCACAAAAGTGAGCGATGCATTGTTTCGTGCCTTATTAGAACGAATGCAGTTGTAAAGGGGTACTTAGTTTGCTGCATCAAAAGTTGGTAGTTACATTTTCACAGCAATCTGAGCCCTGTAAAAGAGAAGCTTAAACACAGTCTTAAAAGAGCTTGACTGGGCATAGATGTTTTGACCTGCTTTAATTTCTCACCATATTGGATGGACGGGAGAATTATGAAAAGGTTGTAGTTTTTGTGGCTTATCTGCAAGAAGAGATTGTTTCGAAAAAATGAAGATACTGAAGCACAAGATATGTTCTTATTTCGTTCCGTGCCCTGATGAGTATAAGCTGAACACACCTCCCTACTCCGTTCAGTTAAGTCTTCACACTGGGAACGCGTGGAAATAGTTCTGAAAGCCACAACTAAAGACGCAGTCTCAGGGTGAAGCTTTTAAATGCAGGCTTTTCCTGCGTTGAACCCAATTGCTTCTCCGCACTCGCTGTGCCTTTGGTCGTGACGAGTGCTAGAGCATTGCTTAAATGATAGGTTGTATTGTATGCCTTTTCTTCCCTATTCTTAACCTTCTCAGCTTCGCAGGGACCTAGTTTCTTGCCGATTAAGCACCATGGCTATATCGGTTCGCTCCATTTTGAAAGCAAACGGTATATCAAACACCGTAAGCTAATATGAATATGCTAAACCCCTTGTAGCTTTAGCTGCACTTGGCAGACAGTAGTTCTAAGATTCCGTACATGGATTTCACCTACAAAGGCACAATGAAAAATTATTTTTTTCCTCTGGTTTCAGCCCCGCAAACTGGAATGACTCGTGAGCAATCGTTTCTTATCTTCGCACGCACTGCTTGTGTCTTGTGATTACAAATTTTCTTGCAGATTATATTATAGAGTACTCAACGGAATTGACCTTCGTTCTATGATCGGTGGAATAAATTTGCCATCAAATAGAAGTGCACTCAAAAGAACTGACCAGATCGTGCCGTGCCACAGCACGTGTTTTAGCCTCTGGACAGTCCGCGGCCAATTGTAATTACTGCTGAAAGTTTTGTGTTCAAGTTTCTGTGCAATCCGTATAGAGCAGTCGTAACCCTGATTGAAACTTTGAAGTCTGTAGAATGAACTTCGCCTCTCGCGCATAACGTGTGAAATCACTTTAATGCCGTAGCAGATTTGGATTAGCCAGGCGCGTCATAAGTCGGCTGATGTTTCTGGCTCATGACAAGTAGAGCTTCTCGAGTGCTTTCTGGCAGTCTGTGAGTAGTTTGAGGCAGGTGGGGCTCGTCGAAAGCAGTTTCGGTTTGTCGACAGATGACATCACTTGTATTAAGCGACCATTTTGGTGCCATTTCTGTTTAAAGTGTGTCCTTAAAGGGGTTAACATAAATAGAGCATAAAGGAGTTAACAAATATGCAACATACATCTGCAGAGCGCCTTATCTTCAGCTAATACATCTAAAGCTAACCCGCATATTTGCCTCTAATTGGAATAAAATAAAGTACAGCGGATGGATTTCAATACCTGCGTCGTATAAAAAGGTATCACTAAATGCGTGACACATCAGCAAGAACCTATGCAGTGTAACCGTAAGCAAGTTAAGTATTGGCATACACATATAACAGCTCTGCGTGACTCCATGGTATTGATGGGCTATTAAGTACATTAAGGACGATATACAATATACGGTCGTTTATTCATATGATTACTTGAAACAGGAGGCATGTGTACACACTCTCAGGTTCCGAGGCTCTGAATAATAAAAATAAAATAATATAACAAGGACATGATAGTGATTCGCATTAATATGAAAGAACACGGCAAATCAGCAGGAATTTGCTCATCGACAGATGCGGTATGTTGTCTTTGATCCACGTGTGAAGCAGGACGCACGAAGGCGGAAGTGACTGAAGTAACGAATAGTGAACGCAACTTTCAGAGCGCGATCTGCCCAATTCGAAGAACTACTCCCCGCGCTTATTCTTTCCGCCTCTCCCTCCTCATGTGATCCTCAGCTGCCGTGCTTATACTTCTTCGAAGCGCATATTGCGCCCAGTTGTGTTGCGTTGTCAGCAGGGCTGGAGCAACTTCCAGCGTCAAAATTCACCCGGATACCTACAGTGTGGCACATATATCTTTTTTCATTATTTTTCTACCTCCTTCGTGCCTTTCTTCCCTCGCGGCAAGGTTGTGCGTCTCGTAGGAACGTCAGTCGGCTTGCCGGTGGGCAGCTTTTTTCCCCACTCAGCGCTTTAATGATTTTGTCTTCCCAGACGTAAGTAGTGTCAGGTGTCTCTGCCGATTTCTTTTTACCACTGGTTGCTTCAGCACTATTACACTATGTGTCATGCGTCTGTCAAGTTCCACCGTGAACGATTTTGGCGGCGTATCACAACGTATTGCGACGAGGCAAGGCGTGTAGATCAAAGTAGCGGCACAGTGCTACGCTGATTTTTCGTCATGCAGTGTCATCACACTTAATATCACTGGAATGCGCCACGCTGAGCGCTCCCAGCACAGAGATGCCATAGGTAACAGAACATTGACATCACTCGCATCCCGAGGCAGAGTGCACCTCGTTTCAACGTCTGGCTCATGCAAGACGCAATCATATCAATCGCAGGTTGACTGGGACGCCAGAGTGCGCACTCTGGTACGTTTCTCTCTTTGCCTTGTTGTCTGGCAAGCATGGCTCTCATGTTGCCTTGAGTGATACACAGCCGTGCATTCCGTGGAGTTTCCTAGGCGCCAAAACTCTGTGGCAGGACAGAACCATTCCAACGGCCTCAATCTTTTTGTAGACGCGCTATGTCTCTTCGTTTAGTTCCGAGCTGGGGCGTATGGAAATGCACCCACAAAATCTGCGTGACTTCCATGCCTGCCAGCAGCGTAGCTTCCGAGTGAGGATGCCATCATTCGACATCATTAAAGGACCAGCAATGCGTGGTTTTTTTCCTGCCGGGCGGGTTTCTTCACCTTGCACCAATCTGCATACTATTTATACTATTGATGCTATTGATACCACTGACCCCCCACCCATAGCCGGTCGTACTTCCACCCTCTCTTCCGCTTCCATCTCCCACTTCCTTAAGCCCCTGATAGTGGAGAAGGGGATTTTACTCTCTCCACTTTGCCACCTGCCATCTGAGGCTTCACGCGGACAGACGGAGGGATTTTTCTGACATGGGGTTCTAATGTTATCGCAACAAAAGCTTTTCAAGCCTAAAATTCGTCGCCGCGCTGTGCATCAGCGTCTGCATCGCCAACGGCTGGATCTTCTTAGCGTCTAGCTGCACCTATGGTTCAGATGCTGGAACTCCTGATGTTTTCTGCTCTCTTGGCTTCGTTTCTTCTTCAGCAGCCTGAACAAAAGGACCTTGTGCACGCCTACGTTACGCATCCGCTTCGGCGACTGGCACTACTTGGTCCTGACGCCGTCGAAGGTGGCGTTAATCTGTAGCTTGTAAAGAGAGGGGAAACCGTAAGAACAGGCATAGCATGACCCTGATGTCGCAACTGGAAGTTAATAATGAAAAAAATAACAATAAATCTCATTATTAGAACTGCAAGTAGCTGCCGCTTGATTTCACCTTAGAGAGTGCTAAGCGCCGTGGGAGTTTTTGTTCGTACGGCGGAAAGAACATCAGCGACTTCAAGCGTGACAACGGCAATAGTGACCAATGCAGATTTCAGTCCTCTAAGTGCAGTAGCCAGCTTCACCTGTGACTTCACGTGGCAGTCAATAGCACACTTTAGGTGGCCCCATTAATTAGCGCTGCGCCATTTTTGTCTCTAGCAGGCGGTGATGATTTTTTTATATACCAATTGCAATGGATTTGGTGCATCTTAGGGATGAGAATGTTTACTTTTGCTCGTAGAGATGTGAAATTTTACTGATATACTACATGATATTCGCAAAGAAAGTTTTGTTAACAAACCTTGTCCCTGCATACCAGTTTCGGTGGTTGTTTAGATGTCATGTCAACTTCGGCATGAGTTCGAGATGCTTTTATACTCAGATTACCAAGAATGACTGCTCAAACTTTCCAAACCAACAATGACTGCTGGAATGTGCGTATTTCGGTATTAAAGTTTTGATAATGCTGGAGGACAGTCCCAAAGTAGTTGTCCAACTGTATCCTCAAATCAACAGTCGTGACAAGGTGGAGTACTAGCCTTGATAGACAGTTAAGAATAAACCTTCTTGGAGACCACTTCAGACTACAGGTGACACAGCAGCGCTTCTTTGAACAGCGATAGGCTGGACGGTAACTGGTGTCATACAGAAGGGTACAGACTTAGCAACTGGCGACTTTTGTTACCTGGACTTCGCATGAAATAAATTTTAGGTTTAGAAAAGCCCCATATTAACGCAGCGTCCTTTGCAAGCAATGATTGACTCCAATTTTCTCTCTAAAGTGTCTCTTTCCTTTCGTCCACAGGTGGCACCGTCTTGACACAGACATCACCCGCCTGGTCGACGTGGCAGTGTACGTTTCATGCCTCCGTTCCGGACTATAACAACTGCAAAATGTCCGCTTCGGTGATTATAGCAAACATTTCTCCGCGCTAGAATTAAATGTTCATAGCATGACAACCTAATAAAAGCGTGACTAATCACTCACTGGTAGAGAAATTCTTGCTGCAAAAATGTTTGTACAATAAACTTCTACATAAACTTGCGTCATCACGAAATAATCCATTGTCTTGACAGAGCTACTTTTGGCGCAATGGTTGATATCACGCAACAATGCAGAATATTCTCTGCTTACCAAAATTTCCTTTTTACTGTAGGACTGGCAATGCTTTTGGACTTACTGTCGCTTTATCAACAAGCAAGATTTTCAGCGTCAATTGTTTAAAACAAATTCTTTTCTTCCTTTCTTCTCCCAACCTTACACAAAGGACGAATTAAGTGTCATTGCCGTAAATGGTTATCTCTGAGCGGACTGCCGAAGTGAATTTTGCTTGCGCAAGTGAAACAGCGTTAAATCATTTCATAAATCTTCTGATCAATACTTCATCAGGATGTGACCTGTATAGGTCTGGATTCCTCGATAAGCATAAAGCCCCAACTCCAACAACACTTCCTGGGCGTACGCGCCCAGCGTCGGCGCTCTTGGCGTACGCCGGAACGGGCGTCGAAAAGGGGCCTGCATCTCCATGTCCCCGGTGCTGGCTGGCTCCCCCTCTCGAGTCGAGGGAAAGAATTTCAAGCCGTGAAGAGTAGGGTTTGGGGGGCGCTGAAAGGACGAATTAAACCGCGAAGAAAAATTCGGGGAACACGAAGCCATGAAAAAAAAGAGTCCCCGAGAGCCCCGAGGTCCTCCGATTGTTCTCAAACGGACCCCGCTTCCGACGCGTGCGCCAGCGACCGTGCGCTGGCGCCGATATCTAGCACGGGCAGATATCGGCGTCTCCTGCAGTGCGCATGCGCAGACCGGTTCTGGAGTACGCCAACAGCGCCGACGATGGGCGCGTACGCCCAGGAAAAACAGCTTAAAACAGCTTGTTTTAATGCGTACAAGAATTTATGCTGCTAAACTTCTAAATTGGTTTTTGACGAAAGGAATTGAGTATTATCTGTCTCGCATGTCTTGGTGGACACCTGAACCGCGCCGTAAGGGAAGGGAGGAAGGTACGTGTGAAAGAAGAAAGTGGTGCCGTAGTGGAGGTCTCCGGAATAATTTCGACCACATGGGGACCTTTAACGTGCACAGACATCGCACAGCACACAGGCGCCTTTTGCGTTTCGCCTCCATCAATACGCGGCCGCCGCGGTCGGGTTTGAACCCGAGTACTCCAGGTCGGTAGACGAGCTCCTTAACCACTGATCCACCGTGGCGGGTTATTAGCTTTAGCCCTTGAGATGCATATGGTAAAGGAGCCCACAGGAACTCCTTTTGTGATTTCTCCGATTCACTTTGAAATTCAGTAGATCCTATCATCAGCAATAGATATTGTACCTATCTAGTGCAATGAATGAATCACCCAGTAGTCTTAAATGTAGCAAAACCGTGCTGCAGAGAGGAACGGACGACAGCGAAGCAGCCTTGCTACAATATTACAGTCTGCACTTGAGGGAACTGACGAAATTAGGAGTTCTGGTATTCGAGGACAGCTAAAGATGCTGAAGAGGACACTCAGGGATAACAAATTATGTGCTCAAATAATATCTTTGGTAAACTGAAGACGGTACTTTTGCATATGCTTCCACTGTTAAAGGGAGGTGCACTATAACTGACGTCATGAGTCAGCAGATACGAAGGCGAAAGGCAGATGGGAAGATGAGCGACAGCACTTTCACATAGCGTGATTTTAAAGCACCTCTGTCTGCCAGTTGTTCAAGTTCGAATGAATATGCGACTGGATAAGCAGTGTATATACCACAAATATGGATTGAAAAAAAGAAACTATTAGATTTTTATTCCATAAACAAAAAAGAAATAAAACTCTCAACCACATGCTAAGCTTTCTTCTACCCTCATGTAGTACGTACGCAATTTCTAGCAGGTGTACAACGAATGCATAGTTAATATTGTAGCTATAATAAGTTGTTATGCCAGGAAATGTGTTAATAAATGAGCCTTAAGAGGAATAGTAAAGCTAAATGTTAATACTCGACCTAAAACGGTGGCTAATCTTTTCTCTGGCAAGAGATAAGCATTTCTCGCTGATCGATGTGGCGTGGGGACAATAGCTGTTGCGTTTGGATGCTGAGCTATAGGTTGCGAGATCAACTTCCGGTCACGTCAATCGCATTTCGGTGCAGGCGAAGTGCAGAAAAATAATTATGTAGAGCACCTAAGACTACTGATGGGGATTGATTGCAAAAGCATTAAATTTTATTTATATTTTTCATCTTTCCTAATGGCGCACCTACCCATTAATTAGCACAAAGTCGTAAGGCAACGCATATACAATGTTCAACTTTATTCGCCAAGAGGCAACGCGGCTTTGTGTTCTGTGGGCTGCGTGCTCGCCTCGCAGTCTGGAGGTTCTTAGTTCAGTTCCAAGCACCCGAGAAAAAAATTTTACTTTAATGACTTCATTGGTGGTTTCCTAAAATACTTTCCTTGGACGCCGACAACGACGTTCCAGTTTTCTTGCTAACGGGTGATAGAAGGCTCTCGCCCTATGTGGCCTGTTTGATGGACGAGCGAATGCTCGGTAAAAATTTAAGTCCTAGTTACATTGTTGAAGAAGAATATGCCATAACATTTGGAATTTGGCCCACACCCAGATATTCCAATCCTCCTCCTAAATATTCAAAGTTGGGTTACTCCCAAAAATAGATTATGGCAGATGATTGAAGATTACTGGGTGAATTAAATGGATTAATAGTGATTATTTGGAACAATTCGGTGGATTAGTATGCGGAGTAAAGTAGAAGAGTGCGTCATGCTACTATTGTCTCATATGGTAATCCAATGGTAGGGAATAGAGAATTCTAGTCCTCAGGTGTTCTAATTTGGCGCTGGTGATGACTTCAGACCGTCTGGACCTATCACGAAATTTGTTACTGAGAATCAGGCTTGTTTTTTCTGAGACGCCAGCCTAAATTAAAGCTGATTAAGAGTCCTAGTAGCCTCACATAGTCCACATCGTACCAACTTTTCATTGAGCAGCATCATTGCCACTACGGAGCTTTCATGTAGACTGGTGGACATGCGGTTAAGATCGATAGAGCGAATGACTCTGTAAACATGCGCAGTCACCACCTTTAAGTAATTTGTCTGTAAACCTGTTTTCTGTCATCTCAAAAGGTCTCTGAAAGAACCGGCTTGCTCGAAGTTTTTTAGTCAACAATCCTGAACAAAGAGCCACTGGCGATGCGTCTGCGCGATACACTCACGCGGTAGTTTCGCATGATTTCCGGTCTTTGAGTACTTTATAAACCTGAATATCGCATAGCTTCAGTAGCACAGTTTCGTAGTCTCATAGCAAATAATTTCTTCAGTCTTTTCAGGACCATACGACGGTAAGTTTATTTTTTCCCATTGTGACGGCATTTAAAAACTCGGCACATATGTTGTGCACGGATGGCTTTGATGCGTGTAAATTTTTTCTTGACTGAGGTATAGGTGTGGCAGTGTAGTAGGAATATTTCACGAGTGCTTTTTGCAGTCCTCTCGTTTTTTTTGTGATTGGTAGAGAAGACCACTGAACGTCCATCAGTGGGCTCTGTTTTCTTCAGCGTGCACTCTTCGACAGCAGCACTGACCTTCTATGCTCACCTTTTCAAACATCTTTATGTTGTTTACCATTTTGTTCTGTGTGAAGGAGGAAAGATGGGTAGATATTGGCACGCCTGTGCAATATTTGTGACCAGGTTGAAAGCGCTAGGTTCTAATGATATTTTGTTTGGAATTCATTTCAAGCAGTCTTCGTACTCACCTTGTCATCCTGCGTGCCTTGCGTTGCTCAGTGTCGCAAAATGAGATGGTGCCTTTTTCATGGATGTAGAAAACCAGAATTCCGGACAATGGCATTTCTTGCTTTAATACGGTTTGCCGTGAAGGGACTTCACGTGTAGGTGAGCGCATATAGAACGATTAAAAGTTCACCTGTAAGACCCTATTACAAGTATCACTTGCTGTGACAGTTACAGAATGTTGGACAGAAAGAGCTGCCCAGCGAGAGCCCAAGTGCTAATTTTATTTCGGTTGTTGGTTGTTAGCGCAACCGTCACGGCTGCGGCTTCTGCTCAAACTAGCTGCAGGGAAATAAGGAGCTCGGTGCCGCATATATATAAAGGAATCCAACAGACAACGGAGAGCATAAGCTCGATGAGCGCGAAAGCCAGTTTAACATCTGTAGGTTGCTGTCAGCGCAACAGTCACAGCTAGAGCTGCCATTCCAACTATATCACAATTAAAGAGACATCCCTTCGCTAGTGAGCTCGATAACAGGCTTTGTACAACATACATGCCACAAAGAAAGTTTTGCTGATTTTGCATGTCAACAGATTTAAGCGCGTTGCTAAAATAAACGCTTGCAGCCGTTTCCTAGGTGTGTGTCCGCTTTAGAAAGGTTGTCTGAAATTTTCAAGTCGATTGGCGTGGGCTGCGGCCGACAACGTTTTTTTTTTCTTTTAGATACGCATGCAAGATTTATAGAGAAGCGAGTTCTCGGTGTTCTGAAAAAGAAGATTCTCGCGAATCACGTTCCAAGCATTGTTAAAAAAAACTGATTTTTAGGAACAATTTCTACCGCTGTCTTCTAAGCGACTATGTTTAAACTTTCATGGAGGTCTTTGTGATCGGTGAAATTCAAAGGCCAGATAATTAATCCGGACGCGTGACACTGTAGCATCTGATGGAAACATTTGTTCTAGGTCAGGTGGATTTTATTCTAAAGTTAGCATAAATATTGTAGGTGCCATGGAATTCTCCATATTTATTACTGCCTGCGGCCAATTTGCTATGTAACGGTATTAAGGCTGCCAATTTAGATAAAAAAAGCTTGTCGTGTCTGTCAGAAATGCTGCTTAGCGGGCTGCCATACGCTCGCGATAAGAAATTAGCGCCTACTAAATTCCACATATATGTGTGACGTTCACAATGCTACTGTGTTCGGAATTTCACCTGATTCAATTAAGAATTTAGAAAATGTTGATGCGAATACTCGGGCCAAAGTTGTTTTTGTCTACAATGAAAGTAACTGCCTTAAGACAATGTATCTGTGCGATGTCAGTGCACCTTAAAGAATCCCAGGTGGTCGAAATTTCCGGAGCCCCCCACTACGGCGTCTCTAATAGCCTGAGTCGCTTTGGGACGTTAAACCCCCTTAAACCAAACCAAACCAAGATGAGGATGTTAGATTTTCACAAGCAAAGTGGTAGCAAAAACTGCAATGATGTCAAAAAGATGGTTAAATATTGCAAATATCGATATCGTTGACATTAGAAATGCAGCCTGGCTTCAATTCAGAAGCCAGGTGAACGAGCTTATTTCTTCACGTTAATGACAGTGTGCTACTAATTGCCTTTTTGCATACAACCATAATGGCAGTATTGGTTTTTCGCAGGCCGAATGGGCTTACTGTCCACATTGATGAAGTGTTCGATGGAGCCTTCATCACTGTTAGTTTAAATGGGCTCTCTCGCATTTAAAATTGACATGCAGATTTTCAAAGACGTTAAACCTAGAAATTTTGTACCTCAATTAGTGCTACTTGCAAACCTCATTTCTTTATACCTCCAATGTCCTAGCTCATTACCTGCACGACTTGCGAGAGCATAGAATGACCCCGAACAATGTGTTTTAACATGTTCTTCTTTTGGCTTATGTTTTCTGCTTAGGAGCAAGGTAAGTAAACGTATTTCTTTTTTTTTCATAGCCCGAGATTTTGAAAACGATGCTTAAAATTTCTGCATAGCTCCACGCTGTTGTTCGGAATCGTGGGATCTTTTATAATGTTTCAGAAAATAATTACGCGCGCTCAATGTCTGAGCATTGCGGAAATCTGTGCCGCTTTAGTGGCGATGTGGTGTCCATACATATCGGGCGGGTAGTGAACAGATGCAATAAACGCAAGAAGTCTCTAGGTAGATGTCATCGTAAATAAAATATAAACTAAGCACGATAGTAGAGACATTGTGCGTGCGCTGCTACATTTTACACAGAGTAGAGAATGTGGCGTACATATACGTTCTGAATTCTTATGGCCGCACCAAAAGCTCTCACGTCATTATATATGAAATATGCATTCCTTGTTTATGCCTCGTAGTAAATATGCTGAATGATTGGCTGTGGTTTAGCTCTGGTTAAACCTTGAAGAGTAGCGAGAGGTACAAACCCCTGGCTACGCTAAGTTTTCGCTTGAAAGTTAGACACACGGCTTACGTAATGGCTTGAACTTTATTTTTTATACTAATGAAGACTCTCCGGTGGTCAGTAAAGTACTGAGACTTGCGCACAACTGACGAGGCGGGCGGCGCCTGCTCCGCCGTTGGCGCTGCGGCGAGGCACGCGGCGCGCACACCAGCTGCGTGCTCTGAAGTCATTCCGCGCATGCGCACAGCTGGCGGAGGGTGGAGCCACGGCTCAGCGCACAGCCACGCTAATCTCGCCAAGCGGCTGACGTAGTGTAGCTCTCGCTACGAAAGTTATTCTGTCTTGGGTAACAAAAACATTTGCCCCTGTTTATAAAAAAGAATGCAGGGAAAAAAATTTCTTCTTACCTTCCTGCCTAAATAATCAGTTTGAGTACCTTTGCGTACGCGTTTCCATTCTGCTTTTTAGAAGAAGCCTTCAATTCAGTCCTTGTCTGATCAACTGTTTTGAACAGCTCTGAACAGAAGCCCAGAAGTTCCGATCCACTCACCATAGTTTCTTGCTTGCAGAGGGAAAGGGTCGTCTTGGGCGTGGTGCTACGTCCTGGCTTTCATGGCCGTCGTCCTTTGCCTCTTCGTCACCTGCCTAATCTTGCTTCTGAGCGCAGCCGGCGACGGTAAGCATGGCCGTTGTTAACACCTTCTGCCACTTATTCTTAAACAACGCGATGTTTTGCAACTTGTAAGGACCGCGCCGCGGTGGCTCAGTGGTTACGGCGCTGGGCTGCTGGTCCGAAAGGCGCTGGTTCGATCCCGGCCGTGGCGGTGGAATTTTGGTGCGGTCGAAATTTTAGAGGCCCGTGTACTGTGCGATGTGAGTGGGCGTTAAAGACCCCCAGGCGGTCGAAATATCCGGAGCCCTTCACTACGGCGTCCCTCGTAGAAGTTAAACCCTATTAAACCAAACCAAACTTCTCAGGCTATGAATCTATGTTTGTACACTGTCATGGTAGGATGCCATGGTATGCGCGGTTCCTGTGCTGCACATGGGGTCTACGGGAGACACTGCAATGAATGGCTTTTTATTGATTACGAAGACTTGGGTCTTTAACGAGCACTGATGTCGCATGAACGGCCCTTTACCAATATTCCTCAAGAATAAAGTATATAAAAGCTTTATCTTACCGGTAGTGACCTACGGAGCAGAAACGTGTAGGCTAACGAAGAGATTCCTGTTTAAGTTGAGGACAACGCAGTGAGCTATGGAAAGAAAAATGATAGGTGTAACGTCAAGAGATCGAAAGCAGGCGGAGTGGGTGAGAGAACAAACGTGGTCTAATGACATCCTAGCTGAAATCAAGAGGAAGAAATGGGCTTGAGCACGGCAAATGCAAAGGCAAGATAACCACTGGTCCTTAAGGGTAACGCAGCGGATTCCAAGAGAAGGTAAGAGTATCAGGGGGCGGCAGAACGTTAGGTGGGCGGATGAGATTAAGAAGTTAGTGGGGATACGGTGGTTGCTACTGGCGAACAACAGGTTTAATTGGAGAGACATGGGAGAGGCTGTCACCCTGCAGTGGACGTAATCAGGCTGATTATGATGATGATGTCACATGGCACTAGGACGCGTTTGTATTGCGTATCGTCTCCATACAAAAACGGCCGCCGTGGCAAGGATTTGGTCCCGTGGCTTAGGACTCAGCAGTCAAAGGCCATAATGCTATATTAGCTCAGTTACCGTAGCTGTGAGATGCAGCGGCACGTGCAAACAGTGTGGCACCATTTTTTACAGCTGTGATTGTAGAAAGAGGCTTGCAGCCGTCCTAGCGACATGTTAGTCGGCTTCCTGAAAAAGAACGCACAGCCATTCGGTCTCGGTTACCAGCAGGGATAAATTTATTTGATTATGACATCAAAGAGAGAAACCTCCAATTAATGTAGTTGCTCTTTTTAAAGTTTGTAAAAAAAATTCAGACACCGTCTACATTTCATAGGACTACTTGCACCTACTCAAATAGCAACAATAGGTCACGGGTTCTGCATGGGCATTGAGTATGAATGTAGGTAATAAGCTGCACTATTAGGAGAAAGAAAAACGTGTTGACGTGAGCCGAAAGCGTGAGCTAAAACTTTGCTGTTTTTGTTCTTTTTTCTGGCAACGCCGCATTAATAACAAGGCCTGAGCGTTTCGTCCTCCCCATTCGAAACTCATTAGACATTTGGTTTGTGCCTCTGAGGGGGTGCAGAGATGTGGCTTCGAGCGGCGTTCAGTGTTTACCATTCACAGAATTTATGCTTTTAGTCATCTGGTGCGAAGAAGGAGACCACCTGTAGCAGTTTTATTTTTAGTTTTAAGGGGCTAGAATTTCTGCGGTGTTTTGAGAATTATTGCGGTGCGAAGATACGAAAAATATGGGACGATCACAAGTCTGCTGCAACAATTCTGCGAAAGACGATGGGTTTGTCCTCGATGACTGCACAAAAGCTTTTACTCTTACGGAACCATTTTAATCGAAGGCGAGGCATCACACACGCCACAGAATTTTTCTGGAGGGTGCAGGGGACGAATGTGGGTTGAGGGAGGTGGCAGGTGAGTAGCCAGCCCCTCAAGCTTGGGGAGGGTGGTGGTGATGTTGCTGGTTTCTTCCAGAGGGCAACTAGCTTACTTAACGCGTCAGCGAATTCGATTTCATCGTCGTTTTCGTTCAGTTGCAGGGTGGTCTTTTGGCTGGTGAAGGCCTTCTGGAGGATAGAGGTACACAGCTTGATGGTGGGTGGGTCTTCTTGAGTATAGAGTTGGGCGGGTGAATGTTGGACGGCTCCAGTGGTGGGCGAAGACGGCCGGTTTATCGAGGTTTGTGGTAGATGGCTAGGCAGGCCCTTAGCTGTGTGGGTACGGTCGAGAAGTGGGTGATGGGTGCTGCTTCTAGAGGGACTAAGCTTTGCTCTCCGAAGCTAAGGACAGAGACAATCTGGTACTTTCGCACTAAAAATCCATAAAAAGCAAGGAAAGAACTGTAAAAATTATAGAGGTGTCAATGAAATAGAAATACCGCACCTCTAGAGGTAAATGTAAAAGCCACGCAAGTTACTTATAGCCATAAAAAACAAAATATCGCTACCTCTACACATGCGACATTCTTATTGAGGCAAAAAGACAGAAGCCCGCTGGAACCTCATTGCAAGAATCTCAAGGAAAAGGCAAAAAATGGAACATAAGCACAGCGTATCTACAAAACACTTCACGGCCTGCGATAATTTAGACAGCTAATGTGGTACTAACTATGCTAACTTGTCATCAGGTAAGTTACAGGTAAACTGCAAACAGGTTCATTCTGAATACACGGAAAAGAGCGAATTGAAGAAGCAGGCGTATTGTTAAAACAGAGGGAGAGATATCTGTCAGGAAAAAAATCAACAGCAAAAGAAGTCAAGCTGCTAAGACAGTAAAAATTATATTGCTGTGCGCAGGGCCTCGATCACATGTTTTGCAAATTGCCGTCACACGTAAGGCTCTAGCACCCCACATCTGCTGGAAGGACGTACGGCAGAGGATGTGCACTTCGTCGCGTGGTTAAAAAATAAATCGTTTTCTTACGATTGGCAAGCATTAAATACAGTTCACTTAAACGAAAACAATGTTGCGAAATTCACACCTTGCAAGCTAGTCTACGAAATAGCTTTCTGATATTTTAATCAGCTGAGCAGTGATGAAAAATTTAACAGAGAAATGGATGCTGATGCTGGCAGGCTGAATCTTATTTTACTACAAAGGCATATCGCATTAATATTACTTAACTGGGAAAAGGAATTCTTTTTCCTTACATGCTGTTAGCAGAACGTGAAGTATTTTCTGGCTTTATTCGCTCTATTCAAAGGTCTAAGTAAGAAAGACTTTGACGCTCTAGGATTGATGCGAAACTGACCAAGAGCAAATTTTTTTTGCTCAAGTAGGGATAGGTGTTACACGCTGAAAACATTCTAAGCGTGACTTAAAAACGTTGTCTTGAGAGTCAGTCATCGATCACAACGCAATCAAAAAAGCGCACAAGCCTAAAACAGCCTAGTCTGCCTCTGCGAATTTCGGTATACTAGTTGATTATGCGACGAAATGCAAGCACAAAATCGGAAACTACGGTCGTTGCAAATTCGTTAGTGCTTGAGGCATTATTGCTGCGGGCTTTGGTCACTCTGAGTGCGCAAATCGTCTAATTTAAACTGGGAAAGACAGTAGCTCTTCTGATCAGTAAAATAAGGCCGAAGTCACTTTTATAGCTTCGGGAAACTGGGTTAGACAGTCATAATTCTCTAGGACGCAATAACATCCCAAAATTGATGCGTAGCTTCGAGAAAGCTTTCCCGGAAATTAAATCTGTGTTACAGTGCTAGCTTTTCCATCGAAAATGTAAAACTGCGATGGGTCATTCGACAACCAATTTTGAGATCTCAGGTTACCACAGAATCCGCTTCTAAATAAACCTGCATAAGAATTTTTTTAATGGAGGTGCGAGCCAACTTTTTGCATGCTTCGAAAAAATGGCCTGATCACCTTAACAAGAAACTCAAAAAATTGAAGAATTTCGTCTTTTTGGATAATAAGTAAAGATGAAGCTCTAACGAAGCAGTTTTGCATAGAAAGTATTTTTAACGCGTTTACTGAAATCAGATGAATTTTTTTCTTTCGCATTCGTCGCCCTCTTCCAGTAGTTACTTGTTTCAGTAGGCATCTGTTCAAAAACAATTTGCTTTGATTTGGAATTTTTCATGTTTCTTGTTTCTGCTGTTGTTCGAAATTTTCGCGGGCATGTCCATGTTTGCTGATAATATTTCACTGCAGACAGTCATGATAGCGCATGATGTTACTGTATTGAATTTCTGGTAAAAGTGTACGACTGTTGACCAAGGCTTTTGTTGCAGCATATACTGGGGTGGGACATTTATGTTGTTTTCTGAATTTGAGGCAGATTTCTTGATGTTATTTAGTGTTATTTCTGCGAGCACTATTTCCTGCGAATGAATTACGCTTTTTTATGTAAGAAGTTGCAGTACTTTTGTGTGATGAAGTATTTCAGTATATCTTGGCCTTTTTTCTGTTGCAGAAGTAAATTTGTCTCTATTGAACCCCCTGATTATTGTTTAAAACTGCTAAAGTGCTACAGCTGTGTGTGAAGAAGTAAATTCTACCTCCAATAAAAAACAGCGGAAGTGAAGGGTAATTTCTAAAACGTGGGTTGCCTCCCGATATGAGCCAGGGGGCGTAGGTTCACGTGGTGAGCTACAGGTATCAAACTGCCACTTAGGCTAACCGTCACAGTGTCCAAACATGACACTGTTTTGATACTGACGCATGGTATCTCATCTCCTCGCTAACCAAATACCTACGGTAAGAAGGTTACGGCTGTAATGAGCTCTACGCCAACAGATGTATAGCGACGAGGTAGTGTCCCCCCGCATGCAGATGCGTATGAGGTAACGAAACGATGCCAAAAGACACTCAATTGCACTGTTGATACAACCATACATCACATGATTACAACCCAGGCTTCCGCACTTTTTATTGTCGGTTTTGACTTCATATTATTCCTTTTCGATATCCAGCTAACTGTGGGCGCATGTTGCAAAATAATGACTTTTGATTAAAATCGAACTGAGAAAATTGAATTTCAGCAGATTTTTTTTTGCAGGTTTTCAGTAGGTTTTTTCGCTTTAAACCAAAAACTCGAACTTCGAAATGGAGTGCATAACAGTATACACAAACATGACAAAGAAAGATGAGAAAATAGCTTACCGTGGCCCCTGTCTCATTATGCTGTGTCTGCTGCGCATATCCTTCACCTCGTGAAAAAAAGTTCCTTGTTACCAAAACGATAATTTTTACGGAGAACTTACCTTTAAGTACAAGACAGCGTAATCTGGAGGCCATATTTTGTGGCGCTCCTGTTAGCTACCGATTCCTTTAGGCGTGAGGTCAATCGAGGCGAAAGCATCCGCAGATCGCGAAGCGCGCATCCTGTTTGGTCGTGGTTAATCCTCTAGCCACTTGCATGCATGCGTCTACGAATACGTCGAGTGACTGCACAAAAATTACTTTCCCGAGACGTGATTAGCGTGTAGAATGCTCGTAAGGCGTCTGAAACTGGTCGCTGTGCAGTGAGCCATTCCTTGGTCTCTTCGCCGGTCTGGCAGTGTAGCACGAAAATGGGACGCGCATTTTGAAATAACGGTCATGATTAACGTGATTTTTTTTTCATGGCCAGCAAGGCACGAACAGCCATGTCCTACACCCCCAGGGTCCGCGACCAAACGCGGAGGACTAAACTGAACCAAAACAAAAATGCAATGACACGTCACAAATATGGCCGCAGATTGAGCGTGTATTGGATGCTCTTTAGTTATTTGGCCGTTCTCCTCGTGCCGTTAGGGCGCGCATAGCACTTGGGGCTGTCGTGGCGCACAGAATATGTCGAACCTGGGCTCATACTGAAGCTTCGAAGTTTGGCGGAAATGAAAACAAGCGGGCTTAAATGGCACCTTTATAAAACTTTTTTTTATTCTCAAGATGGAAGAGCAAAGGATATATGATTTAAAAGTTCATAGTGTCGAGTGACTGGATGATCCTTTCCGACAGGGCCCAGCACGTTCTTTCGCACTCAGCACCGTCCTCAAATTCCCTAAGATTCTGCCCCTTCCTCAGGTGGAGGCCAATCCAACACGAGTTACTTTTCCCCGATATGGGCACCAATAAAGTTTCCCAGCACTGTAACAGGCGGAGTCACTGGTTGCAGAGTCAACCAGTGGGAACGGCAGAGGAGAAATTGCAAGTCCACTGCTAATTCCTGTAGTGCGGCAAGAGTGCTCCAAGCGGCTCCGTGTCACCGAAAACACGTGTTGCTTAGAAGGACATGGTTGTAGGCCATTTGGTAGGACATCGTGCGGAGCAAAACCGCAAAACAGGACGGGACAGAGGCAGGCGAAAACAAAGGGCGACAACACAGGGCCCTGTGTTGTCGCCCTGTGTTTTCGCCTGCCTCAGTTTTGTGGCTTTGCTTCTCACAACACGCGTGGCCCTTGCAACGCCGCGGGACTGAACTGAGGCAAGATCTCTACGTCGGGGCCGTATCCTGACAGAAACTGGCAATTTCTTGATAGTTCCGTCCCTTTATTACCCCGAAAGGGCGCCCTTGGCTCCGTCAGACGTCGGTCGCTGCTCGCGGCCTCCTTCTCCAGGAGGTCATCTCCGCCCTGAAAAACGTAAGGAAATCCCGCTGGCGCTCGCCCAGCGCGGCATCTTTCTTTGGGCTCGTCGGCTTGTGAAACGGCGGGTCGCAAGCTGAGTCATAACAGGGTCCTCAGGCTGGCTGCTGTAAATTTCATGGCTACCGACGGCGCTCCAAACTATTGCTGTGACTCGATCGCAGGATAGGAGAGCGCAAAGTGTGAAAACATTTTCTGACTTTAGGTGAACTCACTTCGCAGATGGTCTGACCACTCAAGACGCGGACGAGATGGACGACGGGATGGTCAGGCCATCCTACGTTGTGGTGTACGTTACTTCTACGACGCCTTCGCCGTCGACGTCGACCAGTGAGTGAATTGTGATGTAAAGTCAATTCCGGAGACTTAGAGAATGTTTGTCATGGCGTTTGACTTCAACGTCTGCGCGCGCGAGGAGCAGAGCAGCGGTTCAGCTTTGTTTCGCATTGGTATTGTTACAGTGCGGAGATATGATTGATGACGCAATGTCATTGAACAGCCAGAGGAAGGAAGCGTTGATTATCTACCCAATCCCCAGCAGCAGAGCTAATCGGTCCAATATTAGAAATGTATTCGCAAAGGCTGGGCCTACAAAGGACCACAGTGAAGCCAGCCATTTGCAATATTTGGCCATTTACCTGGGCTACTTCGGATGGCATTGAAGTGCTTGAGTAAGGAAGCGCTGATCAGGGCAACTGTCCTCTGCTAGTCTTTCTTCACCTGCACGGCGTTCGCTGGGATGGTGGTTATTCAAGTTGCTGCACAGTACACAGCAATCACGAAGGCAGCGGTCAGTGCCCTCAATCTGGGCACAAATAAATGTTTTCTTTTAGTTTTTTCTTGCGCCAGAAAGTATATGAGATCGGAACAAAAAAATAATTTCTCACCCTTCGCGAAAAGTCCCATGCAGATTGCGTATTCAGATTTGATCCTCTGTTGATGGCCTTCGCCGGAGCTTCACGTGATAAAACTGCAGGTAGTTGAGTATTCGTTCCTGCATGCGATCTTAGTGCGCTCACCAGAGAGCATTCAGTGAAGTTACTGTGTAACTTGCAGAGAGGCGCGTAGATCCGTCAAATTGCTCTCGCAAGCATCCAAGCAATGAGGAGAAGCCACTACTCATGCGTGCAGAAGGCAGACTTGGTGAACCGGTTAGAGCGAGTGCAGGGTCTATCGGCTTGTTTTTGGTTGTCCAGCTTCCTTTACTGGAAAGAAAGTAAAACGCTGCTTGCTATTTATGCGTCTACTGCAAAATGACTTGTCTCAGTTATATACGTATGAATAAAATACTCACTATGTTGATGAGAGGCGCCATCTGCTGCAAACGCCACAACTCACAATCGTTTCCTTAACAGTTATTGTACTCTTGTCATATAACACATCGCTTTCAATAAACATATGCACTAGGACAGAATGAAATGCTGCACATGGCGAAAAAACTAGCTGTACCAATGGACTGGCAGCAGAAGTTTAGTGCGAAACAGTGTGGAGCAATTGGCTTCTCCGCAGTGCGTGTAGGCTTTTCAACCATTTGATTGCGTTTGGCTAACAGAGGCATGAGCGGCCAGGAAAAAAAAGCCTGAAACTCTGGGAAACTATACCGTAACTCTAGTTTTCAGCACACACGTCTCTCTCACAAAAACCGGACAGAAACCGTAGTTAGTTATTGAGAGGTATCGCCTCTGTTTCAAGAATTTTGTAGGGGATGGTTGTATGTCCCCTGCGTTGTAAAGCAGTGCTCGCTCTCACAGTTTCCCCGAAAGATGGTCTTACTAGTTACCATATTGTATATTTTCGTGCCTGTTATGGCCGCTTTCTTGCAAACCGAAGTCCGCAGCCAGAGCTGTCCAGAGTGCAGATCACAATACGCGAGGTGCCAAATTTTTTAAAGGGGTCATAGCACGCTGTGAATTAAAATTATTACAGCGAAAATTTTTGTCTCATCACAAGGCACGACCACTTCTCCTGCACCACTCGTACCGATGCCCAAGGTGTGCACCATTGAAGGTGGTGGTCTGCAGTCCTTCTTGCTTCCTGCGGAAGGCGTGTGCTCCTTTGTGTTCTACCACCCGCTGCGCATCAGTGGAAGCACGAACACCTTCAGTACTCAAGAGCACGCCACCCTGCAACCTTTCTTCGACCGGGCGCAGCAATCCTCCACTACGCGGTACGGCATGTCCGTCAACTTGAGGTGGGTCTTGGTTACTTTTATGCGAAGCATACTACTTTAGCTACCACTTTAGCCCTTCACCGTGGTTATGCGCCTCCAAATCACGTGATACATGACGTCACACCACGTGACACGATGATTCCATGCCACACCACGTGACACGATGTCGTTACGGGAGTGGAGAAACGGGGGCCCACCTCGCACCGTCGCTGTGGTTGTGCGCCTCCAAATCATGTGATACATGACGTCACACCACGTGACACGATGACGTCACGGCAGTGGAGAAACGGGGGCCCACCTCGCGCCGTCGCTGTGGTTGTGCGCCTCCAAATTACGCGACACGATGATGCTTCGCATTCTCCAGGCTTAACCAAGTTAAGCCTCAGCCATTTTTTTCTTTACCTTGTTCGTTTAACAGATGACGCATTTGGTCATTACAGATTTTAAGACATTAATGTTATACTTCTGAAATGGCGGACCGATTTCAAATCTAGATTTATGACAGTGGTTTCTAATAAGCAACAACATTTACCTGCAGTCGCTGAAAACTACCTCTATCCTAATACAAACATTTCCTGTTAGCTACAAATACATTTTTACTCCATGTTTCGAAGACATGAAATGTGTTCGAAATGGAGCCCTTTCTACAAGTACTTCTATTCCTTGCGGTTGAATTATGTCGTATAATGCATAGATAATATTTGTCCCAAGGTGAACTATTTTTGACCTACAATAACTGCTGTTATTTTATTTCAGACAGATCGTACGAGAGCTTTACAAGACCTAAAGAAGTCGTTACTTTTATCGCTCCCAAAGGAAATTCACCTTAAAAATGTAGGACATTCAGCGGAAGGTAATATATCTGTCTTATACCGCCAGTAGTACATGTGTCACTGTGGCGTCCTTCAAATGCGCCCGGCTAGGCAAAAGAAAAAGGAAGGAGGCCCTTCTAATAGCTTTAGTGCTCGAAATGTTTCGCGGGGTTTTTGGCGACAAATATTACTTATAGGCACACTGACCGTTATCTTGCTTATTCAGTCTTGTCCTCTGCCTACGGTTAACGCGAATTGTTACAAATTAAAACCAGTTCTGTCACAGAAAAAATTCGAGCCACCTTTGGGAAGCTTTCAAAACAGTAATTTGCTAATGCGTATGCTTTGCAGGAGACTCGAGAGCTGGCGGCCGGTTGTTTTTATTCTTGCTCGAAATGAAATGCCAATTAATAGGGGTTTACTCATTATGTGATCTGCACGTGGCAGGTGCCGGAGTTTTATTGACATGCTGAAAGCCGGGACTTTGATATGACGCCTTCTTTAAAGTGCTTTTGAAATTCTTGTGCAGAATAACTCCATATCTTAAATACAAACAGTGAGGCAGGGTTAGAACGCAAGTAACTGCATTTATTACTGCTCGGAAAATCACGCGCTCCTTCTCACTGCTCTTTCATGCACTCAATCAGGTGATGCGCCGGACTGCAGAAATATGGCCGTATTCTTCTGCATAGCTTGTTGACTCCTGAACTCAAGCGACAACCGCCAGGAAGGTATGGTCTGTGGGCCGAACGATATTGCCAGTGTGTAAGCACACCTGTGATATCACCGTCAAGTTAGAGCCTGGAACTTTTTCTGCGCTTCAGTCCGCTTTACTTAATACCCCCACTTGGCATCCGCATTTTCACAATCGTAGTTGGTGAAGACACATTATACACGTATACAGACGCTGCGGAGCAGCGCACCCTATGTGTTTCGAAGGTTATCTCATTAGGTGCTAGATGGTGGCTGTACTAATGGTGCCACTTATCGCGCATAGAGAGAACTCCTCTCGGAACAGAACTCGGGTAATGATCACAGAAAATTTTAACAGGTTTATGGTTTATAATGGTTTAACGCTCCATAGCGACTCAGATATATGAGGGACGCCGTAGTGGAGGGCTCCGGAAATTTCGACCACCTGGGGTTCTTTAACGTGCACTGACATCACACAGTACACGGGCCTCTAGGATTTCCCCTCCATCGAAATTCGACCGCCGCGGCCGGGATTGAACCCGCATCTTTCGGGTCAGCAGCCGAGCGCCATAATAGGTGTTTAAACGAACTTGAATAAATTACTACAGGTTGAGTGGTCTAAAGAAAAAGAAAATCTTGACGCGAAAAAACTGTCGACCGCGGCGAAAGCTATTTACAGTAAAATACTGGCACTGGTACTGGTAAGTAACAAAAATCACTAATCATCTTTTTACTTAGCACATTCCGGTAGTTAGTACCTTTAATTCTATCAGCGATTATCTTGTTAAATACCCTGTAAGCAACGGATCATAAGCTGGACGGTCTGTAGTTATTGAACTACTTGGTGCTCCTTACACTTTGGTTTAAGATAATGGTAGCATTCTTCCAAAATTGTGGTGTAGTCGTGGTGCAGAGTCAATTCGTATACAGGGTGGCAGGTTTTTCTACCACAATCTCCCCAGCGTCCTTCAGTTGATCTGCTTTTAGATGATCTATTCTGACCAGCAGCTTTCCTATTTGAGTTGACTGTATAGCTTTCTTTACTTGTACTTTCCTTATCTGCAGAATGCCTTAATTCCTTCACATCCAAGGAGCGGGCTCAGTCCGGCTGGTTGGTTCATGTTGAATGGTACGACGAAACATCGCTGACCGACGGGACAAAAGAAGAGACAGACACATGTGTTGACACATCACTGTTGCCGTCATTAAACACATTATTATTTCGGCTAATGTGTAGATCTACGAGGAGCTCCTCGCCTGCATTAACTATATTCTCTATGTTTGTTATGACGCTTGTCTCTATTCTTGCCTATACAAAGTTTCCCGTCAACAGTCTTTTAGCTACTTTGTTTTTTAGAGCACCCTCGAATCTCATCATATGCTACTGGCCATTTACCTTGCGCTAATCGATTAGCTTTCGAATTGCACACGTTCTTGCTTTCATGCTGTATCATTTTTAATCAGATTATTGTTCTTAGCGAGGCTGCCCCTATCCTGTAATTACCCTGCCCTTATTTCTAGTCTGCACAATATAATAATAATTGTAAGATTACTATCCATTGCTTGACCAGTAAATATTCCATCTTGAAAAAATTGCGCAGTGATGTCCTAAATTCCTCTAATTTCGTTCGTATGGCCTAATCGTTCAAGGCTCACTTCTTTACTGATTTGCTCCGTTTAAACATCAACACCTTACCGTCCCGCGGACAAAGCATTTCACCTTGCAGAACACCTTTACATCCTGCATGATCCACGGATGAGCGCACAATACGAAGTCTATTTCATTTTTAGTATTGCCACCAAGGATTTTCGGAGTGAATTTCCGGTTCTTCCGTTCACAGATGAAGATATACGAGACCCGTATACTATTTCTTTCTTTTAGCTCTACCAATAACTCCCTCCTGGTATTCCTAAAGCCTAGCAATAGACTGCCACTGCACGGTTACCTGCTTGCGTTCTTGGCTACCTTGGCATTGATGTTGCCCATCAGGACAACGTACTGAGTTTTTACTGTACTCACTACGAATTTTATTTGTTCATAGAACCTAACCTACTATTTCATCATCATGAGTAGCTGTAGATGCGTAGGGCTTTACAGTCAAGTTCGTATCTCTTATTAAGCTGTTCTACGGAAAATGATAATCTCTCTTTAAGGCTTCATATAGTGATGGCAGATATATTCCTATTGATCAGGAATCCTACACTTGGCTCTCTCCGGTCGGCTGAGCCACAATTTCAGAGCACGTGCCCGCCCTTTAGCGCTGTATACGCTTCATCGGTCCTCCTAACCTTAATAAACCAAACTGCATCTCTTTTAATAGCCCTTTTAATAACCCCTTTAAAGGGAAGCTGAAACACTTTTTTGAGAATTAGAGATTATTCAAGAATTCGAATCTATCAAGCTAAAATCTATCAATATAAAGCATGAAAAGTAATTTTGCACTGGCATTTTAATTGGCGTCATAATCGTCGATTAAAACCACGACGATGTTTAGGCTTCTCCTCACTACGTAGGAGGAGTGCGAGGAAACTCGGCAGTGACGTCATTGTTGCCGAAATTTCAGATGTCAGCTGCTTACGCCTGCATGCTGCTGTGTGTCGTCAGATGGCGCCAAACAATGCATCGTGAGCTTCATCTTCGATGGCGTCGGTTTCCTTCTGTGGAATAACCATTTCTTCGCTGGAAACGTAGTGCCGTCATACGTGACGTCATTATCGGGTCCTCTGCCCGTCGCTGTGCACTTCAGGGAAGCCTGAACACCGACGACGACTTTATTCGGCGATTACGCCACCATTTCAAGTGCTAGATTAAAACAATTTCGTAGGCTTTACTTGCACATTTGCACATTCGGCAACCATAAAATCATCGAATTCTAAACCCGCTTCAGTTGCCCTTTAACCTCGAATAACACTCTTGCGTTTGTCTCACTTCTTAAGGGTCTAATGTCAATCATTGCCAGGTTCAGCGTCCGCACTCTGTTGCATCTCTGTTTAGACGCCATTCTTTACATTGAAAACTGTCTCATTTTAAACATCCTAACTTTTACATTGTAGTGTGCCCTTAATCCTCTGCCTCGTGTAAAATCTGCACTACGCGTTCGCTTCCGTTCTTTACAGTGACGCGTCAAACCTTCGGAGGGCCTTCCTGACTCCAGCAGGAAAGCAAGACTACGAGAGCTACTGGAACGTCCGCATTTACGACTGGGGCTTCCTGTTCATCGACGAGTTCCAGGCGGAAGCGCAGGGTCGTGAAATAGGGCCAGCGCTGACTGTCCTGAAGGTTGGCGCTACAGCTTGAATTTTGCAACGACGCTAAACGTTTTCAATATTTTAACTAAGCGCGAAGCGAAAATTCATTTTCTGCTTAGTGTAAACTGAAAATGGTTTTATTCGCGGAAAGGTGGAAAGGTTTTATTCGTGAAAAGGATACGACCCAAGGGGTTTGCTTGGGAAGCCTGCTACATGTCTTGTTATGCATCCTCAGCGACCGTAACCTCTCGAATGAGGAATGGTATCGCGTCCTCAATCTTGCCAAACTTTAGACTGCTAGATATGCTATGGAGCCCCGCTAAACTCCCTAGAATCAAACCCCTTGGGCTGTATACTTTTGACGGGGGCTGTACATGCTTTCGTAGTTTCATCCACGTGTTCCCAAAGCTAGCATAAGTATCTTGTCTGGTTCTGTTAACTGAACGTGATGACATGTATTGCTGGTTTGGTTTGGTTTATGGGGGTTAACGCTCCAAAGCGACTCAGGCTGAGAGGAACGCCGTAGTGAAGGGCTCCGGAAATTTCGACCGCCTAGGGTTCATTAACCTGCACTGCCATCGCACAGTACACGGGCCTCTAGAATTTCGCCTCCACCGAAATTGGACAGCCGCTGCAAGGATCGAAAACACGTCTTTCGGATCAGCAGCCGAGTCCCATGACCACTGAGCAACCGCCGCGGATCAGTAATGAGTTTGAATAAGAAAATTAGAGTACCAAAAAACTCACTAGCGTTCTTAAGAAGGAACTCATTTCGCTGTGGTTCCTCAACTTATGATGGACTTAAAGGTTATGAAATCGCAGAAAGGCAGATTTTAGCAACCTCGTCGTTGTTGCCCTAGGCTAGATATGTGATAGCGGGGTTAACCTCGTCGACAGGCAGCGAATGTCATCGCGAGCGTCTGTGGGTTGCTTCGAATAGCGTTTTGTTTTCAGCACTTGTTGGTAAATGTTATTTGAAAACAGTCAACAGAAGTTTTAAGTAAAGCAAGTATCCTGTAGAAACCTGTTTTCCTAGGTTAACAGCTCCCGCGCTCCCCCCCCCCCCCCCCCCTCCTCAAGTCACATAGTTTTAGTTTTCTTATTACTGGCAGCACCTTCCGTTTTTCTAGTAAAATTGAAATATTTTTTTCAATATTAACTTTGGACAAACTGACAGCCTTTATTATGGAACGAACTAAGGACTTCCACATAAAGCTTTTGAAAGGGCTTTGTTGCAGTGTGCACCTCCCAACGTTCTGAGCCGTGGGGGCAACGTGATGTTCTCCGCAGATATGTTGCTCATCTAGTGTTCGATAGAGAGAAAGAAAAAGAGTTGGAAGAGGTAAGCTTAGCGGTTTAGCGTAGTAATCAGCGATAGGAATTAGCAGGTGAGAGGTATGGAACGGCAGAAGGCCTCGGTACGGTAGGTTACTCTAGGTGGAGCTTATGACGTTCACGTTGTCATGCGGCCTTCTTTTCACGTCGGCATTCTGTTTAGTCAAAGCGACGGTTACAATCGCTTTCAGCTGCACGCATTAGATAGTCTACTCTGCGCTGAAGTCTGCGGTCGCAATAATGAGCCCCCTCTTTGCTCTCTTCCTGTTAGTGCGGTTGCTGCCACTCATTCATACCAAATGGCGATTAGTCAGATTTCTACTACGAAGTTGACAAACTAGCAGCTGCCGCCACCCTTCAGGATGGCTTCGGCAGCTTCGCTGAATTTTGCTTCACCAAACCTCTCTTAAGCAGCAAGATACACAGGTCTCGATTTAAAAGTAGATAACTATATCATGTCTTCCACAATTAGGACCGGATTGTAGGTGGTTGCTGTGCTTTTTTCCCTGCTTGCCGTCTTCACGGAAAACCGCTCCCAACAGCGACTCCCACACACAGGCCTCGAACACACAGCCTTCCTCGAAGTTGTAAGCGTCCATGCACAGCGCGACAAGGTTGTCCAATAGGCTCGGATTACGCACTTGGCCGACTGATTCGAAATTCCCGGTTCGGACGAATGCCGCCCCTCACAGACCCGCAACCACCCATTCAAACACCCCACCGCCAATAACTACGGCGCCTCATCGCAAGCGGCACTTCTAACCTTTCCAGCTGCCACCACGGCCTAGAGACCGATAAAAAGATGGCGCGCGCCGACACGCTTTCGCGGACAAGCAGCCACTCGCACCCGGTCGCGATATCGTCACCAGATGTGAGCGACAGAAGGGGATTGAAAAAGTGCACGGGATGAGTACCTATTAGGGTGGACCAATGATGCATTGGAAGCAGTGAACAACTTGCACCCAGGCATCAAGTACCGCTGAGAGTTCGGGCGGCGGCGCATCTGTCTAGTTGGAGCGGCTTCGTTGAAGCTTGTGCCAGAAGGCCATTGTAGGAACCATAAGACATACAGCTCTCGCTTTAAAGTGCCAATGTTTACACTATGCTGCGTGGCTGGCAAAACTCAGCGGGAGGTGTGTAATAGCAGCAGCGCTTTCCGAACGCTTTCAGTTGCGACATTCTCAATGCTATGCCGATCGCTACGCACGTATGTACATCTTTCACACTGGAGAATAATGAGCCGCAGCGTGGAGTTATTTCTAGCCCCGCGCTTGGCGTCTCACAGCCAAGTGGGCTGAGCAGCCACGTCGAGACCCACTGTTGGTCTTGCTGCGAGGGAAAGAATTGACGCTGCGAACTACTATCTTCCTGTAGTTCACTGTAGAGAGAGGGTAGCTAGATGGGACTTCCCCATCCCCTCTGTAATGCGAAATCCCTGAGGATAAAATAAATGAAACGAAATGAAATGGGTTTCTTGCAAACACTATGTGAACAAGGGGGAGGGGGGGGGGGGGGAGCTCCAGGGACCTTGGCAACTTTTCGACAAGAGTACTTGTCTTCGTCTGGGCAAAGCGTTCATCGCTGGCAGGGTTTAAATATGCTCTTCACTTCAAGGAGGAAGGCCTGGTGAAGGGAACCAGAGCAAGAAGTGGAAAGAGTATTGGTATGGGGTTGATAAATCTCGTCCAGGCATAATGGCTGCTTAAGAGGAACTGGCTGACCAGCAAAACTGTGAAAAGAAATACACCAGAACAGCAGAAAAGCAACCGTGTTTGGGGACGGTAGAGAGATAGCCAACGTGGGCTTGAAAAGTCCACACATGGGGATCTGCAGCAGGCGGAGTGGTATGATTGCAATCCAGTTGGTGAGACATTATAAAGAACAATAACCGGATAAAGAGACTGCACAGAGGCAGGCGACAACGCAGGGCAGGACGGAGCAGCGCTATTTTGTCGTCTGCCGCCCTCTGCTATCGCCTGCCTCTCTCGCGTCCCTTTTTGCCTTTTTGCCCTTTTTGTTGTTTATAATGCCTAATATATATCCTATGAAGAAGAAAGAAAAATGCAATGGCATACGATTAAGGCACGTTGAAGCACGTCAGCTGTCGTCGACTAATTCGAATGTGAATCACTCAGGAATACATGTCATCTTGTTTCTTTGTGACGGTGCTGAATTTTATAAAGACAGCATAAAAATTACCTGCACAGGAGTTCAAGCTCGAAATTTCAATTTGCAAACTGAAGGCTGAAGCCCAAAGCTCATAAAGTGTGATAGGTTAATGCCCTTAAGAGTTGACAAATTTTTGGGATCATGGAGGCGGAAATAAAAAATTCGCAACTTTTCTCTCGTATTTCGTTTGGTTCAGCGCGTCGGGCTTATGATCCTGCTATATTTTCCGCGTACCCAGGTCGCTCAAGGACTTCATCGGTCCTTCAAATTAAGCCACCAACTTTGCTTGCTGGAACCGTGGAAACTGGAGCGTCATGTTGAAAATATTTAAGTGGAGGGTTATTGAGGTTTCATTCATAGGACCTTTAAAAAATACGCAGAGCCTTAAAGGACAAATAACGAGGATTTATTTTGAACAAATTAGCGACAGTTCATAGTCTCAGCACTATTTCCATCTATTGAAATCTTTTCACATTACAATTTGTTTACTGCATACACCTTACACGATTCCGGGTAGGCGCGTTAATGAGAATCATTTACAAGCATACTCTTCAAAAAGTTTGTGTAATGAAAGAATACTGGCTAAATTACATGCTCCACAAAAAACCTCAGTCTATTAAGTTATAAGACAGCTAACTCACATGTTGGGGGCTTGGCATACTTGGTAATGCAGCCTTGGAAGTCTGAATGCTAGTGAGAAGCGCGGTTCATGCAATGAAAAGAGTGATTGGTATTCTTTTCGGAGGCACTTTGCGCTTAACATAGCGCGTCGGGTTGTACTCTAGACAGCGCTTAGTACATAACGGCCCTTACATAATTTCGCCAGATGTTTTTGTAACGTTACGCTAATGGAAGTCCTGTTCACATATCCCAGGAAATGCAAGAATACCTGCAGTCGAAAAGGGACGATCCAGTGTTCATGTTCCTGGGGATGTACACTCGATTGGATTCCATCTGCGCCGAGGTTGCACAGCACATGAAGTAAGAATGCTGGGATTGAACATCACCTCTGTAGGTACAAAAGAAACGTTGCCACCCAAAACAGCGGTGTTTATTTTTATTGTCCTTCCATGTAAGTGAAAAGGAAAAGAAAATAACGAGACAATAGGCAAACAGGTAAAGTCGTAGAGCAGACTTCATCTGAATACGTACTCACTGTTTTAGTACTGTCAGTAGGCCGCCCCTGCTGCTCTTCAGAATTTGTTTCATGTAACGTAAAGCTTCTGAAGTTGGCGCTATTAAGTAGCAGCAGCTGCTTGAGTTCCTATCATGTTTCTATGAAACTAGGCGTGTATGCAAAACGCGCATACTTAAATGGGTTCATTCCATTCAAGCGTGTTGCGCCCCAACCAGCCAATGAGTAGGACCGTTCATCACCGTGCACAAAACTGCATATGCTCCCGCATCCAGATTAAGCTCATTTTTTTTTTATCTATCAGGGCAATAAGAGGATTACAAATTACTGTTACCGAAAACAGTTATCGACCTCGCTCTGTCCTCTCAGCACGTCCAGATCATATTGATATCGCTCAGTGCCCCCTATCATACCGGTGTTCTAATTCAACTAACTGAACCCACGATCGTTTTCTTGATTGAGCTAAGGTTAACTTTTTCCGATTCTTCGTACGGAATCGTCCGTATAGTGAACTGATGTGTTTTCTTAAAATGATCTGCAAATGGCGGCAACTCTGCTATTTGGGACAGATTTAGCACACTATATGAGGGAGCAGAGATCTTTCTTATGAGAGCTTTCAAACGAAGCAGCTAATATTTCTGAAACCAAAGAAATTTACAACAAGCTCTTTGACATGTTGCTTCTAGCAAATATTGGGTTCCGTAAATATATAATTTTATTCGTGGTCGCTATCATAATTGTTTACAACTTTATGCGTACTTTTTTCTCCTCCTACGATAGCTTCGACTGGAGCAACAATGAGATAACATAAATGATCAAAAAGTAAATAATTACGTTAAAGAATGTGCTACCTCAAACTTATATGACCAGACCTTTCGCCGAACGCCTATTTTCAATCCTGTAGAGCAATGTTTCGATTTCTAACCACGGTGTAGCTTTTATCTCGTCCAGAAGTAGGTGCGGGATTGTAGTGTTATCCTTATTGTTTATAATGAATAACATTCTCTTGCTATTGTTAACCGGCAGATTATGAATATAAACAATAGAGAATATCATGATGAGCAATAAGAACAATTTAAGTGGTAGTATTAGTCGTTATATATTATGTTTCCCATCATTCACCCTTGTCGCATTAGCGGGTACAAATACGATATTTTTGTATACACAAGGACAAATCCAGTGCTCGCTACGATTATGGTTTCAGATTTGGATAAGCGAGCGTATCCTAAAAAAAAAGTCTAAAGTGCTCAAGGGCTGGAGTAGCATTGGTACCGTGTGATAGCTCAGTCCATACTGAGCCGGTTTCCACGGTTCTTTTCGCTTCACAGGTCAATTTTCACTCCAGCCGGCGTCATCGTACTTGGTCACCTCTCGTATCACGACACAGAGAGGTCTGACTGCGCTGTGTTGCCACCCACGAACTTCCATGACCCGCACTTCCGGGGTGGTGTCAACTACGGCCACAGCATAGTAAGCAATGCTTTCTCTGTTCACTTTCTCATAATTTACTAGTGCAACATTTGTAGGGGTTACTAGCAATGCGTAATTCGTAGCGTCTGTGCGCTCTAAAATGAACGCTAGTAAAGAATCTAACCCAAACCCTTACTTGTCAGCGCTAAGCCAATCCTACCAATTTTTTATCTTATATTTCTATCGAAATTACCGGTACTTTATTCGACTAGAAACAAAAGCATCTTCAAGCTGACATCGACGCTCTCTCTCAATAGGCCTAGGACTCTACACACAGCTCAGCGGCCTGCGTTAGCACAGCCTTCCGAAGTGATCAGATTTTAGGATACGCCTTTCGTGTCTAAACTGTAGCATAAGACAGCCATTCTCGAACATTTTAAATAGCTAACTCTACTCGGCTTAACTACGTGTAGTCCCAACCAATTTTGTTCCTCCTCCTTCTCCTGCACCACCATGCAGCACAATGCAGTGCACTGAAACGGCTTGCTAGGTGGAATATCTATGTTTCGTGCGAAGGTCACCACAGCGCTACGGCTACTTCAGAGATTCCAATGACGGCAAGCAGTCGCCAACACACAACATTGCCTCATGGCGTAAAGATTGGCTGATGTTGTTCGTGTACCATATGTCAGTTTTCACGATGCCAGCAACCGAACAGCGCAGAAAAGGCTACTTTTCCACAATATTTGGAGCATTTCTCGGCATGCAAATTTTTTTTCGTCTATGATAGGGCCAGTCCAACGCACAGTTTTATTTGATGGTTGAAAAATATCATTATGAATTTCTTGACTCAAACATACCGATGTAGGATGGTGTAGTTCAGGGGGTACCATTTGCACATCCCCGTCGGTAGGCGTTTTTGCAGCAGCAATCACTGCACGCAGTAATAGGCGCATAAAAGCAATTCCTACCGAACAGCGTTGCGACGTAGAGCTATACCTATAGTAGAGCTATGGCGGATAGGGCCCGCTTGCAAGGAAAGTTACCACAACCTATACAGGCGAGTTTTGCAGACCTCCACATGCCGTGGTTCTTCGCTTTTGTCCCACATTTCCTGCGAAAACAAACTATATTTAACAGCAGAATAAAGATTCCGCTCATTTCGCGCCCTAAGGTATTCTCTTTGATAAAGGATTCTTTACCCACTATTTTCGTCTTGCACATAAGCATTTTTTTCGACACCTTCTGGTTCCGCTCATCGTTTTTGGCTTTTTAATGGGACAGAATTTATGTTGTCTTCTCACAAAATTTCCGGCTTTTCTGCCACGCAATTTCCTGATTCATTGAAAGAGGTAGCATCACCTTGTGAGACCATCATAACTTACCTGCCGAGGCGGATGGTAACCTGCCCATGGGCTGTGAGCTACCTGCCTCTCGTGGCACTTAGTAACGGATGGTAACCTGCCCATGGGCTGTGAGCTGCCTGCCTCTCGTGGCACTTAGTAACGGATGGTAACCTGCCCATGGGCTGTGAGCTACCTGCCTCTCGTGGCACTTAGTAACGGATGGTAACCTGCCCATGGGCTGTGAGCTGCCTGCCTCTCGTGGCACTTAGTAACGGATGGTAACCTGCCCATGGGCTGTGAGCTACCTGCCTCTCGTGGCACTTAGTAACGGATGGTAACCTGCCCATGGGCTGTGAGCTGCCTGCCTCTCGTGGCACTTAACAAATGGATTAATTCCATAGATTTGCCTCCTCCTCATCATGGTGCTGCGCATTAGCCTCAAAGGACCTTACAACCTGGGGTGCACAAGCTCCACCAGCCACCTGCCGGAGAGGTAGCTCATCGTGTAACCGCTGCACCACTGTACCTGTAGGCGTATGAGGAATCCATACGATGTACGAATTCGATTGAGAGGGAAGTGACGTCTTTGAAACCACGTGACCACCATTGGAGCAGCCATAGGTCAGCGCCAAATCTGAAAATCTGAGGACCCACAAAATTCCAATGACCCCACGCCTGTGTTGTTGGTGTGTGTTCTCTCCCCTTTTGTCCGTCGTCCTGGTTTTGCGCTACTCTTATGTTATGGATCAATACCGACTTGCCGAAATTTCCACCCTGGTGAACCCCAAGAAGATTAGAATTAGGCTCGCAATATAAAATGAAATAATGTGAATTAGGGAGAATTACTGCCTCGATTAGTCTAATCCCGCATATAAAACGAATGCGAGGTACCCCAACATCTAGAAGGTGATAATTCATGCTTACCATATAGGTGAATAGAACCGGTTACAACCACAGTTTCGACTAGAAACTATAGCTCACCACATAGAATGGCTCTTGAAAAGAAGACGTGGTGGTTGACACATTGAAAGTGGAAGAGCTACAACATTAGACGCTTACTGTAGAAGTCATAGTAGCTAACTTAAATTCTATCGCATTATATTCTAAGACTGTGGCTAAGAAGGGCTCTCAGTTTTCTAATCCCAAACACGCTTCACCCTTATTCACTTCCCGTGACTGCTCTGTGCAGCGGGACGCAGTGCATATGATGCAGTGCCTCCGGCAACACGGTGTACGCACCAACTTCTCCGTGTCGGTCACTATGCGAGGACGCTGGTCTCGGCCCAAGAGCTTCACCGGCCAGGGCAGCTTCGTCAGTGTGCACTTCTACGATGAATGTCAAAGCGGCGCTTACAGAGAAGTTGCAGCTTTAGGCTCGGTGAGTGTCCTTCTGTACTGTGGCGGAAATGTTTCAGTGGGCGTTAAACGAGACAACACTATCGTATCTGCATCTTTTTTGACGCCCATCAAAGCGTGCTGCAGAAATATATTTTCGGAGCCATTCTATCTGTCATGACTCATCCAGTCTGCTTTAACGCAAAAACGTATGGATGAACCACAGGAGGTGAGCTGGGCTAATCAGTGCTCCCTCTGACTATTAAGATATCATAACGATTTGACCGCAATACAACACGTAGTGCGATGCCATGCATCAAGTGAAACACTAAAGATGTTTTAGCGAATATTTATTAGCGTTGGTGAAGCGTGCTTTTGGGGGAACGTGGTTCATTTCGGGGAAAGGCGAGACTTCACGAATATAATGAGGACAGAAGCAAACAGAAAGGTTTGTGTTCATTTTTTTACCTCTTGTCTCCGTCCTATTTGCGTAGTATTAGCTTTCCTCATTAGCTGCCGTCCAAAGGTCTTTCCAGTATTTAACGCAACAAAGTTTGAGCATTCAATTAATCATTATTCTTTAACTATATGTGACATGTTCACTTTTCTCTTTCCTGACTATTCTTTCTATTGGCCTATCACATCGAGAAGATTGTTTAAACTTAGATTGACAAAGAACCAAAAACTGCCCTTTCATGCAAACTGGTTGCTCGCTTTGGTGTTCGAGGGGCCTGTACCGGGAAGAACCGAAATTTACGGTCGTCAGGAACTCCCCTAGGAAAGATTCCTGAAACGGAACGCTATGGCTTCACACAACAGCCGTGGTTTTTCCTTTGCCGATTCTGTGGCCACATTAACTGAAGTTTCATTGCGGAGTGTAGGTTAAGTCAGAGGATAAATTAACTTCGTGGTATTTGGAAGCTGGAAAAAACTGCGCATTATTGAAAATCTGCGTCCTACCACGCCCTTTACATCTCTCTCGTCATTCCATTTCAATGGGGCCATATTTTATACTCATAAGAAATTTTTTCTTCAACAATGTTAAAAGAATACTTTGAGCACCGCACTTCTTTTTATCAAAGGAACCACTAAAGCTTTGTACCTAAAAGCTTCCCACAAAAATTCACACTGCAGACTACTTTTATCCGGAGCACAGTTATGTACGACATGATGTTCTTTGTGATCACAGCTTTATTAACTGGCCGGGGAGAGCGCTTGGCCGAATGGGGAATTCTACCGGGGAACTTAAGCAAGAAAAGTCGCGAGCGGCAGAGATCACGTCTCTGTCATACAGCCAGACGCTCACTCTAGATGTGAATGCCTTCCTGTAGGAAAGCGTTTTAGGGATGCGATAATCTCACGAGAGAACCTGCTTTTACAACTTTATAGTCCTTATTCATTGTTTTTTTTTCAGATATGCGACGACCCCAACAACCCGTACGCCAGAAATTTGGCATACGACAAGGACACCAAGGCTGTAATCACTTTTAATCAAAATCAGGGATACATCTTTACATTCGATAATGAGCAGTCTTTGCTCGAAAAGGTGAGCGATCCTCCAGAAGTGTTTAAGGCGTTGATAGCGCTAGATGGTATGAGTACTACAGAGCGAAGTTGTGTTTTCGATTAAACGAGCTCTAGGGGCCTCAGTAGTAATGATATGCCATTGCTGATTAAATATCCGCTTTCTTAACATGTTCAACCTTCTAAGTATATGAGTGAGCAAACTACATCCGTTTAGTACTGCTTATTATGATTTGGTGTAGCTCCCTCAGGCAGTCTTCTGGAGAGGTGGCATTCAAACTCTTTTTACCCTTTTTTATTATTTGTACTCAATCATTCGGCGTCACAGTCATAAGGGCTTGATCTGATAGAAAATAATGGCAAAGCAACGAGTAAAACTAACTTAATATATTATTTCTGCACATTGTTTTGAGGAAATGTTTACAGGAGTGCTGAAGTGTAGGTTGTACTCACTATATCAAGCACTTCTGGCTAGTTCGTAGAGGCAAGAAAACACGTTTTTTTTTTCTTTTAAACAGTACACAAAATTCCTTCAAAAAGCTGAGGATGATAAGAAATCGTGGCCTTTGTATACGGATTTTAGCGGCATGGCTGACAACATGCGCATTTACGTACATCATAGTAGACAGCTAAGGGATCGCTCTATAGTTGGCAATAAATGTTAAAATTTTGAGGCTTTAATTTTAAGGCATTTAGCGGATTTGGGGAAATTCAATATCGTGCGTGAATCGTGTTTAGTTATTTAAATTCGCGCTATTTCGAGACATTGAATATATAATTTGCGCTCTAAACGAGCCGATGCCGCCACCAACACGCGAGATGCTCCTGAATTAGTGTAGCCGCAATGAGTGAGGTGGGTGTCCGAAGTTAATGCAAAGAATTATGAGAAAATTTTCTGCCGCCTACCTCCTGTTTCAGTTCTCTCCCACTTTGTGGTTCGTGGGCTGCAGACGCCCAGCGTGCCACAATATTTATCCACTAATTTATTTCTGCTGCGACATCACTCACTGTACCCAGATAATGTCAGATCAACGCGTTCTGTGCGCGTGCGTATCTTGAGCGGAAGAAACTGTCATTTCAAAACCGTAAGCCTGTTCTGTTGTGATGAATATGCCAGCGTAGACTGGCTGTTTTGCGCATGTGTTGCGGTCGCTCTCACGTGCGATTGAACTAGTTTAGCGCATCAGTCATTACATGCATATTTGCGCCAATCTGCGAAGTCCCGAAACCTGTGCAGTTATGCAAATGATAGATGTATTTTCCTCTCAGTGTGTAAAGGCCGCCAGTGCAGTAGCAAAAGACCCATGCATGGCACTGCGGGTACGGCGCGTCTAAACACATCACACCGTATTCTCATAAGCCTCGTACTATTTTTGATAATTTGATTCCATTTCGCCTAACTTGACCTAACCTTCAGCTCTATCCACGTGCATTGCCGCATTTTTGACCGCCATCGAACAATATGCAATTTATTTGGTTCTCTAGTTACCGCTTGGGAAATCTCGATTGAAGTATTTCGCAAGGTGACTAACAAAACAAACCATTCACAGATATGTGATGCCTGGAACGGCGTGGCAGATGTTCAGCTGGGCATCGCTGTATACGACGTCCTCCACGACAGCAGGGACACAAAGTGTGACAACCAGTGGATCGGTGGTCGCTGGTCACGGCTGTGATTCCTGATCAGGCTGAGCGCCTTCCTCGAGGAGAACTACCGGAATCCAGATGTCAAGCGAACCTGTAACAAGTTCTCGTGAAGGTTTCAGGATCTGTGGGAGCGAAACCGTTTGTTATTTTATGCTCGCTGCTATCTTTTACGCATTCAGGAAGAAAATATTCGAACAGGTAAAACAAGAAAACAGATTTTGAGACGTCACGTTGGTTTTTATTCTCTTAGTCTTGAGGACTTATACTGAAAAATGCCTGAACTTGTCACAAAATTTTCCAATGCTAAGCCATGGCCAATAAATAAAAACGCAGCATGTAGTTCAAGTCAAGTGCATTTAGTCACGATAACGCAGCGGTAAAGCTCGCGAGTTTATGCGTTCAATTTTTTCTGCCTCTTAGAAGGTTTGGTTTCGTTTGGTTTATGGGGTTTAAGGTCCCAAAGCGACTAAGGCTATTAGAGACGCCGTAGTGGAGGGCTAGGGAAATTTCGACAACCTGGGGTTCTTTAACGTGCACTGACATCGCACAGTACACGGGCCTCTAGAATTTCTCCTCCAAAGAATTCAACCGCCGCTGCCGGGATCGAACCCGCGTCTTTCGGGTCAGCAGCCAAGCACCATAACCACTGAGCCACCACGGCGGCGCTCTTAGAAAGCTTCATAAAAGTGGAGTCTGAAAAATTTGAAGGGTTACTGACTTCACGCAGTGGAAACCAGCATTTTTAAAGGGAGTATGGGGTTATCTTTCAGAGCGACACTCAGGCTACCATGGCCACCTTTTTAGAGGTCTGTGAATCAATCGACCACGCGAGGGTCTTTAACGTCATCTGAAAGCGTACAGGACACGGCGGTTTGTGCGTTTTGCTGCGATAGGAATAGAGGGTGCCGGGGCTGGGATTCGATCCCACTTCCTTGGTATAAGTAACTCTAATCCTAAGGTGAGTTAATTACTGCGGTTGATGTAGGGGAAAGAAGTGATTCAGGGACTATTTTAACGTGATAGCGGCCCGGTGTCGTAAAATAGCCGTCGTCGTCGTCGGTGTTGGCGTTCGTGTAAGCGTCTTTCACCGTGAGCGAAAAATCTCAGAAAACTCCTCGGAGGAAAAAAACTAGGTTGCAGGTGGCCCAGCTTGGTCACGTGACCTTTGTGACGTCATCATAGCCTCTCCAGCGGATTGTGAGAAACTTGCCCCCAGTGGAAAGTGGCAAGATGGCGCACGGGAAGAGCAATATAGGCCTGAGAAGCCCCACCGGTGCCAGCACCAGCATCGCAGAGCAATGGCGCATCGCTTAACCGCTCTAGCACTGCACCAGAAATGAAATGAGGACTACTAAGGATCTATGAATGTAAACTAGAAGAAGACCAATTAGGCGTACATGGCCATTAATATAATGACGCTGTCGCGTCATACCTTTCAACAGGAGCCTAACTGTCCGCTCAAGTTTTATTTGCGCAAAGATATAGAACCCTACAATAGCGAATGGGTGTAACATGCAAAAGCCTACATTAAAAGCTTCTAAAATACGTTTGCAATATACTTTACACGAATGTGCGTAACTACTTTGAAAGCTTGTTGTGACAAAGAGAAAAGTGCAAGCAATTAGGAAGTATAAGCTTATTCAGTCTCATGCCTTACCTTAGAAAGCGTTAGGAAACGTTTCTCTAAGTTTCATTTACGAGAGTGTTCAGGCAAAAGAGAAATATCCGCAAGACAGGAACCACGGAAAAATTTTGAAAACAATCACTAATAGAAAGCCCAACTGAACTCAGGCTACAGTCCCAATATTGGAACCCCATCAAACTTTACCGTATAAAAATGCACAAGGCCGGTAGCGATGCCTGTCTAGAAATTGTTAGTTGATATAGCTTAACGTCCAAAAGCGAATCAGCCTGTGAGGGATGCCTTAGCGTAGGGCTCAAGGTAACTTGGACTATCTGGGATTCTTTAACGTACACTGAAGCCGCACAGCGCACAAGCCTCTAGCATTCCGCGTCAATCAAAACGCGGCAACCGCGGCCGGATCGAACCAGCGTCTTTCGGTTTAGCAGCCGAGCGCCATAACCACTCAGCCAGCGGCGGCTTACCTATGGAGCAATATTGAAGCGCAAGTGTAGCAGTGAATTCATATCCCGCTGCGACGGCTTCATGCCTAAATTGTAACATTATTTTGAGGATCCAGCGCTGACCAAACACGAAAAAATCTTCGCTGCGAACACTGTCGTGGTATGATAATGCGAAGGGTAACCTGCTTTGCAAGTTGTTTCACTCGCCAGCGGGGACAACAACTTCAGGAGCACAAGGTATGAATGCCCCCCTCGTTCTGTGGTGAAGGTGAGGCCAGTAGACGGTAAGGACAAGGCATATGTAGAGTGCTGGCGTAACTACCACAAAAACCCATACCTTCAAGAGAGAGAAAGAAATTTTAATGAGAGGAAGAGGTTGAGAGCCCATACCTTCAAAACATGAGTTATGGTGCGGAGCCAGCACCTTTTTAGAAATCTGTGGCAAGCTGTATAATGGCGCGATAACTAAAAAACTAAATCTGTGACGTCATAGCTCCCTGATTTCCGTGGGAAAAATTCCCGAAGGGCGACATCCTGGAAACAAGGTGGCGCACCAATTTGCCCGAGGATTCGTAGTTAACCAGGAGGTGCGCTACCCCGAGCTCAGGTCGACCAAGGAGTGGACCGTCAAAAGAATTGCAACCCATTTCAAGAAAGAGAGGCAAATCTTCGAAGAACCACATAGATCTCGAAGTAAAGCACAACTCAGTTGGCGCCAGCTCCAAACATAAACTTTCTTTAATCCGTGCATGTACTCCATACGGTTCGCAGAGATGTTCAGCCCTGTCTGTCCTCTCTGTGGGCACCAAAAGGCAGATACACCGCACATTCTATACTCATGTAATCAAGACATGCCATCGCAGAGTTTGCAGCTCCCTACCCAGTCTCAGTGGGAGGCCGCGCTGCTCAGCTCGGACCCGGAGGTGGAACTTCGAGTCACAGAATGGTCCGAAGAGGTCGCCGAACGACATCGTCGGTCGGCGACCTGGCGTCCGGCCTAGAAGAGGAGCCCACCGCGGGGAGGGGACATCACCCCAGTCTGCCCCTAAGACCTCTTCTTTTACAGTTTACCTCTTCCTCACCGCGACACACCAGACTTCGACAAAGAAAAACACCATTAGTGGAGACTACCGACGCTATTTTTAGATATATAACGCTCGCTATCTCTTCCTTCGTCTTTGCCTCGTGTGCTGTGCTGAGTTTGAAGGTGTTAACGTACCAAGAAGCTGAACAATTGGTCTATATTCCCGAGATATACCGTTACGAATATAGTTATAGCTGCTTGTTGGCAAGCTATTCTTGAGCACCAGAATTTGCGAGCTGCGGATTTTGACACAATTGTGTCGGTGCAGTTTAGCTTAAATAAGAAGAAACAATACGGCGAATTTTTATAAACGTCATAATTTATTACTTTAGGACCACAACACCGAACTAACTCACGAGACGAGGTTAAAATTTTCGTGCGTTGAGAACGAGCTGGTTGCCTGATGTGCATAAATGACATATCAGTGCTGTAAAATGCGCTGAAGTTTCCTAGTGAAATTAGATTTAGAACATATAGAGGAGAGACATTCGAATGAAACAATGACCAAATACGAGTAGTTAGCTTCCAGTTACAGGAAACATTCAAGCAAGCACTTGCTCTAGAATATTACACAGGAAGATTAAAAAAGCAAAACACCCTCATAAACAACTGCTGTGTGCTTGACACACAAATAAAAGTAGGAGATGAGCATGGCAGATTTCGCAACGTGAGCAGGCCATGACATGGGGCATAAAGCACTATTTTCTCTGATCTAAGAGAATAGGAGGGCTGTATCATATCTTCAGGATATATTCAAAACTCAATGTACATAAAATCTCTTTGATTCTCATTTTTTAGAACTGGGTAAGAAACCAACAAGTAGCGTAAACGTTCGAGTGAGAGTCTACTTCATATTGGCAAGAAATAGCGCCATAAATTTCTGTCTTATGAAAGCAGAACTCGACATTTGCGGTGGTATGAAGTATATTTATGCTTCAGATCACTGCCGAGCTTTCGCTGGTCACAAATAATTGTCATGCATTATTTCACCCAATCCGTTCAGCACAAAGCACAACCATTCAGCCCCACTGCAGGCGCATGGAAATGAACAGCATTCACAATATAAAAGCCTCTTCTGTGCCAATTACCAAGCGATCAACCGACCGTGACACCTGACACTTCTTAGACAGGTGTTGTATGACACCTTTCTGGCTGTTATCAACGCCCAGTGACTACGGCATACCAAATTGACTCTAATACCTTTACTTCGCAGTGTTAGGCCAGCGGAGCTGTTTTCACTTTAAACGTTTCCTACGCAGCATCAGTTCTTCCAGTTGTGCGTGCTCCTCGCTTCGCACCACACCGTCTTTCCGAAGGCAGCAGCGTAAAAACAGTTCGACTGAAATTGTGGCTGTTAAGGCAAAAAAGCATGCGCGCACATGAAGCCGACGAGCTCGGAAGAAAACTAACGAAGCACTTGAAACCAACGCTAACAAAATACTGAGCAGCCGCACGCAACGAGGCATGCAAAACAAGGCAGATAGCAGCAAGCAAGAAAGCCGCATGATAGTCAAGGTGGATGGCGACTCCCCATTGCGGTCATAAATAGTATTTTTCTGTATTAAAAACCTTTGTATTTTCCAGCTAATTGCACACAACTAAAATATTTTAGAAACCAGGAATTGCAACGGTGTTTTCAGTGGCTGTAAGCCAAAAATATGTAACCAATTATTTTTTCTCTTTTGTCCGTCTACTCATATCATTTTAATGCCTGAGGCCCATAGCTTAACTCAGGTCACTGGCGCTTGCTTGTAGACTGGAATCGAGCTCCGTCTTCGCGGCCTGCGCAAACTGACCATGGTGAGGCCACTATGGCCTGAGCGAACGCATAAACAAAGTTTCTTAGGTTAGAAGGAAAGCTGGCGACACAGCACTTCATTCACCCTGGACGCCGAGGCACGCCGGGAAGACAACGCTTCGAAATGGCATCTGATAGCTTGTTGACGGTTCTTCGGGCTTTCTTGGTTGCTCAGTTTCGTCTACGTAGATGTTTTATGCGCTTTATAGTGGTGTAGTTATCCAGCTACTCACGAAGTTAATTTGAGAGCGGAAGCATCACGACGCTGCAATAACTGTGGTGGATCATGTATAGTCAACGAGTAAAACTGCGCAGTAAGAACGGTATGAAAAGCACACATAAGCAAAGACAATGCACAGACTCAGGACTGCAAGTTGACAGGGCAGTCAGGTTCACAAAACAGAGTGCTGCTTGTTTCTTGTTCTGAAGAAGTAAAGAGCCCAGGGAATAAGAAATGCACAGATGTAGGACGAAGTACGAAATGAACCAACCAGCCCGCCTAATCGTCGTACCAGAAATTGGTCAGCGTAAAGAATGCGCATGCAAAGTTCACAGATGTTCTCTGCTTTCTCTGTGAAGAGCATCGATAATTTCACATTAAGACCCACATGACATCACCGCCGTCGTTGCGTTTCTGGCTGCACGATCGAGTAACGGGAATAATCTTTTGTTTCCCTTTAGTGCGCGCGACAGTGAAATGCTACTGACGGTCAACAAAATTTGTATTCCTTACGTCGTAAATAATGATGGCTGTGGGGAAATACTTCTAGGTGTCTCATTTTCGAAAACAATGTACATGTTCGCAAATTCGCATTTTCTTCGTGCGTATGCACAGGTTATGGTGCTTCAGTGAAGAGTGGATTTATTGGCTGCCCGGGATAATAAGCACAAGTCCGCTGTTGATTTGTGATCTGCTATTGGCGTGGTTAATTTCAGCCTGGGTCAACAAAGGTTGAAGAAGTGTTTCGACGCGGTAAACAAAGACGCGATAATAAAAGCTTCTGTTCTGAACGCGTTGCTGCCAATTTCAACCTTTTCTTCTTTTATTCGGTGCTACCCCAACAGGGGCAGAAAGGTAAAAGGAAAATCTTTTAGCCAGCGTCAAACCCCGTATGTTCGAAACACGTTACCCGATAAAATTAAGACCACGTTTATCAACGATTTCTCCAGAGACAGTCGTGTAAATAAAGCAAGTGAAGCCGAATATCTTTGAGCAGCCTCAATGAATTGTTGCTTGTTTGAAATCTTGTCTGATGTCCATTGTAGGCTCGTCAAGAGTTTTATACGTCGACCACAACGAAGGAGCCTTATATATTGCATGTGATGCAACAAAAGTTGTGGCCATGCTGACATTTTCTTAAAGAAGCCATAAGTGAGCACACGTTTCGCCAAGCCGAAGCGTATGAGCCCAGAGGCTTCATACTCCGGCGATTACAACTCGAGAGCACTTAGCCGCTGAAATGCTGTGTAAAAGTTGTAAAAAAGATATTCTGAGCCTCACTGGTGTTACCATGGTATCAGTTTAGAACAGGGTTTGTGAAACACCTACAAACGTAGTTGTTGGGATTAGCAACGATCGACGATAGAAAATAGGGCAAAACGCTGGAGCGTAAAGCAGAGAACTCGGGTGAAATATAGCTCTTTGCAGCCGTCAGGATGACTTCTTTCGAAAGTTATGTATATACGTATAGTAAGCAGTGGGAGAGACGATGAACTTTGCCACATATCGTGTGCATTTCGTGCTCAATAGTGGACAAACTGAGGAAAAACTCCTCCAATGGTTTTATTGTGAAGGTGTACCTTCTCACCCTAGTTAGCTCATTAAATTCAATTGAATTTTTATATATGATGAGGAAATGTGTCGACTCAAGGGAATCTTACTCAGGTTTGTAAGAAACGCTTTGATGAAAACATTTATTGAAAGCCACAATGCCTTAGTAGAAGGGAAGGCTGAACGGGTCCCTAGTCCGGGACACCGTTGGTAAAAGCCGCTGCCCGTGCTCTGGCGACGAGGGCTCGTTGTTCCTCGAGGTCGGAGCTGGACAGGGCCGCCTCCTAGCCCTCCCGCGTTGGCTGATTTATGATGTGAATGCTGTCATTTTTCTGACAAGCCCATACCATATGCTATACATTTTCCTTCTGGCCACAAAATTTGCACTGTGCCGAAAAGGACTCGGGCTCAATGGCGTGAAGCGTAGCTGGATTATTGAAAGACATAGCTTGTAGCCTGCGAAGATGACATTCCTCTGATTTGCTAAGACCCTTAGCGGGTCTCGGGAGTGTCTGCCTTTCAAGGCGCAAATGTTGTAATATTGTTACGTAGACGTACGCACACGAGGAGTAGGCGTAGTCACAGAGAGGTAGCTGACAGCAGCTCAGTCGAACCACCACCACCGGCCAACGGTACAGCCACTGGTTGGTTGGTTGGTTGGCCTCGAGTAGAATGGCACATACCCACTACGGGGGAGTGGCCAAGACACAGGCGGTGAACTGTTGGAATGATTAGGAGCTTTAGAGGAAAAGGAGAATTAATAGGGTACAGCCACTGTACCAACGGCGCACACAACACACTTCGTCCTCTTCGCGCTCTGAGCACTGTCTTCGTCGTTGTCTCTTGACAATATTTCTGAATATTTTGTTAATGGAGAGTGGGAGCCTGAATCAGTAAGGGAGGACGTAGAAGGATTTCGGGGAAGAAAAGCTCGGGCCGAAGCGTGTGCGCGCTCGTTTCCTTCAACTCCCTTTTCCATTAAATTTCAATTCAGTTGAAACTAAAGGTGCGCGAAATGATATAGCTGTGCTTTGAGCTTCTAGCGTTCCAAAATGATCTCTTAAAGACCCTTTATCCTACGAACAAGGCGACTCTGTGCATGTGTCTGCAAGGTAGTGCCTCCTGTGGCTTCGGTGCGGACAAGCGAGGCCAAAATGAGGTACCTTCCACCCCATAAAAAAAAAATATTCAAGCTTTTAGTGAGCACAAAAACCAAACCGAAACTTCGCGGTCGAATTAGATGGCTGAATAGGTAAGGCTTCTTTACTGCTATGAAAATAATCTTTAAGGAAGGCCAGTGAAATACTCCCCACAAGTACACACCGGGGAGGCAGAGGTGTAATTTGTAAAGATAGTTTTGCATTTCAGCTTTGTCTGGTATTAAGCAGTCGGGTTTCTAAACGATTTCAAAGTTTACCATTGGCAAGAAAAGTCCACCTAATGCAAGTCCACCTAAAGAAATTGGACGCGGAGATTCGGCATTATTTCCGACGAACTCATGTCAGACGAGCCGGGACATAAAAATGGCTGTTTCCGTTGAAACCGAGGCGCAACTTGCATCACCACAGCATGGTTATCTATATTCTAAGACAGTTTTTGCCAATGAGAGGACTCTAAGTTGCTCTCAGAGCAAATATTGGTTTCATAAACTAACACACAAGTAGTATCAAACAACAAACATCAATACTTCTTCCACAACCTGGCGTTCTCCAGTAGCCAACTGTACTCGACATGTGGTGTGCGCGATGACCTTGAACCCTTGGTCTCTAGTTACCTAAATTTTACAACATCCCTTAAAGCACTGGGCACTGCTTTTGAGTATCCGACTGTACAGTATGCTTGGCGCACTTACTAGGTCCTTCGTGTCACGCAGTTTTAGCTCCACATGAACAAAAGCCTTGCCAAATTCTCGTAAGGACACGGGTCTGATATGAACCCCCTGAATTCCTTTTGTTTGTACGTGCGTATGTACGAATGGGAGCGTGTTTTTTTTTCTGAATATACAGGGTCTGTTCTGAAAGTAGTAGGACTGGTTTTTTCCTGGGCGAACGGGCGGACAAGAGGTGGTCTGCGCGTGCAGGATCGTTGAAGGGGGATATTGGGAATGCTGGGGAAATTCGGTAGTCGGCTCTCGGCCGTTGAAGAGAGGAGGTCGCTTGTACTGTGAACCCCTGTCGAAATGTCTCGTCACGCAGAATCGTCGAGCGTTTACTGGATCAGCGATACGCGATCAAATTTTGAGTAAATCTTGATAAAACGGGTAAAGAGACTCTCAACATGATTAAGGAGGCCTACGGTGACGCTTCCATGGGTAGATCAGGTGTCTTTGAGTGGCACAAGCTTTTCCGAGAAGGTAAGGAAAGAGTGGAGGAAGACGACCGCTTCAGGCGCCCTTCGACCAGCAAGACCCACGAAAATCTATAGCGAGGGAAAGATTTACTGAACAGTGATCGTGGAATGAGTATCAGAATGATTGCTGATGACTTGAGCATTCCTCAAACCCAAGTTTTTGGGATCGCGACAGAAAACTTATCCATGAGGAAAGCATGCTCGAAGTTGGTGCCGGGAGTGTTGTCAGAGGAGCAAAAGGTCCTCAATCATCATCTGAATGAGGACCCCGATTTTTTGTCCAGCACAAGGCGGCAACGCTGCCTCAGCCACCCTACAGCCTCTACTTGGCCCCGCCAGACATTTTTCTATTCCCGAGAATAAAATCGACGCTCGAGGGGAAACATCACGGACCGGTAGAGGCGGTTCAACAGGCCGTGACGAGGGAGATAAACAGCATTTCAGTCCTGGCGGTCCTGGAGGCGTACGAAAACTGTAAAACTCATTGGCAGCAGCGTGTAGGTGCGGAAGGGTGCTACCTTGAAAAATTGTATTCGTTTGTACTATTCTCTTGAATAAATTTTGTTTAAAAAGATGAGTCCTACTACTTTCAGAACAGACCATGTATTTCGTTTCATCTTTTCTTCACCCTCATCTGTAGTAGCTAGGCTCTCTAACAAAGCGCCTTTCTGATATTTATAGTGGTCTTTAAAGTGCGGCTTCTCCTTCCGACTCCGTATTTCATTTTCGAAAGAAATACCTACGCCGCCTTCGGTGGGCTAAAAGTGCGAAATTTGCGGAAATATGGAATAGCGATAAAAGAAGTTGGTTTTTGATGTTCTTCTAGAACAAAGAAAAAAAATTTTGAAAAAAAACGAAAGCCATTGTAAAAGCAGCTTACATTTATTTTCTTAATGGCAAAACAGCTATATAATGCAAATAATTTAACCTAAAATGAGGATATAAAGGTTGTAAATGTTTAAAAAACTTCCTTTTCTGTTGTACCGAGCCATGTGAATATGAGAATAGACCATATAAGTCACTTCATATAGGTCTCAGTGTCACTGTCACTGTAAGTGGCCTGGCACACAGCAGCAAAAATTGAATTTATGTCTACATTTAGCTTCGACTGCACATGCTCAAGCTTTAAAGCAAGTTCGACTGCGAATCTGTAGAAAAGCTTTGTGCGAACATTTCGGGAAAAAAATTCAGGGGGCACTTTGACTGTCTAAAGTGCATAGAGGCGAAAGCGTTTTGGCACCACTTCGACTGCCTCTGGGGCACTGGTGACGTCACCACTGGATGACGTCACACATAATTAATTACTAAGTACTAAGTAATGACAAATTACTAATTAAAAGTTAAATACTTAACGACTAAATACTAATTAACTGCTAATTAATGACGCTTAAGCTTCGCCTTTAGGAGTGGAACGCGACAGCTTGTAGCGCTGCCAGGGCGTCCACGGAACGTCACCACCCGTTCAGCGCGATGCCTTGCCCTTTGAACAAAACGCTTTTTGAGGGAAGGAAATGGCGGAGTAATTCTCTGTCATCTCGCTGCACACCTGAACCGCACCGTACAGGAAGGGAGGAGGTGGGAGTGAAAGAAGAAAGAGAAAGAGGGGCCGTAATGAAGAAAATGAAAATTGTATTTGAGGAAAGGAAATTTTGCAGTAACTGTCTTACATCTCTGTGGACACCCGTCAAAAGCGTGACACCTCTGCTGACACGCTTCTACTGAGAGCCCTCTGTCGACAACGATGAGGCATTAACTTTCGCCTTACGTCAAAAGCGTGACACCTCTGCTGACACGCTTCTGCTGAGAGCCTTCTGTCGACAACGATGAGGCATTAACTTTCGCCTTAATATGACCAGCGCCTGTTTTTATCTGGCGGATGGTGTTAGTGTCTAAAGCAGCCGACTTGACAAAGGCGTGAGTCGCTGAATGGATCAAATGCGATGCGCACCGGGTAGTCAGATGGTGCCACGTGACTCGCAGAGTCCAAGACCACTGTTCTTAACCAAATCTCTAACCGGCGTCCTCTACTCTGAGATAACCTCTGCTTGCTGAGATAAGCTCTCGATACTGTCTGCAATTTACGTGTCTTCAAGATATTTCCCTTAGTTTTTTGCATGCAGCAAGTGAGAAGCAGTACAAACTACTCTTAATTAGAGAGTTTCGAGGCCTTTTCAGAATATCTTTCAGTTGCATTTGTTTGGCAAAAGCTGAAAGTTCAAAGCGCCCGTCTTCATATAAGGCAATACACTGCCTACAACCAGTCAACAGTTTTTGCGATAACGAATACCAATGGGCAATTCCATAGAAATTTGAAATGTTGCGCAAGTTTTTTTCGTCAATGTTTTGACCTGGCTCTGACACCGTACATGAGCACATCGGTTTTCATTTCTTCATCTTTTTTGAAGCACGGCCACTGACTGAAATGAGACAATTGGTTTGTGTTTAAATTAGCGACCATATGGTGGCATAATCAAAAAGTAAACATGATGCTTCGCGTCTGATATCTCCTTGCTCGTCCCTGTGCGTAATTCAAATGACGCGCAATGCTTTTCCTGATAGCAGTTGCGTTGTTCCGTCTAATTATTTACGATCGCTAACTAGCCAGCTCGCATCGTTCTTTTAGTCTCACTTCAGCCAAGATTACAAGTGCTCGTAACTTTAGCGACAGACAGTATACCTTGAAGTTAGGTAAGCTGACTGCAGCAGAAACATAGTCACAAAGTACTGTCACACGGCGGTTAGTAGTGTTTGTGTTTCTACGGTACATAAATGTGTGATCCTTGCAAACTAGTTACGTCATGAATCGCTCGGGTGAGACTGACGATTCTCAGAACTGGCATCGGCTGCTGCGACGGGCTTCGAATTCGTAAATGATCCGGTGGACGGCTCGGCAACGCAAGTTTTGTCAGCATGAGGGCAGTTCATGTATGTGACGTTTAAGCTGACTCGTGTGTCCCTCTTTCTCTTTCCAACTTTGGTGATCACGTCCGCCACTTCGGCGACGAGGTTCTTGAACGGAGGTCGCTTCTTTGGGTCGTTTTGCCAGCACTGGAGCATGATGTTGTACCTGGGAATAAAGAAGCAAACACAGAGCCTGGAACAGCTGAAGCTGGGAACAGGGATCAGTGATTGGGTGAAGAAAAAATGAAAGCAAACTGACAGCTCATTCGGACAGAATTCTGGTTGCTGCATTCGGCGCCCTTGCTTCAAAAAGTTGATGATATCCCAGTTGTCCACATCTGGATATGGCGTCACACCACGCGTTATCAGCTCCCACAAAAGGACCCCGTAAGACCACTGGAAAAAGGAACCGTAGGCTTTCATCGAGGAAGTTCCAAGTCCTATATCAGGAAAAATTACGAGTGCAGCGCCGGGAAAACTGCATTGCGTGCAAGACTCACAACGTCTGTCTTGTAATTGTAGACGGCTTTCTCCAAGCTCTCTGGTGCCATCCATCTCACGGGAAGCTTGGTCTTGTTGTCGCCACTGTAGTAGTCCTTCTCGTAAATGTCACGTGACAATCCGAAGTCGGCGACTCGTACCACAAAATCTTCGTTAATCCTGCAGTCAGTCAGTCGGCTGAGTGTATTGTGTAAGGTACTCTACAAGGCAAATCCACAAAAGGGTGTCTCCACTCACATGCAGTTGCGAGCTGCGAGGTCTCTGTGCACAAACTTTATGTCCGCCAAGTACTTCATGCCTTCAGCCACGTGAACGCCAAATGTTATCAGTTGCTTCACTGTTGGGCGCTGCAGGAGAGCGAATGTGAAGGAAGACTTTCTGAAATAATTCTGCAGGCCTGGACAAAATTTCTAATATCACTAATAAATACCTATAATAAGGATTAAAAATGCTGAGGTTCTTGTCCAGCGTACGGAGGTAAGCGACATACGGCAGAGGAAGACTTGAGCGCACATAGGAGTGCACGTGTGTAGATGAATGAACCTATCACCTAGGCGCTATACAATGAATGGTTGGACGCTTCATAGGTTGCGAGTAGCTGACATGGCTGATAAAGAAAGCGCTTTTGCTCTTTATATCTGTTTAGACAGCCATGATGCTGTGTAAGAAGAAGCGTGCCTAATCTTATGCGGATAAACCTGTGCATCATAAAGGGGGAGCGACTAGAGGCTGAAAAATGCAGACTAGAAAGGCGCACTTACATTTTTTTCGTCTCGTATGTAGGAGAGGAGGTCCCCGTACTTCATGTATGGTGTAATCACCATGAATCCGTCTCTATGATCAATTGTCAGCCCAATCAGGGGCAGCACGTTGACGTGGTGGAAGTCCTTCATGATGAGAGCCTCCTTGAGAAACGAACGGTTGTCATCTTCGCCCCCGCGAGAGCCTACATCGTGATGTTAACACAAGCAGCCAGCACAGACAGCAATCATTTTAGCGCAGAAATTTCGAGTACTTGTGCTAAACACAGTTTGAAGGGGCCTCGCTATGGTTCAGTAGGTAGTAAAGCAGAAGCGATAGAGAATGGCCTGAAATTCCTCGAGAGAATTTCCATCAAACCTGCCGTCAATCCTGCAATCAAACCTGCCATCAAACCTGCCATCAAACCTGCCATCAAACCTACCAACAACCATGCCAACAATCATGCCATGAGCACGAGGAGCGAGTGACGCCCTTGCAATTAGCTTTAACACGTATATTTCCCGTACACTCGAAAAGGCACACAGCTTCCGGGGCTACCAGACTGTTTTACTGCGAAAAATCTCACCATGAATCTTTTCCATAATGGACATTGAATATACACGAATGACTCTTCGGTAAAATTGGAGTACTGATCTCACTATTGATCGCACGTAGGTGCGCGGTTAAAGAAATAGTGACACGCACTGTTTTGGTCCCCGAAGTAACAACTGCGGTCAAGGGTAGCTTTGTTCCAAGAAAGAAAAGAAAGGAACATAAATAAAACAAACCACTTCTGAGTACAGTTAAAACTTTCCTATGGTTGTCGCATTTCTAAAAAGCGTGCGACAACCGGACTATGGCAGGAGCAACTTCAGAAAAAACAGCAGCTGGTAACAATAGGCCGTGGTCTGCAGCGACCTGTATTCCTCCACTGACCGATCACAACAGGAGACAAAATCAGGTTTTTGATGGTTCACTATACGAAACAAGAGCCATGCGTAAAAAGTTCTGTGCAAATAATTTCATGTGGCGGTTGTTTTCTTCTTTAGCTAAAATAAAATCTTTAACATCAGATCGCATTGTGTCACGGCGGATATGTGGGCGCTCATTTCAAACAAGTTGTATCTGACTGTAATGTGCCGTGTTTGTGACGCAAAAGAAAAACCTTTGCGGTGGGTTCACGGACACGCTATTGTTGCAATGCCGAATATGTAATACCACGAAAAGCACATAATGCAGAAAAATTGACATTTTACGTACCGTTGCGAAGAGTTTTCACGGCGACATCCTGGACTGTGCCTCTGCCTGCCGCCTTCAAAGTACCGCGGTAGACACAACCAAAGTGCCCTTTTGGTGCAGGGAATGATAATACAGGGAATTTTAAATGAAAAAATTCACAGCCATTTGGGGGGTCCAAAAGCAACCCTTCAGCGTAATGGGTGACTGGATCTAGAGAAAATTCCAGTGCGAAAATATCTGCTAAGCAAGGCTAAGTCCACATGAGCTCGTTGTGTTGCTTATAATTTACACTGCAAGTGCGTCTGTTAGTTCACAAGAATTGAAGTAGGGAGTTGAAAGGAGACCTTCGGTGCCCAGATCCAAAGAAAACAGTTTTTCATAAAAATATCGGATTTTTGCTATCGAGAAGATGAACTTGATTTTTGCTATGAGAAATATTTCTTAACTCCCAGCTGAACTGCGTCTATGATGCAACGGCAATCGCAGATGTTCATAGTAGCCCAATTGACTAACATAGCATCATCAGTGTAAAATGAGCAATTCAAGATACCTTGGCCGATGATGGGGCCCAGCTCGAGTAGTTCTCTCTTGAAGAGGAGTTTGTCGCCTTGAAGTATAGCCATAGTCTCATCATCCATTTCGAAAGCGAACTCCATTAAAGGCTGATGGGCAGAAGCACTGCTTGCTTGCACGTAGTCTGTGGGAGAACAAAAAAGAGGTGCGCCTGAATAGTTTTGCTAACAGACAAGCTACACCCTCTACACATTTTCGTTAAGTCGTAAGTTCAGGCTAAGCGTCGACTTCGGGTAATAGCACTTCGTCGGCGAAGCGTCGACTTCGGGCAAGGCGCCGCACCTGGTTTGTAGTGGTTGAGAATTAACGTCCGCTTAGAGTCACTAAACACCACAACGGGTGACGTCACGGGGAAAGACGTCTCTAAATCTCTCGTGACCTTTGTAAGAAAAGCGCCAGATACGGGGCAACATATAACACCAATCTTCATCAAGAACTGCGTACTCAGAAGCCGTTAATAAGATCTTTCAAGGTTCAAAACAGGATCACCCTAAAAGCGTGACTCTATGCTGGAGGTTATCCACTCCTACACTAGTGGAGTGCTCTAAGTGACTAAACAATGCTGGCAGTAGAAGCACATTTGCGCAATCCCACCCTCATCCACCACCGCCTCCAAATGATCTCTAATCAACGCCCTAAAAAAACAAAAGCAAACAAGGAAAACCCGATTTCTTTCCGCCCTCGACCAGTGGAAGCTGCTCTTCAAAAAGGAATTATTGCATTGCAATTAGCAGCTAAACAAAATCTTTCGTTTCCGCTGTAAGCATTCTAACAGGCAGCGTTATTATTCGTAAAAGCGAAATAACATCAAACAGGCTAGAACTGCAATTTATAAGGATTACATTCTACGCACTTTCATTAAAGCAAATTTCAGCCCATTTTTAGGGTGGCAGTCGACCTTCACAGTTTACTGGCTACACAGTCTTAGTCGCAATGCATAGGGGGAAAGCAACTGGTAAGGATCCAGTAACCAGAGATCTGCTGAGCGAAGGGTGGGTAATTGGGCTAGAAAAAGTAGCTTCTCTCTATAGGCTATGCTGAATGAGCTCTAGTGTGTCGGAATCTTGGGAAAAATGCTATAATATCTAGATCATCAAGAAAAAGGACGTGAAGAATTTGATACATTAGGGACCAATCAGCTTATAGTCCGTCGCCTAAAAGGTATTCACTAAAGTAATCGCTAATAAAATCACGACAACCTTATACTTCGTCCAAGAAAATGACCAGACAGGCTTTTGTAAACGCTGCTCGACAGTCGACCATATTCGCACTATCAATTAGGTTATTGCGAAATGCGCAAAATGAAACCAAGGTCTGCATATATCTGTAATGCTGCTATAGCGATCGCAAGGCGTCTGCGCCGCGCGCCGAAATAAGGCGAGAAAAAGAACTTTCCCGATGATTGCCGAAGGCACACGCGGCTGTGAACGCATCCCAGCGCAGGGCCAGGACCACCTGCCCCCGCGACCTTAGCGAAGTAGGTTATATAAGAGTAAGTGGCACCTTGTTATGCGGTTCTAGGTCAGGATTCGCGCATTTACGGGAAGCCGTGAGAGCGAGCTTGGACCTCTAGTGTACTCTTGTGTTAGCTTTGTTAGCCGAGGGGTTCTAGGTGAGTCTAGTGGGAGGCTAGTGGAGAGGCATTCGTATTAGGGGCTAGGTGTGTAAAACGTCTGCTTTCCTCTGGACAACATTCGACATACGTTTTGTGTCCAATGTAGCTGGATGCGTTTAATTATTTTAATGTTGGAAGCCTGTATCTCGTCTGGGATGCTCAGTGTATTCGTCGCTCTATCAATTCGTTTAATGGCCACTGAGGAGTACGCGTAGATCTAGGCTTTTCTGAGAAATGAAAGGTTATTTATACCCTCCATCATACAACGGATTGCGTAGAGCTCCATCACAAGCGGGTCCGGATAGTCCGTGATCCTGATGTGTGACTACCTCAGAATGAGTAGAGCTAGTAGTCACCGTTCTTCAGCCTTTTTCTATGACCGATGCGTCTGATAACCTATATACGTTCCTGGACTCATATCAACCGCTGGTTAAGTTGTCGGCTTTGGTTTGCGAAGGAGCTTGGTCGTGTTGTTTGTTGTTACTGTAGAGTATGCCCACGGAGGCGCTCTATCCTTCTCGGTGTCTGTGCTGTCATCTCAATGTATGCAGCTGCAATAGGCGTAAAATGTTTTCATTTCAGATATCTTGCTGCCTGTCGCTGTTAAATACGTTCAGTAAGTGTGTCGTTGAGTAAGTGTGTCTATATGTCTGTAAGTGTGTAGTAAGTGTCTCAGTAAGTGTGTCAGTAAGTCTGTAATACGTTCAGTAAGTGTGTCTGTATTGTTCAAAAGTCTCAGAAGGCAACGCTAGTTTACCATTGGTAGTGAGATGCTGGAATTGTTAAGAAAGTACGTGTTAAGGATAACGGACTGGATTTGAATACACGGCAAATGCAGCACAGGTGCCCGAAAGAAGGGTTGGCAGATGAGTTTAAGAAGCTTGCTAGCATAGAGTGGCCGTAGCTGCCGCAAGACAGGGTTAATGGAGAGATTTGGAAGGGGCGACTTCTCTGTAGTAGGCACGATGACGCCGATGATGACAAGGTGCATGCACAAACCAGGTGTTTCAGTGAAGACTAAGTAATTCTAAAGATAGGTTTTGGAGGTAAAAATATGGCTTCTTCAGCAAAGTTTAAACAGCATTGGCGGACACAAGACAACCGGCGAATCTTCTAAATTACTAAAATGGTTAGCTAATGCATCATAACTAACTTTTTTACTAGTAGAGTTAGGCGCCTAGTCGCAAACATAGATTTTTAGCCGGTCGGTAGTAATAGCCATATCAGATTCTGGAATTTCGAAAGCGCGAAAAGATTTGGCTGTTTGGCTCGACAAAATTTGGCGTTTTAGACTAGTTACCTACACCGGAAAGGTTGCTTTTCCTGCGTGCTCACTGAAAGCGCATGTATTGCGGCACGATGTTGCCAAATTTGTTCGGCGCACACCTGCGTGGATAATCGCGCTTACTAAGTTCTAAAAACCGATATATCTATTACTAACGACCGCCTAGAAATTAATTGCAATCATGTGTTTAGCTGCGATACTAAAAACGTAGAATAGCAGAAACTAGTTAACTATTTCGCTACCTAAGACAATTCACCGCCTTTTCCGTGCCCACCCGCACTGGTAATGCCAAGCCGCAAAAGCCATATTTTTACCCCAAAAAGCCAATTTTTGAAAATTACTCAGCCTTCCCTGAAATACCTCGTATGTTTGTGCGTGTGCGTGCGTGCGTGTGCGTGCGTGCGTGTGTACGTGCGTGTGCTTGTGTGTGCGCGTGCGTGTGCGTGCGTGTGTGTGTCTGTGTCTGTGTCTGTGCGTGCGTGTGTGCGTGCGTGCGCGCGCGTGCGTGCACTATCGAGAGCAAAAAAAAATAGACCCCTGCCAGCGCGTGAGATCCGCTCCAAACTGCATGCGAACGCCGTCTGACGAAGCCCTCCTGGAGCCGAGACTGGCGCAGCGCGCGCAATGCGTAGCGCCCCTCGAGATGGGCGCACGCCACTGCGCTGGTCTCGGCACCAGGAATTCATCGTCAGACGGCGCTCGCATGCAGTTTGGAGCGGATCGGCACGCGCTGGCAGGGGTCTGTTATTTTTGCTCTCGATAGTATGTGCGTATTTATGCATGTATGCTTGTATGTTGACATGGATGTATATGCTTATATAAGCATCTGTGTAAGCATGCACGTATGGGCATGTATTTGTCTCTGCCATCCATGTGAAATACGAGACCTAAACTGTATCTTGTTCTTATGTGTACTTTCGTCACCTTCGAATTTTTTCGCGTCCAGGCCATTTGTCTTTTCCTTCTCTTTGTTTACATAAATGCTGTATCTAAACGATTCTATAGAGGCTCTTATTTGAGGCGTGAGTGCTCTCTCCTCGTACAACCTTCCTCGCGTCTTAACTAATCTCAGCAAGAGAGATGGGTTAAAATCTCAGTGAGGGACATTTAGCTAATAGAAGATAAATAGGTGCTCTCACTGTTGCTCTCACTAATCCGAACCTGGTCCTTGTTGTGGTACTTGTCGAAAGAGACGAAGTGGGCGGACTGCGAAGTACTTCTGGATCGACGGTTTCGTCGGCAAATCAAGAATATCCCGACTCCGACAACCGACATCAGGAGGACGACGGCCACTGCAGTTGAGATGAGAACCATATCATGGCTGGCATCTTCGGGCACAAGCATCACTTCACCCAAGGAGTAGCTTTGGCCGGCATAAATAACCTGTGAAAAGGAGAACAATAATAAAGCCTAACAGTCCAGCTGTATTTACGAAAAAAATGTGCAGCATCGTTCCTGAATCGTGCCTCAAGAACATAGCGTGACTGGATATCTGATGGAAAAGTTTGCCTCGCGTCACCGCAAAAGGGGCGTGACTATTGTGACGAAGACGAAGCTGGCAGTGGCGCGGGACGGAGCGCCCGCGCTAGGCCAGTGGCCATTAAATCATCTCATAGCCATCGTTCACCACGCCGCATTCTTTGGCTGGCCGCCGCGTTACATTTGGTGTGAGCTGCTGGGGTCCCTTGATCGCCATCCTGGCCACGGAGCTTCGGCGTCCTGGGCCTGCCGTGGACGTCGGCCGTGAGTACCTGGTCAGCGCCGCACGGCCGTGCCCCAGCCCGCCCGACCTGAACCGACCTCGCCGCTCACCCCAGCCCCGTCCCCCGCCCGGACCACACGACACGACGACCCAAGACCCGACGGACCCAAGACCCCACCGACCCAAGACCCCACCGAACCAAGACCCCACTGACTCAACACCCAAACGTGAAGACACCGCCCCCCTGCCCCGCCGTTCGGTGCGTCCAGAGACCTCGGCCGTCAGCTCCTGGCACCCTACGGCGCGGACGCTTCGTGGACCGGGACTCATTCTCTCATCTTTCTCATCGTGGCGGCCAGCACTGCACCATCTTCTACATATTGTTCGATCCTTCACTCAAGACCATCTCCATTTCGCCGTCTGTTTGTCACCGATCGGGACGATCGCTCGGAGGCCCCGGGTAGTGTGACGAAGACGAAGCTGGCAGTGGCGCGGGTCGGAGCGCCCGCGCTAGGCAAGCGGCCATTAAATCATCTCATAGCCATCGTTCACCACGCCTCATTCTTCGGCTGGCCGCCGCGTTACATTATTTTCAATCAGTAATGCATTCAGAGTGCAAGGTTAGTAGGTAAATGAGTCATGAAACTGAGATGCACAAGAAAGTGCCATTCAAGAAGGATTTCATCGACAAATGCGTGCATAAACACACTTCTAAAGTGTTTCCGTAGTGCATTAACAGAAAATATGTACCGAACCATTATTACTGCAGGTAAAACTGAAAAATATCAAATATTTTCGCGAAATAAAAGCGATGCAAGGGATATGGAGTTCTTTTGACGGATTTCACACCTCGCGCACCATAGGCCATGTTCGAGAGCTAATTATTTATGTATGGATATCGTTGCAAAGTTTTACTCTTTTTAAACGAGTGCATACAATTACAGGGCAGCGTAACTCCCCATAGACGGCAATACGAGAGCGAACTGTTCGAGGTTAATTGCGCAAGGAGGGAAGCGGATGAAGACGACGACATTCAAAGGACAGCGAGAGAGACTAGCTGTTGAGCATGCGGATGATCGGCTGTTACAATGGCGTAGTAATCGAATGCAGTGCCGAGGCAAGCTTGATAAAGGAAACAATAACGTCTAAAGTGACACGCACCTCGCCCAAATTTAAGTACTTCTAAGACAGCCAAGCTGATCTGTTAGCGACTCCACTCTGGTTTGAAACACACCCACAGCCATACCACGTTTTATTTTTTTGCTTGTTACATTTTCCGCCCAAATGACACTGCATTCCGTGCTACGTTTGTGCTTCCAGGTAGTAGTGCCAACACTTACGACGTCAATATTCTCTTGGCCAGTCACTGAGTTTTATTACATATTGTAACGGCATACGACCTTCGCAACCAAGAGCGCGCTGCGGTATACAAATAAAGAAGAGGCGCGGGGCGAGAGCGAGGGGAGAGCGCGCGGCGCTAGCGCGTGAGGTAGAGAACAAAAGAGAATCGCCGCGGCCGGTTGTGTCCGAGTCTCCTGTGTCTGAGTCTCTGTGCCTTTCTCTGCGCGGGCCCGCCGTCCCGTAACATTTGGTGGCAGCGGTGGGATCATGCCGCTCAAACGCTCCCAGAATCAGGCACCCGACGCGCCAGTCGACAGGACTCCGCCACCAGCCGACGGCGCCGACGACGCAGCGGCCGGCACCGCTAGGCCTGGGCGCTCGGCGAGGGTCGGTTCTCCGCAGCGGCTGGACGCCGGTATTGAGCGCCTCCTGGATATTGTCAATCGGCGGATGGACGCGTGGGAGGCCCGTCTGACCGCCCAGGCTGGGGAGATGGAGGCGATCCGGCGCGACTTCCGTCGCCTTCTGCCAGTCAACCCGAGCACGGGTCCGGTGCCTCTGGACGTCCCCGCCGCCGCTGTACCCGGCTCTGCCGTCGCTGTACCTGCGGTCGTAGCAGCCAATAGCGTGCTCGGCGCGGGCGCATCATTGGACGTCGTGGAGCTGCCCACGTTCGACGGCACCATTTCGTGGGATGCTTACCGCATCCAGCTGGACAGTATTGCGGCGGCGAGAGGCTGGGACGAGCAGATGAAGGCACGGATGCTCGTCGCCAAACTGAGAGGCCGCGCGACTGAGCTGCTGCAGAACGTGCCGCCTGACCAGCTGGGCTCTTATACTGTCCTGGCGGGCCTCCTCGCCGCCCACTACAGTGCCTCAGGTCACCCCCGTGTGCAGTACCACCGCCTGCGAGTCCGCCGTCAAGAGCCCGGGGAGACATACCAGGACCTCGCCGCCGCCATTGAACGCCTGGCTCTGCAGTCGTTGCCGGGGGCGCCTCAGAACGCCGTGGCCCTGGTCGGCACCGAGGCATTCGTCGACGCCATCCGACTCCCTGAGGTGCAGCGCTTGGTCCGCTCTGGGCGTCCTGAGTCCGTCCGCGCCGCCATGGCGCTCGCCGTCGAGGCGGAATCGACTTTGCTGGCCACGCGGGGGTCGCCACCGTCTTCCGAGCACAGCGTCTCGGTGCAGGCTTCTCGGTTCTCAGTCCCCACAGCGGCCTCTACCCGACGCAGGCGTAATGACACCCGCACGACCTGCTTCCGCTGCGGCCTGAGGGGACACTACGCGAGGGACTGTGCTGGCCCTCCGACGTCGGAAAACGATTCGGTGGAACGGTGCCCCCGGATAAAGACCGTCACCGCACTCCTTAGTTCGCCGCGTCCCCTTCTTTCGTCGGCTTCGATGACAACGGAAGCTCCCTACGTGCTCGTTGACGTCGCCCTGCTTGATCGGCACGTAGCGGCCTTGGTCGACACTGGAGCGGCTGTTAATGTGCTCGACAAATCGCTTATTGTCAACGCGCCCCACCTGCTTCTTCCAGCCGCCAAAACCCGGCTAGTAGCTTTTAACGGCGCCCCGGTGGAGCAAGTCGGACATGTTACCGTCAACGTGACAGCACTCGGAAAGACCATCTCCACCGAGTTTGTTGTCGCGGACAGCCCTATTTGGCCAGTCGTCCTCGGGTGCGGGTGGTGCCAGCAAGCCGGAGTCGTTCTCAATTTTACCACCACAGAACCACATGCGAGCCAAACTCTGTGTGGGCCGGGTTGGCTTAGCTGGATTTCCAGCGTCGGGGTCACCCTGTGGCAGTCCCTGGTGTCGGCGACCAAGCGTGCTTCAGGATCTGTGCGCTACCTCGGAACGAAGTGGCCACGTCGAGTCAAGCCAGTCGACGTCACTACCGTGACTGTGGCGACCGCCGTGACTCTGCCACCGGGTGCGGCAACTTGGGTTCATGCCAAGTCTGACAATCCGATCACAGCGGATGTGATTTTCGAACCTACCCGGTGTTCGGCTCCGGCCCGAGAGATGACCTCCCCTCGAAGCCTTCTGTCGGTGCTCAATGGAGAGGCCCACGTGTTAATGCTTAATATCAGCCGCGCACCGCTCGTGCTGACTCCCGGCACGCAATTGGGTGCAGCGTCAGTCTTGGACTCAGTATCACCGGTTGCGTCTTTGCAGCATGAAAAACCATCTCACCACACTCCAGCGCCGGCGGTCCTATCATGGGACGCATTTAACTTTGGGCCCACCCTGACCTGCGCGGAGCTCGCCTCTCTGAAGGCCTTGCTGCTCGAGCATCGCAGTTGCCTTGCTCTAAGCGCCAGTGAACTCGGGTGCACTCCCTGGGCCCAACACCGGATAAACACCGAAAACCGTGGGCCTATTCATCACCAACCTCGCCGTGTCGCGCCAGCTGAACGGAGAGTCATCCAGCAGCACGTATGCGACATGCTTGACCAGGGAATCATCGCCCCTTCTTGTAGCCCTTGGTCCTCGCCTGTCGTCCTTGTGCGCAAGAAGGATGGAACACTCCGCTTCTGCGTAGATTACCGCAAGTTGAACGCTATCACTCGTCTCGACGTGTACCCGCTGCCCCGCCTCGACGATGCACTTGACCGCCTGAAGGGGGCCCGTTATTTTTCCACCCTAGATCTGCTCTCGGGCTACTGGCAGGTGCCTGTTCACCCCGATGATGTGGAAAAGACAGCATTCGTGACTACCGACGGCCTCTACCAATTCAACCGTATGCCGTTCGGTCTCTCAAATGCTCCAGCCACCTTTCAGCGCCTCATGGACCGCGTCTTAGGCCATATGAAGTGGACTATGGCGCTGGTCTACCTGGATGACGTCATTGTCTATGCGGCCACGTTTGATGAACACCAAAGGCGACTCAAACTAGTCCTCGAAGCCCTTACCTCTGCTGGGCCTCGCTTAAAACCAAAGAAATGTTTCTTCGGTTTCGCAGAGGTCACGTACTTGGGTCACGTTGTGAGCCGGCATGGCATCCGTCCCGACCCGGAGAAGCTAAAAGCGCTTACGGCTTACGAAGCTCCCACCACTGCCAAGGAGCTCAAAAGTTTCCTCGGATTTGCTTCATACTTCCGTCGTTTTATACCCAACTTTGCCAAGCGAAGCGCTCCGTTGACCGCCCTACTGAAGAAGAATGCAGCGTGGAGTTGGACACCGGCCCAACAGCTCGCGTTCCTTGACGTCGAGCACGCGCTCCTCGAGCCTCCTACGTTGGCCCATTACAACGAATCGGCCCCCATCGTCCTTCACACGGATGCCAGCCAAGATGGGCTCGGCGCTGTCCTTCTGCAGGAAGACGAGTCTGGTGACCATAAAGTCCTAGCTTATGCCAGCCGCCAGCTTTCCGACGTTGAGCGCCGCCGCCACTCTTCAGAACTCGAGTGCCCCGCCGTTGTCTGGGCCGTCGAGAAGTTCCGTCCCTACTTGTACGGCCGTCACTTTACCATCGTCAAGGACAATAGCGCTCTGACTTGGCTGCAGTCTGCCAAACACTTAAATGCCAAGATTGCACGCTGGTCCCTGCAACTTCAAGAGTATGATTTCACCATAGTGCATCGGCGCGGCTCTGCACATCAGGATGCCGATTTCCTTTCTCGCCACCCTTGTTCCGTGACAGCTTTGACAGACCTCAGGACTGCGCAAGCGCAAGATCCCGACGTTGCTGCCATAATCCACTCCCTTGGCACCGCCGTCGGCGCAGGTCTCCGCAAACTGCGCCGGGTCTATCAAATGAAGGATAACCTCTTGTGTCATGTGAAGTGGTTCCGTGGTCGACCACCCGTGTGGTTGCCAGTTGTGCCGGCAACACTGCGGTCGCAAATCTTGCGCGGCCTACACGACGCTCCCACGGCTGGTCACCTTGGTCGCAGCAAAACCTACGCACGAGTGTCGGAGCGCTTTTGGTGGCCTAATTTGTCCAGAGACGTCAAGGAACACGTGGCGTCCTGCCAGACGTGCCAGTTCAGGAAGTCATCCACACGAGTAACAAAGCCACCCCCGCAGGCGTTTTCGCCGCCGAGTTCACCTTTCGAACTGGTTGGACTGGATCATTTGGGCCCGTTCCCGAAGACACGCGCCGGCAACCGGTATATTCTGGTTGCGGTCGACTACTTCTCCAAGTGGGTCGAAGCACTGCCCGTTCCCGACACGTCGTCCGCTCATGCCGTCTTGTTTGTGGAACAACATCTTGTTCTTCGGCATGGTGTGCCACAACGCCTCATCACGGACCGCGGGAGCTGCTTTATGTCCCAAGAATTTGAGCGTGCCCTCCGCTCCTTCGGCATTGCGCATTCCACTACATCCGTCAATCATCCCCAGTGCAATGGCCTCGTGGAGCGTGTCAACCGCACCCTTACGGATATACTCGCCTCCTACGTCGCTCCGTCCCACACAAACTGGGATCGTTTTGTTTCTACTGCAGCTTTTGAACTCAACACTGCGGCTCAAGAAACAACGCATGTCACGCCGTTCTCAGTCGTCTATGGCAGAACGCCCTCCATCCCTCTCGACGCGCAGTTGGGCCTTCGCCATCCTACTGCGTCACCGACTGACTGCGCCCAACGACTTCGTTCCGCCCGCCTCGACGCTCAGCGCAACCTTCTCACGGCCCATGCGCGTGCGCAAGTGGCCAATGCTGCAGCACCACCACCTCCCTCCTTTCGGTCCGGTGACTTGGTCCTCGTCCGCCGCACCATCCGCGCGACTGGCCGTGCCGCGAAGCTCTTGCCCCGATACCGCGGCCCTTACCGTGTAGTTGCACGGCTCGGCCCCGTTACGTACCGTCTAGAAGACCTCCCCGAGCTTCGACCACGCGGTGTACACCACATTTTTCCGGAACATGTCTCCAACATGAAGAGCTATGTCTCCGGCACCCACCGTGATCCCGACTTGGCTCCCACGTCCTCCCTAGTGCCGCCCTCCCGTACCAGCACCAGGCCTCCCTTCCTGAATGCCGCCCCTTAAGTGGAGCGCTGCTCCGTGAACGCAATCCCAAGTCCCGCGGTGCGAGAAGCCCTCGCAGTTTTCGTACGGCGAGGAGTCGCCTACAAGCAGCCCCGGGATCTACCGGGACCGTCTCGTGTCAGCCGACACTGTCATCAAAACGTGACGATGCCTCCTGCGCACCAAGCTGCGCCGGTGCGAAGAACCTCAGCCCGGGCTCATCGGGACGAGTTCGATGCCGCCTGCAAAGCGAAGCACGCGCTAGGGGACACCAGCGGTGTCTTCCCCCTCTTATCTTGGAGACTGGAAGAGACTCTTATCTTCCACCTCTTCCCCCCCCCCCCCCGGTGGAAAGATGTAACGGCATACGACCTTCGCAACCAAGAGCGCGCTGCGGTATACAAATAAAGAAGAGGCGCGGGGCGAGCGCGAGGGGAGAGCGCGCGGCGCTAGCGCGTGAGGTAGAGAACAAAAGAGAATCGCCGCGGCCGGTTGTGTCCGAGTCTCCTGTGTCTGACTCTCTGTGCCTTTCTCTGCGCGGGCCCGCCGTCCCGTAACAATATAAAACCAGTGTTTTTCCTCGGCGACAGAGTGAAAGGTACCGCATTAAAATCACCGAGTTATTTTATGTGAAGCAACATATTCCACACAGTGTCCTACGCTGACTGATTCGACAAATCACTTCCGTTGCACCATACCTCGGTACCGCCAAAGGTTGTTCACTCACATTGATGTCCACTCATTTTCATATCCACTCATTCACACTTACGTGCAGTCACACTGACATCCACCCATTCACACTCAAGTCGTACTTATGACGACATTCACTCACTCAGATTGACCCAAACTTACTCTGACCAAAACTTCCACTCACTCATTCTCCCTTACACTCCCGCTAACATCCACTCAATCACTCACTCGCATTCACTCACGCTCGCCTTCACTCGCTTTTACTCACATTAACTCACACTGGCGTCCACTCATTGACATGTCAACAGACAACCACGCGCTCACATACCTAGGCACTGTGAGAGGTGACCTACATTCATGTACAGTGACGGTTACATCCACTAACACTCATTGCCACTCATGCGTTCAATAACAAACGCTCACGCGCACTCCCACTGCCATACACTCGCTCATAATGAAGTCTACTCTCACACCTAGGTACGCTCTCATCTCTACGCTCACGGCAACGTACGCTCATACTGACATCTATTCACTCATGCCTTACTCATGTCCACTCAGCACCGCTTACTTACAAAACTCGGCACCATGAAAAGCGGCTCATTCACATTCAAGTTCGCACGAGCTCAAATTCTTTCGCTCACACTCACGAGCACCTGCACTACATCCACTCACTCAGTTCATGTATTCTCACAACCACTGACACAAAACCTCGACGCCATAAGAAGTGGCATTCTCACAATCACGTACACCGAGGCTCACATCCTCTCATTCGCACTCACCTGCACTCCCACTGACATCCGATTCCTGGAACTATGTCGGCACGATAACAAGTGGTTCACACACGCATCTATCATCTTGTGTTCACATCCACTTACTCACACTCATGTGCACTCACACTGACATCCACTCACTCACGCTCATACTCTTCACCACTCAGAACTACTCAACCAGATACCTTGGCATCATGGAAGGTGGCCCTTTCGCACAAAAGCCCGGATCCGTGTGATCAAACACGCAAGCCCGCATCGTATAGCTCACACTCACTTGCACCTTCAGTGTTAGCAATTGATTCACGCTCACGTCTATTCACAACCACTCAGACACCCCAGCCCTATGGTAGGTGGCTCACTCAAAGTCACGATCACATCCGCTCACACTAGCGGGCACTCATATTGAGGTGATTCTATGCCAACCAAAGTATGCGCCCAACCATCTCTGATTACTTTCAAGAAGTTTGTTGCATTTTTTAGATGTCAATAAGAATAACCTCCATATTTTTAACATAAAACTTTGCCGTCATTTGAGAGCCTTGGAATTTTGCAGACCAGTGGAAAGCTATGCTTACATAAAAAATATTGCTAAACTTCTCTCTTTTTGCCCTCAAAACTTTTTATAAACAATGTATAGGAGTTGCACTTCTGTACGATGCATGAAGTTTTGGCTGGTCCACTCAGTCACATTCAAATCCCCTCATTCATACTCACGTGCACACCCACTCAGGCAGGCCAATATCTACTCCGTTCCACCCAGTCACTCTCGTATCCACTCGCTCACATGCACTCACTCACACTCATGGGCATTCATAATCCCAACCACTAAACTCCACTTCTGCAATGTCACCAGGCTGACTACTCCCACTGCAGGAAAAAAAGGCTCGTAGCGTATCTCCCGAATGAATTCGGTCCTGCGCTAGCCGCCCCTATGCGATCTCCACATACATCGCACTTATCTGCTCACCCCACGTTCTGCCACCCCCTGCTAAGCTTGCCTTCTCATGGAATCCAATACGCTATCCTTAATGACCATTGGTTATCTTGCCTTCGTATTACATGCCCCATCCACGGCCTTTTCACCTTCTTGATTTCGACTGCTATGTCATTAATCCGTGTTTGTTGGCCCATTCTGCTCTTTTCCTTTCTCTTAACTTGACACCTGTAACATTCCTTGCCACTGCTTGCTGCGCTGTCTTAAATGTAAGTTGAATCGTCTTCTTTAGCCTGCAGGCTTCTGCCCAAGAGGTTAGCACGACTAAAATACTGATGTTCTATTCTTTTCTCTGAATTAAATTTTCTGTTCCTCTTCTTTCTCTTTCTTTTTATCGCCTCACTCCTTTCCCACCATGTAGGGTAGCAAACCGGTTATTTTTCCCGTTAACCTCCCTGCCTTTCCTCTTCTACCTACTCCTCCTCCTCTCTGGAAGGATATTCATAAACTCCCATTCATAATTTCAGAGAGTCTGTCGAATGTGCTACACCCCATTCTTATTCTGACAGTTGTTTTAATCTCATGGTCTCGTTCTGTTCTACTTTCCCTAGGTAGGCCTACTCCCTTACCGTTTTCAACGCGTCGGTATCAACAGTAAACCACAGTCACTTCCCGGAACTCTTGGACATTACTTTAGTATTCTGAATATCAATTTTTAGATCCACCTTTTTTTTTTGCCCATATAACTCCCTAGTAATGGTTTGCAGGTGATGCAATGATTGACTTAGCAACGTAATCAATTGCAGACGTGGAAGCTAACAAAAAGGCTTAAGGTTAAATTAAGGACAACGCAGCGATGTATGGAAAGAAAAATAATAGGTTTAACGACAGAAAACCGCAAGCGGGCAGTGTGGATGAGAGAACAAATGCGGATTATTGTTATCCTAGTCGAAATCAAGAATGGGCTTCGGCACGGCATGTAATTCGAAGCCAAGATAACTGCTTTCCTTAAGGGTAACATGGTGCATTCCAAAAGAAGGAAAGCAGAGCAGGGGCTTGTCGCTGAGATTGAGAAATTTGCGGGAATATGGCGGCCGCAGCTGGCAAGGCGAAATTATTCGAGACCTTCACTATAGCAGCTCTTTCATCCTTTCTTCTTTCACTCCCTTCATGGTCCCTTACCTTACGGCGTGGTTCGGGTATGCGCCGAAATACGTGAGGCAGCTGCTGCGCCGTTTTCTTTCGACAAAAACTAATTCAACGAATTCAATTCATCGTCAACCAGTCCACTTTTAAAGGTACCCGCTGTTAACCATTTTCGAGTATTTCTGAGAAGTTGTTACTGTTTCAATGTAGTTAAGCCGAGTAGACGTTAGAAAGCATGTGTTTAGCCTGGTTGACTCATAGTTTCGTTTTGCTTGGTCGTCGGCACGTCTGGCGATGATACTAGACTCAGGTTAAGCTTTGATCGAGGTTACGCTCACCAGATCTGTTCGCAGCGCAGATGAAGTTGGAGAAGATGACGCTGTGCAATATGCAGCCCTAGAGTGGGCTGCAGGTTAACATGAGGCGTGATCGGCTGCATTGATGGCATAGTGCTCCCGCGCTGCCGCCAACGTAGCTGATCCGTTTACGCCGCCGCGAGTTCGAAATCTAGTCGCGGAAGTATTCATATCATTCCCCCAAGTTGGCCAACGTCACCATCCCGTTGGCTAAACTGGCCCGACGCTTCCCAACTTAACCCTTCAAGCTAAACAGCCTAGATAGCTCCATATAGGTAAAAGTTGTGAAACTAGGCGAACCATGCGCCGCATGGCGCATGGTAGGCGAGCCATGCGCCGCAGCCGACGACGGGCAGAAGATGGAACCGGCCAATACCGGAGTTCTCGGGGCCACCACATGTTTGTAGACACGCAGTTTGTCTATACAGGCCCCTAGTCGCAAGCACCGATTGACCCTGCGTAAGTGCAGGAGGGAGGAGCCATTATAAACCACTTTGCAACAGCCTCTTCTATATTCTTTACGGTGTAGATAAGGAGAGTGCCGGCTTCCTGCAGTCAGATCATGCGTGCGTAACTGATTCATGCTCACGCCTGGCGAGCAGTACGCGGCCGGCATCCGAATTAATGCCTGACTCAACGACACCTGAGAACCAGATCGCGTGTTCTTGCTCGAGGCTGGAGCGTGCAGAGATAGCAAGTGCATCTTAGCTGGCATAAAAGGTACTTTCGCAGCATTTAATTCTTTTTCCGCTGTCCGTCGCGTCTTTGGTCGAGAAACCGCTGTTCTTAAAATAACACGTGCATAGTGAGTTTGATACCCATTTTGCGGGGTTCGCCATGGGTGAACGTTGGCAAGGAGACTATGCGCATGCCCAAGATACCCAAGATTGAGAAGCCCAAAATGCCCAGTCTGCAATATGTGCGCTTGAATGAGCCCTTTAAGTCATTCGTGGTGAAGGCGACATCAAATCTGGCACGGCACTGCCAATCCCGCGAATGTAAATTGATGGACGACGCTACATTTTGCACGCCCGTTTTCTTTGACACTTCGGTGATGTATGGAAGTCACAAACATATATGTGTTGATATAGCAGAGGCGTACTATATCGCTAAGGCTAAAGACGCGTGTGTGTCAAAGCTGTTTGTCAACTTTCACGACGAGGAATTTGCTTTTTAGATGGTGTACTTGCCAACGATAGTTATCGTTTGTTATTTGCCCTTTCACTGTTTTGGATTATGTGGGCGAACATCGCTGTACGAGCTTTCATTTGCCTTTGAAGATTTCAGTTGCTAGTGCAGCCTTGTCACGTGTTCTTCTATTCTCCTAACTGTGTTGAGTCTTTTGGCTGGTATTAAAATGATTCTGTACCAACTCGCCCATTCGTCAGCCTTGCTGAAATTTACTTATTCCCGCCCCTCATATCCATTCACAATTCGCTGCTCGATTCCACTCACCGCTAACAGCCGCTAACACCCACTCACATCTATTTGCCATTCATATATACTCACCGCACCTGTCCACTGACATCTGATCATCAGTCAGAATCACTCGTATTGACTTACATATATTCGCCGTTAAATGCACCCACCACTTCCGTCCATTCATGATTCCTGTCCACTGAAATTAGCGAACCACTCATATCCACTTTGATTTATTCCTCTCTGAAATACACTCGCCACTCCCGTCCATTGACGTCCACTACCGCCATTAACGCTCACGACACAAAACCACTCATTCCTTTCATCCATTGACATTCACTCATCACTCATAACTGAACCGCGCACATCTAAGCACATAAACTCACCACTAACTCATCACTCAAAATCACTCACATCTGCTAACATATGTTTACCACTGACATGCTCGCACAACATCGTTCACCACACTGGTGCACTAACATTCACTCTTATCCATTGACAGCTAACATCCACTCACCATTCGCGTCCTCTGACATCTTCGGTGAAATGAATTAGTGTCCATTTCAGTTACATTCAATTTTATGGTATTGCACACCGATTGCTGTTAGCGACTAACAGCACGTGCTTCAGCACTGAACCGATTCCTATTCGCAACATGGCCATGGTGTTATAACGCGCCATAAATTTTGTTAACAAAATGCAACTCTGCAGAATTCTCCGTCTCGTACTTACCTCAAAAGCGAGAGGGTACCCAATGGGAAGGTCATCACTGATAAGCTTGCAGAGAAATGAGCCACTACTTATGCTGTTGATTTCACACCAGTAATCCATCCCATTGACACGGACGGATAGTTGCTCGTTGCCTCTGAGAATTTCGAAGTGTTTCCCCTGAACAAAATAGATATGCAGAGTTAGCAGGTAGGTGGCATAAATTGCTGGTAATGAGTTAAAGGGATGAAGCGCTGGTCAAAATATTCAGCCAGACACCAAGGGGCAACAAACAGAAACGCTGACTATAGCCAGATTGCGAGGTGCAGTTTTCGTATTGTTGATATGCCATTTTCAGCAAAATGATCTCTATAGAAACCATGAAACGACGCAAAATACACAAGTTAGTGACTACTCAACAGTAAAATTCTTTTCTGGCTCAAAGGCAGTGCCCGCCGGATGTAGATGAGCTGCTCTCTAAAAGCGCTGTTTTGGTGATCTGCTCAGTCATGCAGGGTGGAATTACAGTCTCAAGCAATAAGAGCTAGCATTTCACACTAGTTAAAAGTTTTGCGGGTAATTTTGTTAATGTTGCTTGCCTTATAACTCGGTTGCTTGACCGCAAAAAAAAAAGAAGGACAATCGGCCAATCCTCGAGCGTTGAGTATGGTGTTCCTGTCATTCTCGGCAGGTGGATGCTCGAGCAGCCAACCCATCAAATGCCCACTGCGCGATGGCAGCCACTTGATGCTTTAGTTCCTGTTGTATATTGACAATAAACGGTAGTCTAATCAAGTTAAAAACATCCCTCCTCCCCAGAACAAAACGCTTAACCAGACTGGGAGGATTGAGTGGCCAGCTTGTAAATACCATCACCTGATGGCATTGTTACACCCAGTACTGATGTGATGTTCCGGAAAGAAAAGATTTTAAGCAAATGGCGCTGAGGGTGTAGTCAGAAGGAGACTCCTTACCGTGATTTCAAATGATGCATCGTTGGGGTCAATGCTCTGAACACCTTGAGTAAATGAGTGGAACTCGGGTGGTGGCTGATAATTAAATTCGAAGTGTCTCCTCTCGCCAAACAGGTCGACCGGCAGATGCAGCCCGTACATCTCTAAGCTGATCAGCGCCTGAATGTCAGAATCGACCGCATCCAACTCTGCACTACTGATCACGGAGAACTCCACCAACGGTGTTCCAGGGCACAACATCAACTCGCCGTTCTCCATGGCTTCACATGCCTGTGCAGGTATAGAGGTATGCGGAAAACATTGATGAAAGGTGCGGGTGCAGTAAGCATTGCGAGTAATAACACGCGATGAACCTCAGGTTGTCGAAATCTCCGGGGCCTTTCACTACGGCGCCCCTCATAGCCTGAGTCGCTTGGGGACGTTAAAACCCCACAAACCACAAATCTTTATCCTCGCAACAGTGTCATTAATGGTTAGTGAATTTTGAGAGAACGAAATCGCGCATTAACTGTCTTACTTCTCGGTGGACACCGTAACCGCGCCTTAAGAGAAAAGAGGAAGGAGGGAGTGAAAGAATAAAGGGAGAAAGAGTGTGTAGTGGAGGTAGCCGGAATAATTTCGACCACCTTGAAATCTTTATCGTAACCTGGCATCGCACAACCCGTGGCCATCATGGTCGGGTTCGAACAGAGGTACTCGGGCTCCACAGCCAAGCGTGCTGATCATTCAGACATCGCGGCGGGTTTGCAACGCATTCAGGTTCAAGGTCTACATCCGGGAAGCATGGTTCTAAATTCGATAAATACGGTAATATCTCGCTAGCGGCGGGATCGAAAGTGCGTGCTCTGCACTACGGCGATGGCGGCTTCGTCGGATTTTTTGGTTTATTGGTTTTTGGGAATTTAACGTCTCAAAGCGACTCAGGCTACTAGGGACGCCGTAGTGAAGGGCTCCGGAAATTTTGACCGCCTGCAGTCCTTTAACGTTCATTCACATTGCATCACAATGCATCGTGCAGTATCGCACAGCGCATCGCTGAGCGTGCATCACACAGTACACGGGCCTCCAGGCTTTGAAGAATGCTTTGAATGCTTTGTGAATGATTTGAAGACTTCTTTCTCAAATCTATCCCAGATTGAAAATTAGTTCTGATTATTATCGATCCTGGTTCGTGCTGAGCTCTTCAGGACCACGAATACGCAACAAAGTTTCGTCTGGCAATCCCACCCGTAGAACGTAGCCACACGCGCATGGTGGCCCAACCGTTGTTCCACGTCTTCGTGAAGTATTATCGGCGTCAAATGATATGCGAGCAGCGGAGCGCGTGGCCAAAGGTCCAATTTAAGTGGTCTGCCTGTCGCCATCACAGATAGGCACGCTGATCCAGTTTTCGATAGTTTTGCTTATGTTTAGTTTGAAGTTGCTTTTCTCGCCTTGCCTCTCCTATAAGAGGCCTTGTATAAGACGCCTTGTATAAGACGAAGTAACGTTCTTTCTTTCATTACAAGCTTATATTAATGCTAAGAATACTTCAACATGTTATCTTCATTACTGTATCGCAGACATATTTTTCGTGTTCAAAGAACAATTTCATTTGGTAATGGTCTGGATGCTATTATTATGTCTAACTGTTAACCATAAAGTATTATCAAAGATTTGAAGCATCATGACACAGATTCTTTCGTTTCTTTATGCAGTAATATTTTTTAATTAGGAGAATGTTGCAGTTAATTATCTTAGGTGGTTCCTGCCAGAGATCGCATGCACAGCCTCTAAATTTGAATTCGTTATTACTGATTCACGACTTCCACTTACGCGACAGTCTACACGGCTGGCTGCATAAGCCTTATACCATGACGTGTGTTATAAGGTAAACGTATGAGTTTCATGCAGTAACTGTGCCGGATTGTAGTGCTCATGCGTCGGCCTCATTACTTTTTGCCCATTGCTGTATGAAATTTTGTGCGGTCGCAATTCGCAGGTCTAGTCGTGCACAAATACTTTACCATTTTAGCGAGGAAAGTGTACAAATGCGTTAACAATTTAGCGAGGAGGCATATATGTTGGTCAAATGAATTCTTGTTGGAAACGGTATTTCAACTTCATCCGTAAGGTTATAAAGTGTTAAAAAAAGGCGTTACGAACAGTTCAAATAAACTTTGATAAAAACAAAAAGAACAATTGTTTAGTATTTCGGTGCTGTGAGGTAAAGCAGGAACACGTAATTTGAAAAAACCGTTACCGCGTGTTCATCACATGTAAGCCTATTTCAGTGAATTTACCGCGAGGAATTTATTCACCATTGTGCACAATTAACAGATAAATTGTTATGTTTAATAATAAAAATTTTCGAGCCACGCGGGGACACATAGAACCGCGTGTCCCCTTAATTTTTTGGTTACGAGTGGCATACTAAAAAACAAATTACTAATGCCTTGTCTTGTAGATTTTAACTTTAAGACTCGTGTTGCTCATAATGATGCTACAGAGACGGCGACTGTAAAGAATCCCTGATACATGTGCCGCCGTCAAAAATATGGACACCCACAGCACTGATTCAAACTGTCTAATCACTCAAAGATCTTGCGGCCGAATCTCAATAATTTAAGGCATTAATTCACCCTTGCTACAATTAAGACTCACCTTCTTCCTGTATTCTTGCTTCGTCCCGTCCAAAGAGACCACTCGAGTAACAATCGTTGGCTTCGAGACGCTTTCTAGGTGGGCGCCATTCACAGCAATAGTGAAGTTTCCGCTGCAAACATAGGAAGCATTCCGCGCAGGTGAAAATGTCGTTGGATTTGCGGTATTTGAGAAGAATCTGCCGAAAGTTTCTTAATAACTCGCAGCTTCGAGATGAGCGGGGCGAAAGCGCATCGAGGACGAGATTCAGTTCTTAAGCTAAGTAAAGCTTATATAGAATAAGGTTTGATGGCGAGCAGTTCCTGCGGCGTCTGACAGGCGTCCAAGTACTCCCCTTAGCGTTTTTACGCTATGCTGTTCTCTTTCTACATTGACGAACCAAATATCTTCTTTCTTTAGTAATTTGTGCGTTGTAGGGGCGCTTGCAAATTGCGTTCGGTCTTCCCTTCGTGTCTCGGTGGCACAGCTTCAACCTACTCTTCTCAGGCCATTTGTATACGGAGTGGAAGTAAGGAATGGTTGAAAATTCGTTGTGCGCGCGTTAAATTACATGTTTTCTAGCGCGTAAATAAGATATGCCTGGGAAATAGGACGGCAGGGTTGTTATCAGCAGAGCATATTGAAAAAATAATAAGGGACAGATTTTATACAGAAAAAAGCGTATGTATTAAAAAAAGGGGAACGCAGAAAGCGGGGACGGCTTTAAGTATTCATTTAGCGCAAGCCATGCTAGCGTAGGCCGCTTTGAGGAGATCAACGCGCAGGGGAGTTTGTTACAGACGGTTTTATCGTTCACAAATAACTATAAATGCTGATGTCCATGGTAGAGAGAGGGTGTTGTTGATGGTCCTTTGCGATCACAAAAATGAACAAGGGAGGGGAAAACCTCAGTTTGCTTGAGCCAACGTTTCGACAAGGGGACTTGTCTTCGTCTGGGCAAAGCGTTCATCATTGGCAGGGATTGAATAGGGCCTTCGCTCCGAGGAGGAAGGCCCCGGGGGCGGGGAAGGAAAGTGGTGTGAGAGGGGATGCGTGTCAGGAAGGGGAGGGAGGTGAACCTTGATTCGTTAAGCTTCAATAGTGGAAAAACTTATATCCGGGGGGTGTGTAATGAACAAAGGCTTTGAAGGGGCTGCGACGGGGGGAGGCGCTGTAGGACCTGAAAAACTCAGATAAGAGGATTAGTCAGCGTGGTACAGGGAAATGAGAAGAAGGCAAACTACATAGGCTGGCACTGGAAGGAGGGGCATTTCCAAGGAAGGACAAGGCAGGGGGGGGGGGATATGACGTGGGAAGGGTGCAAAGAGCGATAGTATACTCAGAAGTACTTGTATTTGGCCGTGTTGGTTCATAACTTTTCAGGAGGACACAGGGGCGCAACAAAAGACCCGGACATAGAAGCAGACAGGGACAAGCCCTTGTCCCTGTCTACCTCCACGCCCGTGCCCCCCATCCCGCCCCTGTGTCCTCCTGAAAAGATAATATACTTATGCGAGGTTCTAGGAAATGGTCTGAGCACGTGCAAGACATTTGTTAATTTAAAATTATGCTAACCCTGGAATGTACCTGAGAGATTCCAGGTTTCCTCTAGACATGTTAATCCCTGTTGGTTGCAGTGTTTTAAATTTGTGGATTAGGAATGCTTCTCTGTATTTTCTGTCCCTAGTCGATTTGAAGCCTGACTGAAGAATGAACAATTTGAGTTCGTCGAATTTGTGATGGCGTTGATTAAAATGGGCCGACACTGCCTTCTGTTCATTCCGTGTTGTGTCAGCCCGGTGCCCGTTTAATCTGGCACTCATTGTTTGCCCGGTTTCCCCGATATATTGTTTCTGGCAGAAGGAGCACTGGAGCATGTAGATAATATTGGACGATGTGGAGTCAAAACTAGTCTTTATATCGAAACTGAAATCGTTTGCCGTACTTTTAACCGTAGTGTCCCTTTGTAAATGTTTGCATGTCTTGCATCTAGGTCGAGAGCATGAAGTTACTGTCGGTGGTGGTTCCTTGCCGAGCCTAGCATGCACCAGGATGTCCTTCAGGTTTGTGTTGCGTCTGTATGTTACCCTTGGTGCGTCGGGAAATATTTTCTTGAGACGGTCGTTACCAGTTAAAATGGGGTGGTATGTCCGCAGGATATTGTTTATGTTTGGAAGCGCGTTTGAGTATTTCGTTATAAGTGCAGGAGGTCGTTGACTGTTAGCTTTTGTTCGTTTTTTAAGAACTACATCTCGTTTCAAAGTGGTTGCTCGTTGGAACGCATTATTGAGGGTTGTCTGTGGATGGTTTCTGGTCATTAGTGTGTTTTTTAGCGAGTGTAGGTGTTTCAGGTAGTCGTCGTCGTCGCTACATATTCTTCTTAGTCTCGTTGCCTGTCCTACGAATATACCTTGTTTGCAGTGTCTTGGATGATGGCTAGTGAAATCTAAGTATTGTTGTCGGTCAGTGGGCTTCCTGTAAAGTGTGGTTTTGAGTTTGCTATTTTCTAAACGGACAGTGGTGGCAAGGAAATTGACTTGCGTTTTCGAGGAGTTGAAGGTGAATTTAGTGCTAGAGTGGCATGAATTGAAATGTGTGACGAATGTCTTTAGGGTCTCAGCCCCATGCTCCCATATCATGAAAATGTCGTCTATGTAACGCAGGTATATAAGTGGTTTTTTTAGAAATGAATTTAGAAGTTGAGATTCTAGTAGCCCCATAAAAATGTTCGCGTAAGTTGGTGCGAAGGGAGTGCCCATGCTTGTTCCAAATACTTGAAGGTAGTAAGAAGAATCGAATTCAAAGTAGTTGAGTGTTAGTACCAATTCAAGTAGCGTGAGGTACACTTCAGTTTCGTGCGGGTGAGGACGCTGAGTTAGAATTTTGGAGAGTGCGTCGATACCTTCATTTATGAAAATATTTGTGTACAAAGCGGCGACGTCAAGTGTGACAAGTATGCTATCTGCTGGGATAATGGAAGCGTGATTCAGAGACTCTATTATGCGGAGAAAGTGCGGTGTATCCTCGACAAAGGAAGGGAGGTGGGTAGGAATATCTGCAACATAGTTGTTCAGGAAAATTGATAAGTTCTCTGTGGGCGTGGAAATGCCCCTCCTTCCAGTGCCAGCCTATGTAGTTTGCCTTCTTCTCATTTCCCTGTACCACGCTGACTAATCCTCTTATCTGAGTTTTTCAGGTCCTACAGCGCCTCCCCCCGTCGCAGCCCCTTCAAAGCCTTTGTTCATTACACACCCCCCGGATATAAGTTTTTCCACTATTGCAGCTTAACGAATCAAGGTTCACCTCCCTCCCCTTCCTGACACGCATCCCCTCTGACACCACTTTCCTTCCCCGCCCCCGGGGCCTTCCTCCTCGGAGCGAAGGCCCTATTTAATCCCTGCCAATGATGAACGCTTTGCCCAGACGAAGACAAGTCCCCTTGTCGAAACGTTGGCTCAAGCAAACTGAGGTTTTCCCCTCCCTTGTTCATTTTTATGAATGCTGATGGTGATGCTGTATCCAGAGCACTTTCCGTATCAATGGCACGCCTTTTGAAAAGTTTCGCCCCTTGCAGAGGACGCCTGTTGTGCAGCGCTTGAAAAAGAGCTAACGCAGACGACGCGCGCCGGGCTGGTACTGATAGGGCAGCGCGGAAAGGGAAGCATTTTGCACAGTGTTTAATAAGGCGCCGGCGCAAGTGACGCGCCAGGTTTCGATGCTTCTTCCTTTCCATGGGTTTACTGCTTGCTCGAAAAACGCACACGTCCAAATTCTTCAAACAGGAAGTGTTTTGGAGCTAAATCGCAGTATTGACACGACTAAAAAATTTGACAGAACTGTGTATAAGTCGCATGCTTCAGTTTCGAATATTTTGCTCGAAACACGCTTTTATCATATCGCTCTGGGTCTAAAGGTTCTGAAAACAACTTTACTACTCGCGGGTTCACGCGTGAAATTCGTTCTCAATTCCAATGATTTTAATTGCTATGGCTTTGTGTCGAGTTTCGTTAGCTTTTATGGCAGCTACGGATTCATCCGGGCATTTGAAACTTGCTGATGGAGTATGAACATGCTTAAGCACCTCCTCTCTCAGCTTCATCTTTTCGGCGGGATTTGAGATTAGGGGTCACTGTCTAGATGCGACTCCTACCGCTTGGTCGAGAACCTGAGGTCGCTTTCCTCATCGCTCATGAGCAACATGAAGAACTATATACAGAAATGCATCCGCAAAATAGTTCACGTTGGCTAGGTTTTATCACGTTAATCGCGTAGAGGGTTTTACAATGCTAAACAGTATCTTGACGATTTCTGATGTCTTATTGCTGAACGCCAGATTCATTTGAACTATGCTTGCGTTCTTACAGATGCAATCACATCTTTCTATACATTATAGCTTTTGAATTAATGCGACACCAATTGATTTTCGCTTCGTACGCGATTAGATGCACCAAGCTTGTTTTCTGTTGAATAATTATATCCAGCATCGCACGATGTCGGATTCACTATAGCGACACGGTCTAGGTTGGCGAAAGAAGCGCATCTTGCGGTGCACACTCGAAGCCTTCCACAGATTTCAGACCTAACTATGTGCCTGCTCTTGTGTGCCACAGGTGAAGCACAAGAAATCTTCTTTGGGAAAAATAACCCGCTACTCATGTATCGCTACCCGCCGTCGCTACCCTTTCAAAAAACTTTTGAGGTGCAAAGGCTTAGGAGCCCCGTAAAATTACCTGTAGAAATCACATACAGTCTATGACTAGCATGCGCTAAACTCAAGTAGGATCTACTTTAGGTCCCGATTGTTCGTGTGAAATACCAACAAAATCTCGTCCGGCATGAAGTAAGAAGTATTATTGCGAAAGCAATACTACTCCCAAGAACGTCCTTTCGCGTAGCGGCGGCCACTTGCCGCATTTGACCTTTAGAATGACCTCTGACGTCATACCATGCCTAGTGACGTCACAGCGTCACGTCATACCAGGAGCGAGAGACGGGCTACCAACTCGGCTCGTCGGCTAACGGCGGCCGCTTGCAACGGCGCGCCGCGCTCTTCCTACTAGAGGCGCTGCATATGCAGTATAAAACAAATGCTTTCGCAAACTACCAGGCTTAACCAAAGCTAAGCCCCCGCCAATTTTTATTTTCTACTGAGCTTAGATCAGGTGTATTAAGGGGCACTTGCCTGAAGGTTGACCTTTTCGGTGCGATGTCATCGATCACTGGGTCTCGCTTGAAGGTGAATTTGGATTCGGAGTTGTCGACTCCAGTAAAAGGAATGTTGATACCATCTATCGTCAAGGTGACTTCCATCTCGTGGTCCACTTCATCTCCGCCCACAGCGTCCGGTGAACACTCCAAGAATGTAGCATTTATCCTGTTGTAAGCAAGCTGATTGATGCACCTTGCCAACATGTACAGTGAAAGCAACGTCCGTAGCTCTTGCAAGTAAAATAACCGCAAATACTCTAGAGTGGAAGCATCTTAAGAACTTAGAGCCGCATTCGTACTAACACAAAGCTTGTTTTCTGATGCCACCCAATATTTAACTCCATGGTTTATCCCATTTCACAATCTCAGCCGCTTACTTTATGGTCGGTTTGTGTGTAGTAGGAATAAATGGCCAACCATTTGTTTGCATCATTCGGAACCTAGGGACGGGCAGCCAAATTCAGTATGCCTCGCATACCGCTAATTACCTTCAGCAGCAATCCTAGTTGCTTTCATTCGTATTAAAGCCTTTTCATAAGGCTTGCAATAAAGCCGGTTTACAAGACACACACACAAAAAAAAATTCTTTAGTTACCTTTGCATCCGACATATCTTATCGCCGACTTTTACAATCCGCTCAGACCCTGCGTCGAGGTCATCGCCACTGAGAATGATGTTAGTTTTTCCAGATGCCGGACGATAATTTGGCGTCACATTGCTGTACCTCACGGCCTACGGAAAAACAGAAGTAAATATTATCAACACATTTACAACGCAGCAGAAATGATAAAACAAACCCGAACAATGAGCTGGATGTATTTGTGTACCAAAAGCAAATGGTTTTTCATCGAGGAAAAGCATATCAATAAGCACTTTGTGTTCCAATGAATCCGTACCCTGTGGTAAAAAAAAAAAAAATGTATTCTTTGCCGTACCGTTGACAGATAACAAAAACGCCGGGTTGTTGGATAAGCACAAATAAAAAATGTGACTACATTGTGTGAAAGAGTGATAAAAATTGAAATTCTCCACACCACTCAGTGATGTAACCCTTTAGGCGAACGTGTTTGCTAGACCACCGCATATCTGCGCTAGAGCCTACAATACAAGCACATGAGACCACAGCAGTAACTTGTGCAATGATTTTCAGCCATTGTTCCTACTCACTTAACGAAGCTTCTTCTCTACTACTTTCCATGAGAAGATACATTGATCTAATGCTGAGGCGAACATTGCTTCCAATGACTCACGGCAACTTTCACGTTCCTTATGCGACAGCAGCAACCACAGCCCACCAAGAAAGTTTCACTAAGCATCTTAAAACCACACTTTCTGCAAAACCGGAAGCAATATGACTGCTTGTTTTAAAAACGCGGTCTGGCACAGTCCGAGAATCTTTTGAGTTTACGTGTCACAAAACTAAAGTCGCGTTACTTGAACGGGAGTTACTTGCATACAGCTTAGAATGTAATCCTTTAGTGCAACTAAACTCACCTTGTAGACGAAGCCAGGCTGGAGGGTGCGACTGTCAAGAATGTCGTACTTTTTAGCGGCGTTCCTGCGCGTATCGTTCACTGATACAACCAAGTCGACAATCGAGCTGTTCAGCCCAGCAGGGGTTTTACAGGTCACTCTGGAAGACGAAATGAAGATCAGTTTGCAAGTTTTCTCGTTCAAAAGCAGCAAACAGAAGGAATTGAAGTGAAAAATATAAACACTGTGAATGATGTTGCGATACTATGAGCGCAGAAATCAGCCTACGGTGGACCACAGCTCCACCTTGTAGCTGAATTTTCGGTATCTGATTACTATAGCACATTAAGAGTTGAGCAAATAGGTACACAGAGGAGCCGCCGCGGTGGCTCAGGGGTTATGGTGCTCGGCTGCTGACCCGAAAGACGCGGGTTCGATCCCGCCCGCGGCGGTTGAATTTCTTTGGAGGAGAAATTCTAGAGGCCCGTGTACTGTCCGATGTCAGTGCACGTTAAAGAACCCCAGGTGGTCGAAACTTCCGGAGCCCTCCACTACGGCGTCTCTCATAGCCTTAGTCGCTTTGGGACGTTAAACCTCATAAACCTAAACCTAGGTACACAGAGGAAAAAATGTCTGATATAACATAACGTATTTTTTGCGTTTTGAAACCGATAACGTTAGTACCCCCCGTTTCGGAAAAAAACTGTCCTGTGGCAGCGTCAGTGGCTTCGTCGACGAAAGTTTGAAGCCTCGACCCAGAGCGGCCGGAGATCGGATATAATTCGAAGCTCTCCACAACGCATTATTTTCTCTCTTTCTTCGTGCACACCTTCCTTTCCCTTTTCTTGACGGTGTGGTTAAACTGCTGCTTTCTTGCACAAATTTTGAATATTGCGTTATTGTAATGTACTGGCTGAGCGGGATTTATGTACCGAAAATACTCAGGCTATGAGGTACGCCGTAGTGAACGGCACCGGAAATTTTAACCACCTGGGGTTGTTAACGTACACTGCCATCCAACAGTACATCGGCCTCTAGAATTTCACCTTCATCATATTGGACCACCACTTCCGGGATTGAAACGCGCCGTTCAAGACAGCAGCCAAGCACCAGAGCCATTGAGGCACTACGGCGGCTATTGTAAGGTACAGTCATGGAGATATTGAAGGCCCAGATCTATTGTAAAATTTTCCCGTCGCTCGCATCGAGTAGTCACGACTGCCATAGAAAACTAATAGGAATAGTTATTGGCGTGAAAAAAAAATTAACTGCTCAAAAATGCTAGGCTGCCGAGGTTAGATCCGTGGATATATAGATTGTTATAGAGAAATCTTAGCATGCATGAAAAATTGCGCTCGTAAACCCTTTCCCCTCGAAAACTGTTTTCTCCAGAATTTGTGAGTATGCAACATTACTCTGCAAACCTCCATTACGCCATTTCTCTCTTCTTCCGGCTTGCACTCTCTTCTAACCGCTATCAGAAGTGAGGCAGGCATTCCGTACTTTTGCTTTCTTCAAAAGCAATACTCATTTTTTACACTGTAGCTTTTAAGGTTTCCTTCGAAAGAGAACACGACGTCGGCGTCGGAGTTGCCGTGATTGGAAATTTCTGATTGGACGAGAGGGTACTAACGTAGAAGAGAAGTTTCGCTAAACATGAAAAAGTGTTAAGGTTCTAGCGTATTTAAACCGAGTAGACATGCGAAAGGATGCGTTAGCCTGCTTTACTCACGTACTTGCTTTCTTGTGTCATCAATACCTCTGGCGATGATATTAATCTCACATTAAGAGGAGATCGACGTTACACTGATCGATTTGTTCATGCCGCAGATGGAACTTGATGAAGGCGACGGTGTGCAATGCACAGCGAGGCAGTTCGTTGGAGCTCAACGCGAAGTGTAATCGGCTGCTCGACAGCATAGTGCTTTCTTGAAGTGGCCAGCGAAGATCACCTGTTCGCGCCGCCGGGCGTTCGAAACCCAGTCGCGGCAATGTATATTTTATTTCTGCACCCTAATTATCATGCAAACCACAAGATTCTTCGCTAGGTTTGACCCTGGATAGCAGTGCTTTCGCACTAAAAGGTGAGCAAGCAGAGTCGCCCCGCTATGCTTTTGGTCGGCAGCTGTGCACGCTCTCTACATCAGTGCGGAAGGCTCGTTCAGTTGACTAAATCAAGGCCTTGTACGAGCAGTTCAGAGAGCACAAGAGGAGAATTGCATTACAGCAGCACTTGGTCAACAGAGGTGAGTAATTAGCGTCCCAAGGAATACGGACGATGATGTCGAAGAAAGCACTATATGATGGCAACAAGCGTGTCAGTGTCTGCAAAAAGGTGCGCCAGGGGACCCCCAAGCGACCGCAGAGATTCTGTAACGCCACTGCGTCATTCTATTGGGGTGAACCAAGTCTAGCTCAAGACTCTTTTTTAACTACACGTGACAGTAATTAAGCCTTTCCTTTCTTCACAAAGCAATGTACGGAGGCAAAATATTGAAAGCCCCGACAAATGCGCATGGCTTGGCATTCTTTGCCTTAAGAGACCGCTCCGAAAGAAAACGACAAAAAAAATTCAGCCGAATTAGCTTGCTTGGCCAAATGCGAAGTATATGCCCTGGCACGCCGTGTATCATTTCCTTTTTGGTTCGAGGCTTGGGCCTCAGCTGAGGCTTAACGCAAAGATTGAAGAGATCAATTATTGGAGAACTTTGTTGTAGCGAATTTTGGGGAAGTTTAACGCTACTTAAGAGGACACTGCTCAAGCGATGTGTTCTGGATCCATTGCGCACGGATGGAAGGTGAACACGACGAGATAAATAGTACAGAGCGAGAGAGTGGCAGTTAAACACGAGCGGTGATCGCTTGTGTCGACTGCGTAGTGTTCTCGTACAGTGGCCAGTGATGCTGATCTGTTCACGACGCCACGGCTTCGAAAAAAAGGTGCGCAATCGCGGCCTTATTTATGATATTCCTCGAGGTCTAGCTGGCTTTAGAGACTCAGACAAACGGTTTTTTTTTTCGAGATAGGAAGAGTGGTAAAGAAATAGTCGATTTGCGTTGTTAGGCTAAAGGCGAATTAGGTGCGTTGGCACTTCAGTTTTCACTTTGGTTGCGGTTTGCGGATCGGTTTTTCACGGATGGATATACGCGAAATGCATCATTTTGCACTTAAGAGTCATAGATCCCTGTGTGTCTTTTGCGTGCTTTGCTGTATACATGACGCACTGATCGGCCAGCTGTGTGCTCTGAAGCCCATTGCGAAAATAAGTTAATTTTTTTGTTCATATTTGATGCGCGTCTTGTTGTAATATACAGGCTGTATTTTCTATTTTCGGTGATATCTGCGGGTCGTTAAACCGTCAGCCTGAAGAGGGACCTCCCTACAACGACTTCTGTGGCAAAATTACATATACAATATAGAATAAAAAAAGGCCCTTTTCTTTTTCTGGGCGGCCTTATCCCCTCATTCGAGTCGATGAAAGCAAGTTAGGACTATTCACGGCAGTGAAATACTACCGTGAAATACTAGCTTGCCCTCTTTCGGAATCCACTCCGTTGACCGTAAGTACCAGCCTTTATCTTGTGTTCGCATTATATGCCCTGCCCAAGGCCATTTCTTCTCTTGATTTCGACTAGGATATCATTTACATGCGTTTGATCTCGCACCCACTCTTCCATGTTCCGGTCTCTTAACTTTACACCTATCATTTTTCTCGATCCCGATCGCGGCGGTTGAATTTCTTTCGAGGAGAAATTCTAGAGGCCCGTGTACTGTGCGATGTCAGTGCACGTTAAAGAACCCCATGTGGTCGAAATTTCCGGAGCCCTCGACTATGGCGTCTCTCTTAGCCTTAGTCGCTTTGGGACGTTAAACCCCATGAACCAAACCAAACCTATCATTCTTTTTACCATAGCTCAGTGCGTTGTCTTTAACTTAAGCTGAACTCTTTTCGTTAGCCTCCACGTTTCTGCCCAGTGGTGAGTACCGGTAAGATGTAGCTGTTGTACACTTTTCTTTTGACGGATATAGATAAACTTGCATTCATGATCCGAGAGATCCTACCATATGCGTTCTACCCTATTCTTATTCTTCTCGCTATTTTTCACTCCTGAACCGGATCAGCGGCCACTACCTGCCTTAGCAGACGTATTACCTTACCATGTCTAGCACCTCCCTACCAACTGTGAACTGTGGTTCCCTTGCGAGACTGTTGAAGATTACTTTGGTCTTCTGCATGTTAATTTTAAGACCTACTGTTCTGCTTTGCCCCTCTAACTCTTTGAACACGCTGTGCAGCTCTTCTCTTGAGTGACTTAGCAAGACAATGTCATCAGCGAATCGCAAAGTGCTTACGTGTTGTCCAGTAACTCTTACCCCCAACTGTTCCCTTTTTAACCCTCAGAACATGTCCTGTAAACAGGCTGCGAATAGCATTGGTGAGATCATGCCTCCCTGCCTGGCACCTTTCCTGATTGGAATATTATTGCGTACTTCATGAAGTACTATGGTATCTGTGCAGTCGTTATAGATATGTTCCAGTATTTTCACATAAGACTCTTCTATACCATGATTCCGCAATGCCTGCATGACGGCTGACGGATCATCTTAGTCAAATGCTTCCTCGTAACCGATGAACGCTATATATAGAGACTGGTTATATTTTGCAAATTTCTCCATCACCTGATTGATAGTGCGAATATGGTCTAATGTCGAGTATCCTTTGCATATACATATACGAAATTTCAAAAATGACTCCTCAAATGAGGCGATGTCGGACGTAAGCACTAATGAAGTAGTGCTGAATGTTATTTTCTGTTCGTTCAATACTTCGCTTTGGAATCCTCCGATTTTTTTTGCGACATGCAAGACTGTGCGTCGGCACCGCTCCTTAGTTGCTAACAAGAGGCGTATACGGTAAACGCCGCATGAAGACACTTGCACTGCCCGTCTAAGAGTGTACATACTTGATTATTATGCGTCAAAAATATCTAAGAAGAATAATACTCCTGCTCCCACCCCTTCCTGAAACGGGCTTTCAGTCAACTGTACAAGCGATTAATATGTCCTTGAATGGACAGCTAGGTTATCGCAAAGCAGAAATTAGCGAAATATAGGACGAGCTCTGTAGATCCTTGGTAAAAATTTTGCAGCCCCGTTTCGTAATTCTACCATCATGATTGATGAGTGGCTGTGGGCAGTTTAAGTACATCTCAAATTTGTCTCAGGAAACAAAAGTAAGAGTGTTTGAAGAAACGTACTCTGCTTCCTCGTCGCAACGCTAAATAAGACATACGGCCATAAATTAAAGAGATGGGTGAAGCGAATACTCCTGTATAAAAAAAATGGGTTACTGGAATGTCCAATTAGAGCACTCCTTTTGGAGCAAACACAAGTATAAACAGATGGAGCAATATTGCAGATTTTTTTTTATTCCAGGCAAAAGGCTGATTCTAACGCAACAGCTTTAAAATAGCCACCAGCAGAAAATCCGCCGTCGTCATCAGCGTCTCCGTTCTTTGCGAAAAACGTTAGAGATCACTGCGGCACCCGCATTAGAGAAATGCGCAAGCATGACGTCACATTTTATGAGGTGACACCTTATGACGTAACACCGTAACACTTTCACGCTATGCACGTCAACTGAGACTCGTGACCGGAAGTCTAGACCGTCAAACCGGAAGTCTGTCACTTACCGATCAGTTATTGACCACTTCTCGATCAGTTATCGATCACTTATCGATCACCTAACGATACCTTATCGATACTACAATTAACTGTCTTAATTAATCATGCTCCATGAATTGCCCCCGTCAGTTTTCCAATTTCTTTTGAAACGTTCGTTTTCAAATTTCGGGCCAAGCGTTTTCTCCGCCCACTCTTCCGGTCACGTGGTCCGGCGTTTTCAAATTTGGCGTCACTTTTGCTCCGGCCCTGCCCACTTTTAGACATTTTTGGCTCTAACTAATTACGTAACAAACCCACCCTAACCATTGTGTCATTTGCATATCCTCTTTCGATGCTCTATCCAACAATACCGTTCTTTTACCGATCTACCAACTAGTTCTTCTTTTAAAGGGCCGAGACTATCTAGTCCACGCCGAAATCGCCTACATAGCCATAGAATGCTTACGCATTAAAATCCCCGAAGCAACGTAGGTGGTCCACCTTGGTCACCTGACCTTGTGCAGTCATCACAACGTGCCCAACGGTTTGTTAGCAAACTTACTGCAATGACAGGTGGCAGTCAAATTAATGACAGATCTCGAGAAGTTGCTAGGGAAAGAAAACCTGGCTCGCACAAGCCCCGCCGGTGGCAGTACCTGCCATCGGACGGCAGTTGCGCACCGCTGAACTGCTGCACCACTGCGCCGGGACTGGTGTGAGGACTTCTAAAGATCCTTGAAACTTCAGAATAACCGCTTCGGAATGTATGTGCACTAAATAATTAACGCTAGGGCACTGTACCCTTAAAGCTTCAGTGTCTCCTCCGTTTTGTCAACTACATATCCTGAAGCTTGGCAGGCTTTTCTGCCGACTTGCCAGGTTGCATTTCACGCAGTGGTCTGCAATTTCGGGATGCATCACACGTCTACTGCGCACTGCGTACTCACCGGCTTGAACTCCATTCTTGAATATCGCACACGCGGCCGCCTATAAGGATCTCAATGGTGCTGTCAGGCTTGTGCTCTGGCGTACCCAGGTAGTCACCTTCTATGGTTACTGGGCTGCCGGCTAATATGGATCCGCTCACTGGATACACCTGGAACAATTGCATGCATAGCTTCTGTTTCTGGTGTTCAAATTCTTGCTCAACCTTGTTGAAGCGGTGTTATATAGTCAGCAAACGGCCATGTGTCCTCGGAGGACATAGGGCCAAAGATCAGTTCCAACAGATCTTAGTCGTTAAGTAACGCCTGCTCATGCGATCAGGCTTTATTTTCACGTTTTTGAGAGTTCTGACTAGCGAGGCGTGTTTTGTTGATACAGGTGTCCACGCAAGCGAGCTAATACAGATGCTTCGGGTCTACGTTTTTTTACTTTTAAAAAACTTTTATAGTTAGATGGTCATGAAGAAACAACCAAAAACCATCGAATAATGCTGCATTCCCCACAGCTTATTTTCACTCCATCGCGAGTTTTTTAGAATGTACAGTGTGATCGCATAAGAGAGCGGTTTTAGTTTTTTCACTATCTTCGCTTTGAGTAATTCAACTAGTCTGACGGAACAGTACACCCCTGTATGCTCAGTGGTGCGCAAATGATTGCATTCACCAGCGTATAACTAACGGATTTCTTTCACTGTGCAGTACGCTTTCCTGCGTTACCTGCTAGCCATCCCAGCTTCTATATAGCCCCATTGTTTGAGACGATAGATAACATTTATCTTAAAAATGATACGCATGCAGACCCATAGGTGTACACTGACTTACCGTGATTATGGCATCGTTTGTTTGTTTCTGGTACAGTTTATTTGCATATTTTGAGCCACAGCCAAATTTTTCGAAGGTTGCAGCACCGGAGGCTCCGATTATCGAAGACGAGAAATCCATGGTGGCCAGCAATAAAGTCTAGCTAAATTAATAGAACTTCATAATGAATTTTTTACGACAAATTACTGTTCCTTCAGGCGTTTGCGCTTGCAAATCCGTGCCTAAGAGGCTGATCCTTAAACATGTAAGCATTTTTTTTCAATGCGATAAAATGTGTTTGCTGCCATTAAGAGAGGGGAACAAAAAGTTTCGGTTGGTTAACTGCTTTTAGAACGTTGCATTTTTGTGATACCTGTGCTAATCCGTTGCGCTAACTCCTTGTCGTTGCTCAGTGTTACGCGTTTTAACGCTGCATGCGTACTAGGCTATTCTGCGCTATCAGTTCATAGGTTTAATGGTTTCCCGAGCTGATGCAAAGAAAGCGGTAATTATAAATACCCTGACGTCCTTATGTTTCAATCGTAGTTTGAATGTCATACTGATTATAGTCTAATTAAGTTTACATTAGATATATTTACAGCGCTTAGGCTTTATAATCATTAAAAAGTAATAAATACAATAACGGGAATAACACGGATTTTAAATACTGGTACTTTTTGGCAAATCAGCTCAGAAAGTTATAAGCAATATCTCCTTATTTTTTGTGTCAGCTAACCTTACCGTACCCTGTTTTCCAGAACCTAGTGGGCATCATACAAAGAATATTATTATTGCTGGCCGCCTCGTGAAGACAAAAAGAGTGATCAAGTGCTCTGCGTGACTCATTTCTCTACCCCATGAGCGCCGAAAACATGCCGAGAGTTGCCATGACGTACAGGAATTGCAACTGGACCCGCCGAGCACTGGAGGGCGATCGGGTGGAGGGAGCCATGAGAATTGGGAGGGGGTCGTGACTAGGAGCCCGTGAATCGTCGCAATCAGAAATTAGAGGTGAAAGCCCACATATAGGCTACAGCGCTACCTGCAAATAGTTGACTGCCGACGGTATATTGAAAGGTACAGCGTAACCAGCAAAATAGGCTTCTCTACGATATGCTGTAGCCCTCAAAAATGACAGTGTTGGGACAGTACCATTCACTGCAGATCGATGCGTACCGGGCATCACTTCTCTGAGTGAGGGCAACCACTGGCAGACATGGAATGCAGGTAACTGAGTATGCAGATGCAATCTGATTTCTCATGTCATTTTATTTTTTAACTTAATGCAGGCATCCGTGCCACAGAATGATTTCAATATAAGTTTCCAGTGCTTGGCTATGCTTAGGATCATAACGAAATAATGGAAGAAACATGCAAGCCCAATTTTTCAAAAATGTTGAAAGTGAAAGACTATTGTGCACAACCGAAACAAACAACACTGTTACTATGCCAGTAAAGCCTACAGGCTGATATGCAGTCCCAGTCGTCTGATAAAAGCAAGGAAGACATTTTCAGGGACGTATAGTGAACTCCGTCAACATCTGATGAAAACTAGGGAATTGAACAACCGTGAGCGTAGAGAAAACTCGGAAAACGTAAACAATGCTTACGTGGTCAATTTGTATGGGACAGCGGTCGACGAAAAATGCTGTGCCCTGTGGGCATTCAGCAAAATGGGCGCAGCGATTTCCGCACCAGCCGCACACAAGGGGATCCTCACGACTTTGCGTGCACAGTGAGCATTCCTCATATATGCTGCATGAGCCAACTGGCAACTGGAGGACCTACGGAGAAAAAAGGCAAAAAGCGCTAGTGTTACATATAGTAGCTCAAGCTTACCAAAACTCTTTTGCCGTCACATTGTATTGTGAGGATGTACTATCAGCGTCAAATGAAACGCGAACAAAACAACTAGAACGCGAGCACAAAAAATAGAGCATATTAGAGGCTGGAGATGAAATACAGGCGTGGGCTATTAACATTTCAGAAGAGCGGTCTTTTGGGCTTCGATGGAAAATTCAACTGCTCAAGTATATTGCCTCCCTGGTATAATATCTGCGAGTTTTGCTGTTCACGTTTCAATTGGCTTGTTCGCGTTTCAATTCACGCTGATGGTACGTGTGTATATATATATATATATACATATTTATATTGTAAAGTGGTTTGCGATCGTTCCAAATCTTCTAGACATAAGAGCTGCTCTTGTTCTCACCCGTGTAAAACTCAGGTCTTGCTGAGGTGCTAGAAGAGCATCACTATGTGACCCAAAAGTAAACCACTCGGGGTCCTTAATTTTTACACGGAGTACACACTAAAGTGGATGTATTTGATGACAAACTAGTGCTGTTCTCATGTTGGCTTATGAGTGCGCGATATGAAAGAAGGCACGAATCACAACGCTAAAACATTTTCCCCCATGGTGATGACCATTCCTTCCTGGTGAGTTTTGGAATCTGGCTGACAATACAATGAACACCAATACAAGCTTTCTTTGGCTGCAGTTTAAGAGTGAAGTAATTATATCCTCGCTCTCGTTATGCCGTGCTCAAATACAAGCGTATGTGAGAAGACAGTGGCTTCAAATTTCTGGAGCCCTTCACTACGGCGTCTCTCATAGCTTGAGTCGCTTTGGGACGTTAAACCCCATAAAAACCAAACCAAACCAATACAAGGATTATACCAACAAGACGGAGGTTGAAAGGGGCAGTATAGCGAAAAATAAAAATTCTTGATTCATACACGCATTCAAGTCTGGCCACGCACAATTTATCACCCAGTCGAGGTAGCTAGTTTTTGACAGCTTTGGATAATTTTATGATTATCATTCAGACAAATTTTCGGGCTACGTTACCAAAGAAGCTGCGAGTTTAGAGCAAACAATGCTCAGGTTATTACATAACCCGCAAAAACTGCTAACACTGTGAACAATTAGTTCTATTCGGTGTTTTCCCAAAGGCATTGTACAATGAACACTTTTTTGTCATCAGTTCTATGAGCCGGAATTTTAAGGCGTACGTATCAAGGGAACGAACGCTAAAGAGAACTCATGTGCAGGACCTGGTGACATACTAAATTCATTCTTTCGACGTTACACTGAATCCAGGACAATATCATAGCAGCCATTTTCGCCTATCTAAGCACGGCAGATACAGCGGATGGCTGATAATGTAGTACGTTGTATCTCGGTTCACATGATCTGCAAGGCAAACCATTGTGAAATTTGCAAAATCTTTAACTCATGTAAAATACATCAACTCCTCAGCACTGATTTTATCTTTAAGCTTCTTGAGAATAATGAATTGCCGGCTCTTTAGCACAGACTTTGTAAGAGGCTGTCAGCATGCTCTGTACTTCTGGCAGCTTCCAGTCCATAATACCGCTGTGGCCACAACAACCAGTCCAGCACATCTTATTTAGCTTCTTTAATAAAAAGTATGACCCCGTACATTATAGGCAGTATCCAAGTATCCGGCTATATCCGTACATAAAAGTTGTGTGGGCTCCTCTGGGCTTCTTCTATGTTCTTGCAGTTTGGTTTTATTCAAACCACTCAAGTTTTACTAAGCTTGAATGAAGCCTAGTGCAAAGCAAAACTCTAAAATTTCTGTCGTCAAATAGAATTTGTTGTAGTTGAAACAAAAAGCTCTTCTACTAACGGCAAAGTTTCCCCAGTACCTGCCGTAGCGACATGCCCAGTTTTGCGGTGATCGTCTTCTTCAGACTACAGAAAATTTGTTGCACCAGGAGGGTGAAAAGGTTTTGTCGCAACTTGGGACCGACTTTGCTTTTGACTCAGGTATTTGTTTTTCTAAGATGGGCAATAAGTGTACCGCGAAACTTGTGAAGAAACAAAAAATAATGACAGCGGGATATCCTTAGTGTGGGAAGGATGGGAACTGAATACGCAGTTGCTCTTTATGCGAATTTCAGAAATACCATTTCGCCGGTCATAAAATAGCCATAGGCTCCCGTCTGATCAATGGCAGTGCTTTTGCGTATTCCCGTGCTCCCGAAGTCGGAAAGGTCCAGCGATGTGAGCAGATGAGGTGAGTCATTTTGTAGCACAACCTGCAAAAAAAAAAAAAAGACGCGCAATCAGGTCTCGTTCGCATCAGCGGAGGCGTCTCCCTACAGCACTGCTAATAGTAAACGCATTTTTTCGTGGAAGAGTTCTTTCCTTCGGAAACAGCGAACGAGCAGCGCTGTGAGGACATTCAAGGCTAACCGTTCTGCCAAAGATTAAACGGCGTTTAATATGCCGTAAGCGCCTAGACCATTAGAATATTGGAAAAAACTCTTAGCTTCCAGAATTCATGAAAAATTGCGCCTTTATCACAAAGATTTAATTTCCATTACAGAAAATAGAAATTAAGAAAGAAAATTTGGAGCAAGTTCATAACTGAATTTAGTTAACTTTGATCATGTGTAATGTATAACAACGACAAAGTGGCGGAAAAATACGCAGAGTCGTGCAGAGAATCGCGAGGAAACTTCGAAAGTGCTCCGTTGCCTACCACGCAGCGTTGCAAACACATAAACTTTAGTCTATTTTGTGGCGGTGTTAGAAACGGCTGTCTCTCGGTGCAGCGGTACTGAGCGCAACCGCTGAGCGACTGCGTTGTTAATTGTATCAGCACTCACCGCGATCTATGAATGTCGCACATTTTGCGTAGCTGCGTGGTCGGGATTGAAATGGAATGAGAATTGAAATAGATTGGGCAGTGAAAGAAAACTCAGGATTGTAATAGAATCAGAAATAGAATAGAGTGGCGAGTGAAAGACACAGGCATTCCCTGCTCATCAATCCAACTCGTCGCCCCTATTTTTTTTTCCTATTTTAATGGCCGCTCTCTAGGAAGAATTTGAACTCGGACGACGGCCGCAATCGGAAGCATATTAGGAAAGCACATTCTACTCGCCTTATGAAGAAAACTCTGGTCATCGCCGGCCCAGACAACGATGGTGCCATTTTGCTCCATAACGGTGAGGGAGGTTGTCACTCTTCCTGGGAAAGTAAGCACGGCCCGCCCAATGAGGGGGACCAAGCTTTCAATGTATTTGTTGCTTCCAGGGGTGCAAGTCATGTCGTCCATTGCTGCCTGCATGCAAGCGCAACATAAATACGTGCAGCCTGTCTTGAGTATCACGCTTACATACTTGTGTCCTTTATGGAGACTTGTTCTGGTTCCTGCTGGGCTATCGGTGTTTTATTATTAACTACAAATATAATCATGTCCCTGAGTTTCTACCAGGTTATCGCGGTTTATTATTATTACAAATATTATCGTGCCCCTGAGGACATTACTCAGGTGAGTGGAAAGCTAAGTATAATTAACCCAACCCACACATGCACTGAGATTACAGCCGTTTATTGCAAGACAAGATACGTTTCACTTTGTTGAACAGATGTCCGATTAGAAGAAATGTGCAACCTCAAGGCAAATAAAATAGGAACACAAGAAAGGAACTTTCAGCCAAAAATGAAGGACTAAAAACACTCTATAAAGCAAAAATAAAACCAACGACGTCAGGAGCAGGAAATCGTGCGTGACCACTAGATCTGCAGGCAAATAATTAAACTGGTACGATGGAGCATGAATCAAATAATTGAGTACCTCCGTGGTTCGACAAAGTGGAATGCCAATTTTTGTGGGTGATCGGCGCGTGACGGAACAAATTTTTGTAAAATGACCCATGTATTTATCCGTTGACATTTAGGTAGTAGATCTTAGCGAAGAGACAGAGGTCTGACAAGCCTATTCACAGTGAATGTGCTGTGAGTGGCGATGTGTTTTTCATTAGTCAAACGCATTATGTGCGGTCACAGGCGTAGGAGAAAAAACGAGCTGCGCGGTTTCTAACAGTTTTTTAGAAGTATATGAGCGACTTGGTTTCAGGGTCCCATATGTACTCAACGCTATAAAGTTTAGATCTGGGCATTTTTCTATGGAGTTAGCGTGAATTGGATGCACTAGAAAGGCTTCCTCTTAGGTAGTTCAGCTTGAGGTTAGCGTTTTCAGTAATGTAGGTGATATGATGGTTACTGAATAAATTTTATGCCCGAAAAACTCTTATGTATTTAAAGGACCTGACCGGCGCTAATGAAGCATTTTTTGTGCTCCTAAATTCCGGTGATAACATTGCGCTATGTAGAAAGCGCACTGTGTCTAGGACCATTTGCCAGTCAGTAAAACAGTCGACATCTGTTTGGAGAAAATCGGCGTCACTATAGTTTTGAATGTCACTGAAAATAACGTAATAATCATCATCAAATATAACAGACGATTTCTGTTACCGAAATAATTAATGAAAATATTTAGTCCGTGTTTTTTTAGGCAGCAGTTAAAGTACAGAAGGTCTGTTGCTAAAGGAAGGAAGGACCGCGTAGGCATTAAGTAATGAGGAATTTATGCGGAAAGGGGGGGGGGGGGAACTTAGCGAATAAAGACCGTGGTAAAAATGCATTTCGGACATATTCAATATTCCTCATATTAATTTGCGTTATTTTGTTCGTACATTTAGATATCAAAATGAATACTTCCTAAGTATGCTAGGAGTAAAACTTCGAACATTCCTAAAAAGCTGTCAAAAATACAACTACTATGTATACAGATGGCAAAGTAATATGTGTGTATATATATATACCGGGTGGGAACCGAACCCACGACCTCCGATATTACGCGTCTGGTGCTCTACCAACTGAGCTACGGTGACGGCTTTCAGATCTGCTGCTTTCGGGCGTATTTGCGTTTATTTTAAAAGTCACCTAAACTTGACAGTATTCATCTGCGCCACCCACATTCATAAGCGGCGGACGTAGTACGTCCTGAGTTACTGCTGGTGTGACATTGAACGTCATCGAACGGTGAGGGTGGAAGCTGTGTGGGAACCCTATTATGCTTCCTAAGGCATCAAGACTGCCAGAACCGAGGCCCTCGTTAAGTAGTTAAGCAGACAAGCGAAGGGGATTGAAGGGCTCGTTATACAAATTAGAGAAGCCAACAGCCACGGAAACCAAGGAGGACAGGGGATTTTTAAATATTTATATCTTTTGTAGTTTTGCGCAGCAGATCTGACAGCCGTCGCCGTACGTCAGATGGACGAGCATCGGACGCGTAATTCGGAGGTCGTACGTTGGGTTCCCACCGGCGGAATGTGGTTGTTTTTTTTCTGATTTTGCAATCAATTAACTTTAAGCAATATTATATTCAGTATTATTCTTCATTGATCAACACCACAAAAAATTAAATATTAAAAAATCACCTGCGTTACTTGGTATATATGTATATATACATATATAGTAGTTGCAGCAGGTCTTGTCGTTCAATGGGCCAGGTAGACTTGTAGAAGAAGGGGTCACAACTTTGCGATTATCTTCATTTAATACTAACAGTTTCGAACGGAGGACCGTCCTTCCTCAGGGTATACACACGAATGACCACAAGGACCGCTCCCCAGCGGTGCAGGTGTTTTGGACCGTTGTAACGTGAGTTACGAGTCAGCCACAACATTTAGAGCTGTTTAAGACAAGCGGTCCGTTCTGTCATGTAATGTACCATACATATGCATGCGTGCGCTTGTTTCTTTCTTCTTTTTTCTTTTTGTATTTCGTTTTTTTTGTGGTTTTGCTTTGTACTTTCCTTATTAGAATATTGTTTTTTTTCCGTCTGCTGGGTTCACCACCCACACCGAAGGAAGCTTCTCTTGAAACATTCTTGCTGGCGCCTTCCGAGAAGCAACTAGTTCCCTCCCTATCTATTTCTATAGCTTTGTAACCCAAGCCTCTGCCGTTGCCTTCCTATATTTATTTTTGTTTTTCAATGTTACTTTTGCTTCCTTTATTTTTATATTTTTATGTATAAATGTTTTTCCCCTTCCCTGTCCTTCGCAACCCTCACCCTCTTCCCTCTAAATGGACTGGAGCACTTGCGTCTTATACCGACTTTGCGTCCCTTTCCTCTAACGGGAGAGAGAGTGGTTTGAATGACCACAATTTCTCATTTTCTCATTCGTGGATACACGAATGACCACAATTACACGAATATATATATAAGAAGATCAGTCTTCCGATCGAAACGTCGAGTTTAATAAATATTTTTCCTTTAACGAAGCGTATACTTCGCTATATATTCTTATAAGCAGTCTAGTACCTCACGCTTTCGCAACCTATATATATATATATATATATATATATATATATATATATATATATATATATATATATATATATATATATATATATATATATATATATATATTCGCCTGAGCCAACGCAGAACAAGGCGGATTCGCGTTGATCGACGGTGTGACGAATCACTGAACAGCGGATATGACGGTTTGGTCGATGACATTTTTAATGCGATAAGCATTCTCAGCCTCATCCCTAAGAAAACGCGGCGTTTTAAAAAAAGCTTGATGGCGCCGCAAGGTAATACATCACTTAGCCGTGAGATATCGTCGCACCACAAGTGCGACCGAGCGCGAGGTCAGAAAGCTGAAAATATTGCGACACGTGCAGCACTTCAAGAATCACCGACCAATCAGCTTGCTGTCTGTTACCTTAAATGTATTTACTAAGGTAATCGCTAATAGAGTCAGGACAACCTTAGAGTTCAATCAACCAAATGATCAGGCAGGATTTCGTAAATGACACTCGACAAGAGACCATATTCACGCTATCAATTACGTGATGGAGAAATGCGCAGAATATAACCAACCCATACATATAGCCTTCATTGATTAATAGAAAGCATTTGACTCAGTGGAAACCTCAGCTGTCATGCAGGCATTGCGGAATCAGGAAGTAGAAGAGTGTTATGTGAAAATATTGTAAGATACGACTGCATAGCTACCATAGTTCTCCATAAGGTCAGCAACAAAATTCCAATAAGGGAAGGTGTCAGGCAGGGAGACACAATCTCGCCAATCCTATTCGCTGCCTGTTTACAGGTGGCATTCCGGGCCTGAATTGGGAACAGTTGGCAATAAGAGTTAATGGAGAATACATGATTAATTTGCGATTCGCTGATGACATTGCCTTGCTAAGCCACTCAGGGCATGAACAGCAAAGCAGGATCAGAGTTAGACAGAAAGAACAGAACTGTGGGGCTAAAAAGTAATGTTCAACAGCCTAGCAAGGGAACAGTAGTAAGCAATTGGTAGCGGGGTGCTGGAAGTAGTAAGAGAATATGTCTACTTAGGGCAGGTAGGGACCGCTGGTCCGTATTGTGAGAGGAAATAACTTGAAGAATAAGAAGGGGGAGGAGCGCATATGGCAGGTTCTCTCATATCATGAATGGCAGTTTACAATGTCCGTCAAGAGAAAAGTGTACAAGAGCTGTATCTTACCAATACTCACCAAGGGGCAGAATCGTGGAGGCTTACGAAAAGAGTTCAGCTTAAAGGGAAGCTGAAGAGATTTTCGAATTCATTAAGATGCTCACGCATGGATGTGGGAACCTTAAAAATCATGCGGGTGAAATTTTTTTCCAGATTAATCACTTAGGAGCGACGTAATCGCCGTTTAAAATTGCGCGGTAGCTCCGCCCCCCGCTGTCCGCCGAGCGCTGCTGATGACACTGACGATGCGAGCCGAAACCGGAAACCGTTTGGTGGTGACGTAAACATTGGTGTTGCACCGCCTCGCAGCCTCCGCGACCGTGCTTGTTTCTGCGTGCGTGCCATCGTAAGCTGCTTCGATCTGCCGTGTGTTTCTGTATTCGTGCGTTTTTATGTTTGTGGTGACGTACAGAAACGTGTGCAGCATCGAGTGAAGCGGTGGACCACCATGCCGGCGTTCTGCGCAGCCTTCGGCTGCACTAACACCAGCGGCCGCGACGATGTGGTCTTTCATTACTTCCCGCAAAATAAAGAGCTTTCCGCGAGGTGGGTCGCTGCTGTGAAGCGAAGGGATTTCAAGCCCTCAAAGACTACAGTGCTATGCTCTGACCACTTTCATGATGAAGACTATAACCAGAGCCTGTCGATAATGCGTTCATTGGGCCTGTCAACAAAGTCAGCTCGACTGAAACCCGGCGCAATACCGCCTGTCTTCGCGCACAGGAGCTCGTCACCGCCACCGAGGCCAGCTTTCGCGAAAAGGAGGAAGCTCGAGGTAAGAATTTGTGTATTAACTCTATGAGAATTTGACTGCGCTAATCGGTGTTCTGTGTAGTGTATGGCGCGTAATTTCGTGGATGCAAGACTTTCGGTAGTAGTGAGATGAACGGCGCTGGAATGAGAACGTCAGGACGGCAGCAAACTGCAGCTTACAAAATAAGTGCTTTGCAGTTATGCTTGCAGGAATGCATCATGCATCTCGTACAGCATTACTCATATCAGAGCTCGGCCCTAAATTGTTTGGCTGTATAAAAATCTTAAACTGCTACTAATACTGCAAGAGGTGGAGCGACGCGAAGTGCGCCTCACAACCGGAGACTGCGCGCCGCGCGTGAGCAGAGAACTTCGTTTGGTAAGCGAGCTCGTGAAAAGACGTTATATGCAGCCTCTTAACTCAATTATGTTGGAGCTCAGATATTCTAAGATTCATGCGTAGCCCTTAGTGGCAAGAACATAGGGAGTAGTACGCGGCACATTTTTCTTCGGGCTCAGAGCGCCGCGAAAACTCTTCGCAGATGTTTCTGGTATACGGGCGCGCGGCGTTTCGTTTTCAGTTTGGTTTCGCCTGGGGCCTCGCTGATAGCTGCCTCGTCAGCGCCCAATGTCCGCAGTCTAGAGATGTGAAGGCCTGAAAAAAAACACTGCAATTTTGGAAAAAAACTGTTTTTTTTTCGTTTTTTTCAGACGAGGGAAAATGGAGAGAAACATCGAAAATTTCAATTTTCAATTTCAAAATGCAATTTGAAGGTTTTATGGCTGCTTGCCATAAAATCATTTAGTTTAGGTTTTTGTTTTTGCTTTGAAAACCATTACAGCATGCATCGTCAAAAGATTGGAGAGCAATCGTCATCGCCGGTGCCAGGTAGTGCTTTTAAAACCTTCGTGCTGCGAGTACGCGGGTTGAAGGCCAGGTCACATATAAGCTCCAGGCTTGACTTAAAACACACTAATAGTTTGAACAAAATGGCTGCAAATTCTACAGCGCTACACACACGGCATAAATAACATAGGCTGCTGTGCACGTAAGCGGTTTTAGCCAAATACAAGCCTAGCTTCTTGATTTCCAACGTAGCAGAGTACAGGACATCCGCAGGAATTTGGTCCAGGACAGGGGTCTTCAGCGAAGCACGTGGCCCCATCTACCTGGTGGCAAGGCCTTTGCACCAACCAGCCGCAAACTCGCCTGGCTTGCCGACTGCTGCAGATACCTCCATCATCCGCCAGCTGCGAACGAAACTGGTCCCGTTTCGGAAACGTCCGTACAAGGATTCGCAACAGGCTTTCAGGGGAACGCGTTCGAAAGCTCGTGTATGTGCAGTCTAACCTAGCTGTGGACACAGCTTCAATCCATGCTGCTGCGCGTAGCGCCGCATCCAGCGACAGTGACTCTGAGTCCGATGTGGAGTGACTTACAGATCAGTTTCCATGTTCCCTTTCTCGGTGCAATAAAACAAGAAGTTCGTTCCACAAATATGATATCTATATTTCCAATTTCGCCTGAAGTGCAAATCATTATTTATCTTCTCGGTGCAATAGAAAAAGAAGTTTGTTTCACAATATGACATCTATAACTACATATTCGACTGAACTTCGGAGCATTATTACTGATCGTCGTGCTGTTGCAAATAAATCTGTTTTTGTCATGTTTTGCAAAATTTCCAATTTTTCATGAAAAAAACCCTGAAAAAAATGGCTTTTTTCACGCCATTCAAAATTTCATGAAATTTTACATCTCTAGCGCAGTCATGGCGCTTGCAGTCTGGCGCCAAAGCGTACACTTTTTCTTTTTTGAGCGATCTACGTCGGACGCGCCCGCTGGCGCTGTGTTAGCGCGTGAAGTTGACTGTCAGGGTGTAAGTTTTTATAGAGATTTTTTTTGCTTGGCTACAGTATTTGTAGGAGGTGCTCCAAATCTGCAAATACAACATAATATGAAAATAAAAATTTAATCAAGATATGCAGTTTAGTGAGCTACTGGAAACCTTCTGCCTATTACTGGTGTATGCCATATCCGTCAATATAGGCCCAGGGATAAAATTAATACAAGGTTAGTTACCGATTTTTAAAAATAAATTTTGGACCTTCTAAAGAAACACCTGGTATAAAATAAATGATCTCACTTTCCACAGAGCTCGCCAATCAACAAAATAGTTTGCGAAATAAACCAGGAGATTTTACTCATACTGAAGCACACTTTTGTTCTGTTTGCAACAATAACATCATATGGCTTATGCCTTTCAGGTTCTTGCCGAACTGCTTTAAGATCAAGACCGCACACCAGACGATAGTGCAAATCAAGAGTGCATGGAAAATGACATCGCACCTGGAGGCTGCGCACCAGACAGTCAAGAATGCACACCAAAGAGCAGTACAAATCAGGACTGTGCAACAAGTCGAATGCTACTGGCAGATGCTGCTGAGGACCCTGCATCGAGCTTTTTTAAAAGTGATGGCAAGGCTGACAAGTCTGTTCAAGTTCTAATGCAGCCAATACCAGTAAAGTGTTCTGCCAGGAATACATTTATGATAACACATGTAGTCGTAAAAAATTGCCGAGTGCAGCATGGCTTCATACATTAATAATATTATTATATAATTGTAGGCCACGTGTGCTACAGCCAGCCTTGCGACTCGGCCTGTTCGATTGCAGCACGAGGCCATCGAGTTAGTGAAAAAAATCACTGGTCGCTTGATCTGAGAACAGCACGATAAAGGTGGGCGCAAACGGATGGAGATATTCCTACAAGGGCTTGCAGTATGAAGCAACTCGCCGAAACAAGGATTTCAATTTACTGCCAGATCCCATGTTGGCACGCAGAACGGGAGGCACACGTTTGTCACCTCGACAAGTTCTGCCGCAAAGCGCCGCGAACTTCTGTTTTACGCGCGCGTTATGAACCGAGCCGGCACGCAGCGACCATGAAGCGATGTCAGCATAAAATTTTCGTGCAAAAAGAGCCTGATAACTTCTTGCACATGTCAATGGTCTGTGTGGATTACAAGCAGATTTGCGGCAGCACCGACAAGCGGCAAGACAACAATGCCGACGATCGCATCCCGCTTACATTGCATTAGGAAAATTTCGTGGAGCAGCGCTATACTATATTTGCTCGCTTCAAAATTAATTTATTGTATCTCTGAATGAAGTTTGGCTAGAAAAGTGTGCTTACTAAAAGACATTTCCAACACGTGGAGATGCTGACACTTCGCTTTCGTTCAAGCCAAAAGCATCGCTTGCGCCAGCATCGTTGCTTCCTTGGAGCGGTTTGCTCTTTGCGATTGGTTCGTACATGTAGGGGATGACGCCAAGATCCTCCTGGTAATCTTCGATGTGTTCCATCGTGATATAAGCATCAAACCTACAGCCCGAACCACCGCGCGCCGCGCTTCTTGTACTACATCGGCGGCGACCGAGCCGGGCTCACCGAGCCAACGCCAGTGTTCACGTCACGAGGCGCCCAACCAATCACAGGCGGCAACGAGGCGCGCGAGCTGGCCCGAGGCTGCAGCTGCACTTTTCGCCAAAATAAAATAGGTTTGCGCTTTCCTTTGCCTAATTTGGATGAGAAATTCGAATTCCGAGTGTGGAAAACTGTAAAGTGCATCTCTTCACTCAATTTTTTTGGGAAACCTTTCAGCATCCCTTTAAGTTAAAGACAACGCAGCGAGCAAACACATAAATATAACTCAAATAAAAGCGATTTACGTCACTACATTGTACTACGACAGCCTGAATTGTGCCGCACATATGTTTATAAAGACTGACGATTTTTTCGAATTTAAGTATACTTCGGTCTAATTAATTTCATTTCATATCCTCGAATTACGCTTATATTATGTTACCTACGTAATCAAACCACGTGTACATTTTTTCGCGTACTTGAAACGTGCTCCTGGCATGTGTTGGTTAAGTTTTTTTCGGCAAATTTTAAACATTTCTAACACAAGGCAAGAAGTTTGAAGAACCAATCCCCCACATATCTTTAAGGCATTAATGAATGCAGAGTACGTTTGGAGTACAATATAAATATCCTACCTTATATTTAAAAAGTGTTATTTTCGCTAAGAGGGCGTGGGGGCTGTGGAAGGCGCAGCGACACTCCAATCACACTGCACCTCAGGCGCTTCGCATTCCTAATACATTCGCTGGCTCTTTAGCGGCATAAATATAAATGTCCCCAAATATGCAGCCGTAACTACGGCTTCGGTTCTGAAGTTGTTGCGCCAATTATTGAGTTCCGCTTTTTAAGTGGTTCATTCAATTCACTCTTATATGCTCCTCTGTAAGAAAACGACAGGCGTTCTTAAACAATACAGAATTTTTTTTTTCCGGAACTACAGATAGTAAAAGAAATTCTTTGGCAGGCCTTTCCGTACGCTTAATATGCGTGGTATATCTGGCTACTATCGTATGCAGCAAGTTTCAATGCGTGTGTTTAATGATTTTAGTATCAATATTCGTGTAATCAGCAGTATCGGGACAGTGCATCAAAATAAGACCATTTTTTTTGCCCTCGGAAATCGTTTCTTTGATTTTTATAAATTTCAGTTGGTAATAATTATTTACCTGTTATTGATATATCAGTAGGCCTGATAGTGTTAAAGAAATATGTTTGGAAAGAGCGCAGTTCAGTCGAGATGTTGTTACAGTTCTATTATTTGCTAGATAATGGCATACAAATTTTTGTAAAAAATATCCTTTGTCCGAGTTAGATAACATTTATTAAAAGTTATAAAAGTTCCAAATCGACCAGAATAATCGGGTAACAGCTCAACAGTAACAGCAGCATCAACTGAGGTTTTCCAGGCATGCCGTAGAAGGTATTTGAAGCTTTTATTACACAAAATGTGGCTAAAACAGTACCGTGTGTCCTTAAAGAAAATGTTGAACCTGGTCAGAGAGCGCAAGCTGCGGTGTATAGGGCAACTAGACACGGCTTGGTGTCTGTTAGGTTGAGTGCGCGTCGGACAACTTCGCTACTAAATCAATTTTATAATCTGTAATTTACACGCTTATAATTAAATTATTCATGAACGCCTCAGTACATAACTCGAAGATACGTTTTTAAGACATCCGTGCATTCGCTAGACGCGCGCCATCTGCTGAACCATTGCTGTACTTTGCATGCCGAGGTTTCAGTGACTTCCGCGGGGTGGCGCTACGCCTCCACGACACGCAAGAACGAAATTCACCAGAAACATACACTTCGCTATTCCCTTAGTTTGGATATCTGTAATTTTCATGCACATAATTAAATTATTCATGCACGCCTCGGTATATATCTCGCAGATACGCTTCTTAGACATGTGTGTATTCACTAGACGAACCTTCATTCCCTCCCAAGAATCAAATAGCCACACAAGGTAAAAAAAAAAGCAGTCGTGGCATAGTCGAAGCATCTCCGTCTCGCGTGCCGCATGCCATGTTCAATTCCGACCTACATACAAATTTTCTTCTGTTGTGTTAATTAAGACCCCTTCAAGGACATATCTACGCCGTAACGTCACCTTCAAGGATTGCACGCGAGAAGTAGTGCTTTCTCACAGAACAGTGAATTATGAATTGCTGTGCCTTCAACGCCATCAATATTATCAAGCATCTATGTAATGCTTAGGAATATTCGTACAGTAGAGAGTATGTTTGCAGAATATTATACATGTAAAAAGGTGTGTTCGTTTCCTAACGCCACTCAATATCATGGTAGTTTTATAACAATACAATAAAATCGAAGAAAAATAAAATAAAAATGAAAACAAAAAAAATTCACAAGACATGCAAAATCAAAAACATCCTGCAACGCAATAGGTTTTGCATTAGCGTGAGCAAGACAAAGTGAGAATAAAGTAAACTTACGTGTGGTTTGCAGGTGAGATCGTCCTGGTTCTCATGATAGACAGGCGACAAGCGTGCACTGGTCTTGCCTTCGTTGCATTCGCTGGTAGCCTCACTAAAAGCATCCTCAACGCTATCCATGTCGAAGAAGCAAACCACTGAATCTGTGTCCAAGGTGCTAGCGTTTGTTTCTTTCTTGACTTGTCTTGCGAAACCGACCGCCAGGACTTTGCTGCCAGCGTAGCTGTACGCACCTGGTGGACCCAAAGACGCGCTGGTAGCGTTAAAGTGGACCCTGTCTTCCTCATGAGGGCACTTAATGGGCACTTCCATGTAGGTGTGGAAGGACATGTCAGTCTCACAGACACGACCCAGCCGTGTTTCCAAGACGTCCAGAGACGTTACATCCGAGTGCACGGTGACAAAATAAGCAAAACCGTTGTGACTGAAGCCGTAGACGTAGAAGATTCGATGGGACGCTCTTAGTTGGTCAACGACGTTTAGGAAAGGCGTTCCTTGAGGCTTTTCAAGGGTGTGGGACAAATCGTGTATTTTATGTAGAACCCTAGCCGATACGTCATGGGGGTGAAATTCAGAAGGCCGGCCATCGTAAGTTGAGGCAGAAAAAAGCACATCGTCTTTGAGGCCGGATCCAATGAAAGCGACGGTGGTATACTTTGAAGCTACATAGTCGTATCCGGAATATGGCTTATCTTCAGGAAAAAACCCTCCACCTGCGATATAATAAAATCGGCACAGGCCATGGAATGTACTTCCGCAAGCCAGGACAAGGGGCGATGATCTTTCGCGAAGAAGGATTAGGTTCTCGTTGTCTGTTGGCGCTCTGGTGTAATCGTAAGCACATGCCGCAGGATACGGTGGACATAACACGCTGTCATTTTCTGGGCCCGTTCTGCGAATGGCCATTGCCGAGAAATTTGTCGGAGACAGCATGTACAGAGCATTTTTCCCGCCCACGATGACAAGGTTACTATTCCAGTTGCTTTTCTCTATGTATAACACATTTTGCGCGGGTCCTTCTGTAGTTTGGAAGGTCTTGATGACAACGGCATCATGAGAAGCCACAGGCGCTAGCAACATCAGCGCTCGCAGCAGTGTGGCTGGCAGGATAATCACGTTGCGCTGGCGCCGGCTGTGATGGCTATCCAACGAATTCCACCTCCACGTCATAATCCGGTGATGACTTTCGACGATGTTACGACGGTTCCTAGAGTAAATAATAAACATAAGTAAAAAGGGCTTGAAGCATTTTCGATAATGCCAAAAGCAGGCTATTAGAGGCATGCCATTGTTTTTTGATATTCTCCGCCTTCTACGATTACGGCAGCAATCAGTGCGATTGCCGCGGAGCTTACTATATGAGCGTCACACCAGCTTTCGTTATCGCTTAGTGGAGGTTGCGACAGCACTGAAGAGTGGCTAAAACATATACCTGCAACTACAGAACTTCCTAGATGTAAAGTTTGTCCTGCCTGATATATGCTGCGTACTGAAAGATGAAAACAGTCTCCGCGAGTATATAGGAGAAGTGATTATGCTTTGGATATTGACTCATGCTGAGTGTTTGGGCGCCTGTGCATCCAAGGGAGTAAAATGCAAGTCTTAGAAAGAGCTTCTTAAGAATATCAAAACCTAGCAGACTTATCTTCCCCAAAGCCAACAGGTGGGAGCCGTTTTTCTACCGCAGTACACCACTCTACCTTCCCACAAGAAAAAATGCAGCATTTGGCAATCAGTTTGGCCCACGTGATCGAGGATGGCGCATTTTCAGATATGTTCACTCCACTACCACCATTTCCGCTCTGATCGACATGGAGAACGCTTTCATCTAAAATTTATAACGGTAGGATTTAAAAGTAAAGATAGAGGGAATTTGCTATCGTGAACTCGATTTGGCCATTTGTATTCACGGCGTCGTTTACCCGGTGCAAAAGAATTCCTGACTAAACTAGTTTTAACGAACCTTGAAAAAGAAAACAGTGAATGGTAAAAAGAGCAGAGGAAGATAAATGCCGCCTGTGACACGTGTGAGCTGACTGTGATGACGTCACAGTGTGACATGACATCCTTCGACCAATAGTTAATTTAATTGGCACCTGCAGTGGGATGGTTACTCAAAAAACGGTTGTCAGATTGACACCTGTCACGGCAGGCAGGCGTCACATGGTCCCGTGATCTCTCTCGAGCAATCAGTGCATTTTTGTGTATCGAATATCTGATTTTGCTCCAAACGTGAAGTGTAACGCTAGCTCATTATTAGAAATCACGGCATCACTATAGAAAAATAATGTGGGACGTCGTGCGCACTAATTTCGCGTTACAGTCTTGTTTGGAAAGACATTTCCTCGGCATGAAGACGACTATTCAAAACAAAAACACGCAACTTTTTATAAGAAATTACAATTCTGGGAACAGTAAAATCAGCGCAGTCATAGCTCTTACAACACAGGAAACAGCAGCAGGGAAAAGAAACTTGTATAGCTACGTCTTAGCTAATCGCCGATTGCGGTTCAAGCAGGTGGGTCGTTCCTGAGTACCGCTCGTAAGAATGTCCATAACTTATCTTGCATGCAGAAAGGCGAACTTCAGAGCTTAACCCTAAAACAGCGGCCCATGCTTTTCATTCTGACTCGGGAAGCTATAGAGATGGTTACTGAAAAGCACGGAGATTAGTATGAGCGAAGCAGGTGACAGAGAAAAACAATGCGTGCTGGTCGCAACTTCACTGAAACACAGGCATGCGGAGAAAAACCGACACTTTCTTGCGCCTTTCAGTAACGAAATGGCGAAACGGACAGAACGAGATCATAGTAAAGATGTCGTAGAAAAGGACACGCCACACAAAACTGGATCTATTTTCACTATGCGCGAAACAACCCGAGGGCGGCACTTGACAACGCTCGAAGGCACGCGACGTGTTGTCGTGTGGTGTCCTCGTTTGTTGTCCCTCTGTTGTTCTGGGCTGTTGAACATCAATGTTGTGCCAACCAGTCTCAAAGCTTACGACACATATAGGGCGTTGTGTAGAGCTTGGCTGATCAGACACTTTGACGCGCTTAAATATTTCCTGCCCTTTATAACTTAGCTTTATATTTGCTTGGCATCATATGATAGTGCTGCGTAACTTTCTCGCGTTAATGCCTAATACCGGACTCTTTTACACCGTTTCTTTTTTTTTATGACAGAACTGCCGTCGAGATGGGAAGTATGCAAGGACCCGCTTTCGACCAGATTGTTCATGCAGTACAGAGATAATATTTGCATGCAATGACCGTAGCTGGAAGCTTACCGTTCGATTCCTTCGCCGCGTTCAACCGGCACAGCTTGCAGCTCGGCGTTTCCAGCGCCGACCAGGGGTACTTCAGCATCTCGTACAGGTCTGTTCCTATAGGGCGACTAATACGATATTTTATTTTTATCGTCGCCGAGCGCCTACGCAGGCAGATAAGATAAAACACGTATTTCACAACTATGGAGTGTATTGTCCGCGCGCGGCAGGTCGAACCCACTGTAGCATCCAAGGAGTGTGTTGCATTACTTCCTCTGTCGGAAGCCGCACAAAGCACTGAGTGAGGTGTGCAATCGACTCAGGAGCTGCAGACGCGGCTCATATCTTTTTGACATGAGTGCGTTCCTCTGCTTCAGCGCGCCGTTCCCTTCGATGTGTCATATTTATCCCCGTATGTGTTACATAGCTGTACCCAATGCGCTCATCCTTCCCTCTGCTCTGCTCCTTCGTTTCGATGTTAGTCTCTCCTTCTCAAGCATGCGAAGACGGCGTCACATACAATGCAAATAAGGAAGGTAAAATAGTAAACGCGTGGGTCCCGGTAGTTGCAGCTCAATCGGTAAGCTGCTTGCTGGGTGAGGTCGGACGCTGGATGACGGTCCCAGAGAAGAACACTACCGAGGTTGGCATAGCAGGTCGCCCTGCACTGAAACACAGGACGGGCCTACCTACTAGGACCATAGAAATATTCGAAATTTTCGAATACCGGAATCGAATATTCTCCTATCCAGTTCGATGAACGAATCAAGTGTAACAGAAGCTGGGGGGAGTTGGTAAGCCATTCACTAGAAACAGCGCCAATTGAAAATGGTTCGAGGAAGAAACACATGAACGTACGAGTTTTCATTCATGTTTTTTCTAACTTTCTTCTAAATAATAACTTTCTTCTATTAGCGTATTCTAAAAATTATTCGAAATGAATGAACACGTTCTCAGTTCTTGAAGAGTATACAAATAACTAATGTTTCGAAAAACCCCAATCCGACCCCTGATAGCGTGGTGTCGCGATCAGTCTCTGCGTGGAACGGAAGTTTCAGCGTCCACACAGTACACCTTCGTCTTGGGAACGCGGGCCCCAAATCTGTGCCTCTCGATGTCGACGCGGTCACTTTCTAGATGCGTTCCTGTCGTCTCCGCTGCGAGCGATCCTTCAGTCGATATCGCGTTCATGGTGCCATGGCATTAACCTACTGCCACTCTCTGCGTCCCTTCCACCTGCCGCCACTGCTGTGACGCCGTTTGACGGAAGCATCTTTTCAAGTGGAACAATGAGAGGCTCCACTGTCTTACTCGAAGCCTGAAGAACTATTCAAACTAGTCGACAGAGCTCGCAAGACAGCAAAATCCACTGAGACCTTAGTCTGAGGGCACCTCCTTCACCTAGAGAATTCCTCTGCGAGAGTAAAGTTTTTCACTCAGGTGTTGCTTAATAAGGACTTTTGCGCAAGAGAGGGTTAGGACCACATTCTCTTTTTTTGGTAAGAGTTCGGCTCGTATGCGTTGCAAGTACCTATGATAAACTGCTTTGTGTCGTGTAGAGCCGTCCAGTTTGTCCCCTAGCGTGGCGCGCTCAGACCTCTTACCATCTACATGATAATCCCCTTCAACAATGGGCGATGCTGTAGGGTTCAGCTAGCTTTAGCCAGCCCTGTCTTCATGCCCAATCACGTGCGGTGCGGCTTATAACTCTCGTCCCTCTAACTAAGATTTCGCGCTGTTTTTATCGTTGTCATAAGTAGCAAAAGGTGATGCTACTACGCATATAACATGACTGATAGTGTCGAAACACTGACTCAGTGATGTCTGCCCTGTAGTGAAGATCAGTGCTGTCTCTTTCGACAGCAGCAGCTTTAACTTCATTAATTATAGCGCCGCCCCTAGCGCGTTGGTGGTTTGAATGAATACCGTTTCGCATAAATTTATTCGTTTTGTAGAAACATTCACAGCAGTGACCATAAGCGTTCTTTCGTCCTTTTTTACGAAAAGTTTTGCCTTTCGGAGGTGAACTACGTTGCCACAACCATTCGTCCTTTTGAAACTAAATATAGAGGATTATGACTATCAGCCAGCAACGAATCACCCTTTAGGGCACAAATTTTCGTCCTACTTAACTTTCTACCGCCCCTTCTAGCATAACACGGAGCGGCAGAAAGTTAGATGGGTGGAAGAGATTAAGAAGTTTGTAGGAATAAGGGGGGCCGCAGCTGGCAAAGGTCAGGGTAAATAAAGAGGTTTGAAGGAGGCCTCTATTCGGCAGCGGGCGTAGTCAGGCTGATGATGAATATGATGCTCGTCCAAAGTTAGTGACGGGGGAAGGGGGATGGGTCGGGGAAGAAACACTAAATAGCTATTGCATCTTTCCAGTGCGTTCAGTGCATCGCGCACCGCAATAGACAGCCATACCTTGGCAATCACCGCGTTGTCGCAGGTACTGCTTCGCACGTGAAACACGCTGAATTTCGCCAGTAGGTTACTCCCACAAGCACAAATATGTACTACTTCGTTCCATCTCAGTTATTTCAGTGTTTCAATCACCACACCGCTGCACAGAGACAGTACAACGCGCATAGCGCGGCGCATGGTTAGTTCAGCTGCGGCCGAACCAACTTGGTGCAGGGAGGCGACGAGGGTGGCGAAGAGTGCACCAAAGGCTGTTTGCACCCAGCACTCGGAGGCGCGGCATACAGAGCTGCCATATATTACCTAGAGAAAAAGCTGGCGACAATGGATATGTGGTTGTGAATGCGCACTTCATCCGCCACGGGAATGCCGGGTAAACAGGGTTACTTTGACTTGGCTGATAAAAGCACTAAAACATAGCAACGGCTAAAGAAATGTAACCTTTCGCAAAAATATTTCAAGGAAACATTTCTTTTTTTACTGAAAGTGCCCTATAATTAAATATGCTTAGTGTAAATTGCAATAAATGAGCAGAAAAGCAGAGGAATATAAATGACAACCTAATATGCCCACGATGAGAGGGGGCTTTCTCTTCATGTCGCGAAATATAGCTAACCGCCCAAGCCAATTTTTCGAGTTTAATGGAGTCACTTAGCAAAGCCAATATGCTTTGAAGAAATTGATAACGCTTAATATAGTGCGCTTTATGAGCCCCCGTTTAGGCACTGTGAGAGCTAGAAACGTTTCATTGGCGTCGTCTACCACAGCGGATTCGCGCCCTACCCTCGTAGCATGAGAAACTTGCCTGAACCTCACCCTTCCTTCAGAATGTTGGGGGTGCGCGCTTAATATCGTCTCTCACCATGTATGAAGGCTGCGCTTACAGATGTTGCAAACAAAAACATTAACTGGTTGCGGAAGCCGGTCCTACCACAAGTAAGTGACGGCCGTGTTCATGTTCAAAAGTGCCACATCAGGCTATTTTCATGAATTAATTCATGAAGTGGAGGTGGCTTCTGCATGCTAAGCACGACCGCTGTCAGACACCCCCCTTTCTCCCAGTACTGACTTCGTTCAACTATAAATGCACATGCTCCCGTTGGTTAAAGCCAGCTTGCTGCGTAAATGGCTCCAAGGAATGAGGTAAACGCACCGCAGGCCCTGCAGGCACCATATACTGTGCTCAGGTCACTTCGAGTCAAGCGCCGTCGCATCTGAACAGAAATGTCTGCGTAGCTGGGCAACTACACCACCACAAAGGGCACAAGACATCAATGAAAACACAACAGAACAACCCTGAAATCAAATCCGTCGCACAGGCAACAAGCCACTTGATGTCACTCCTAAGCCACGTCTTCCCGGCATGCCTCGCACGTCCCCTCCGGATGAAGGTCAGCGCTTCCAGCTTACTTTCAATTTAATAGAAGTAGTAAGAAACGCTATGGCGAGGAGCATCGAAGCGCTATATCCTATACTAAAGACACTTTTCATTTTTACAATTTTTTCCTTCTTTCTTCTAGAGGAGGGATTCGGGTTGTTCCTACTGAAATTGTGTTTGTCGTCCTTAGCAGCTGTAATCGCAGAAGTGTTAATGCCGTCCCTCGCACATTACAAAGCCCCGAGAGCGGAGCCGTTTTCTTCTTGTGAGTTTCGAGTTCGATATGATAGTTAAGTCTAACAGCAATTCAACATTTACTTTAGCAGCTTCGGAACTGCTTGTTTCAAGCAACTCCAGCCTTCTTTTGGGGACTTACAGATTTTAACCTAACCTTTATTTTATGTCCTTTCAGAGCACAGAGCATTTTCTCCCAATAGCGAATACATTATCCAGTTATTTTCTTCAGGAACTATTTCCAAGATCACCATCCTGTCCACCAATGTTTTTAGATAGGAGTAGCTGGAATAAAGTGCTGGCGGGCCACGGAGCGGAACAGAGCCACGCGATTGACGCTTAGGTGGTGGTGTTACGGTCGCTTTAAGATGGGCGCTTTGTCTCCTACTTCCAGCTTCAGTAGTGTGAACAGATTGCCGCTCGCGTGCGTACAAAAGCTTATTAAATGAGTACAAACGTAGTTTTTGCATGAGCCTCTTTCGTATTAATGAAACAAAACGGCTTCTATCATTGATAAGAACAACTTTAGCCATTCACGTTAAAGACGCGTTAGAAAAACATTCAGGGAGCTGATATAGGCAGGCAATGCTGTGTTCCGTCCCGAAAGCTTAAAAGCTCGTTGTTCGGGCTTGTTTAACCGTATATGCATGCGTGCCGGGGAAAATTAGTTTGTTCAGCCTCCTACAAGCCGGTTATGATGGATTCGAAACGGGAATTTCGTATTGAACGAGGTGGTTTCACGAAGTAAACAGGAGTTTGCGCCGAGGCCGAGGCTGCAAGATTCTGTAGATGCTTTAATTACTTCTGAGAATAACAGTTAGTCAATCTGTTATTCCTTAACACAAGTGTTAAGGAAAGCCAAGGGAAGTACTCTAAAATGGCGTCTTTCCGTTGCAGTCGGTGCTGCAAGGTAAGCACTACGGGGCCCACACTTCGCGAAATTTATTGTTGTTACTGCGACCTCAGCCGCATTTTTAGGGGTGTTCTAAGCGACATGCAAGAGTTGCTGCTCTTCACATCACCGGTAAGACAAGGAAGGTAAGCATTAACGGCCCGCAGAGATGCGGCCTGCACACGGCTGACGAAGCGGACATGCAAACTACTTTGCACAGCAGCATGTTAGCCACGTGAAGAATTTTATCAAGCCAGACTACGAGGGGGCAAGCGGCACGTCGTGTTTCTTCGATTTTACCTTGTGGAACAACGGAAAAAGAAGGCGTTACGATTGCGGCCCAGATGTACAACCGAAAGCTCAACTCCGAGCATCCGGCCCTCTCGTACACCAGGCGCAGAGCATACGCGAACTAAGCAATACGTAGGCGAAATGAAAGCAGTGAACATCAGTAGTGACGCGCGCCTACAAGCAGCCGCCCTGGGCGCAGACGATTTAAGGCGCGAGCCAGCGTAGACCTGTTATGCAGAAAACCGCCCACGCGACCAAGCGCCGAGAGAAAACCAAGAAAAGGAACGCGGCAATGTCGCCAGCATTGAGATGGCGGTCGCGTATCTTTGAGATTAAAGTGGCGACAGAACGGGGCCGCATCCCCGGCGCAAGTTTTCCAACTGTTCTTATCTAAAAACGTTGACCTCCACTCAGCGCGTTCGCATTTTTCATGGGCAGTAGGAGGCGCCACTCGAAAACTTATATGGCTGTGCGAGATGATCCGACCGCCGCGCTAGCCTTGTGAATTGAAATGTTCGCGCGAGTGTACTGTCTTGGGCGGAAAGCTCTGAAAGCAGGCCGTGCTGTGTGCAGCGGCACGAATATATGCCTGCCTTGTCCTGTCACAGTTCAAGCTCTCTCTGCGTAGGCATCGTAGGGGCGATACTAACTACGTGACACAGATGTGACTGCTATGCAAACATTCCGATGCTGACGGCGTGGAGCGGCAGGTGTGACCCATGCCAAGGCGCGGCAAGAAAAGGGGAGGGGAAATCGACTCTTGCGCGCTAAACCGAAATCGAGATGCGAAGAAAATTTTCAAGTCTGTTCCGATCCCGTGTTGCTCTCAGACTTCAGAATTTGTAGATGTAGCATTGCACATTCAAGGACGTATTACGCAGAGTTCGCGGCTAGTGACGCCGTTCAGAACGTACGCCGTCGCATATAACTGCCTTATCTGGACTGTTCTGCGTATCGCAGTCCCGGTAACTTATTTTACCGGTAGGCAACGACTTTTTCTGACGAGCATATTTAGCGAGACCTAACGGAAATAAGTTTGTGCAGCGACCGCTTCATAAGTGAGCTAGTATACCGCACCACGGCAGGATTCTTGAAGGTGAGCCGGTGCCGGCTTATTTGAGAATAAAGCCATATAAAGAATGAGTTGTGAAATCAAGTCTGAAGTAAAATTCTGGCTGCTCACTTCTTGCCAGAGTTTGCCTTTTTGTGGTGGTGTTGCCTAAGAGGAGCCATGTTTATATGTGTTGGCGTCAAGAAACCCTCTTCTGTTGACAGCGCCTCTCCTCATTCGTTTCAATGAAACCCTGGTGATGAAGTATTCGCTAACAACCAGGATAACAACCAGGCCTATGTTGGGGGGGGGGGGGGGGGGGGAGAGGGCATTCCGAGCACAACACCACACTGTTTAATCGTACTCACCAGGAGAATTTCATGCACACTATTCATGTGTGGCCAAGAGTTCGAGGCTTTTAAATATTACCTGCCTTGCAAATTAATCGACTTCGCAACGCAGACTGGATCTCTAGAGGGCCACCATTTTCTCAAGTCTGGAATTCGCTTAGGGAACGTAACCTCGTCGATTGTTCCGGTAAGTTCCACAATGGGGCCTGCCATAGAAAACTCGCGGACAATTCTTTTAAGTACATTAAGGGTAACACAAGTAAAGTGTTTACATCGAAAAAAGCTACTCATACGTAGCGAAGGTAAGTTCATATGTCCGCCTGTAATGAGAAATATAAGCAGCTGAAATCGGCCAGGAGGTAAGACACGAGCGGGCAGTTTACCAACTAAGACAAGCCGTATGCTAAGTTAACTTGGGAAAAAGAGTGCAAAAGGTGCTTCATGCCCTGTATAAACGCCATGATGCAATTGCAGCCGTGAAGAGATGCGGCTCTTGTAAAATACGTTTTTGCGTCAAAGGCGGATCAATGAAGCCGAATTCCACACTCTCTTGCATTCGCATAAGTATATACATTACTGTGTTTTATGCGCTGTATCGATGCCATGCGGAAACTCCGGGCATGATTCGGTGAGGCTCGTGCAAGCTACGTTTTTGCGTCAAAGACTATTCAAAAAAAGCCTAGATTGTGCACACCACTGTTTTACTCGCATGAACCGAGGCAATGACAGCATTTAGAAGCCGATCAGGAATTTTTTTTACTGGAAAAGAATTCCAGTACCATAGAATAAGCTACGCTTGTGAAAGCAGCTAGCAGTTTTTTTTCTCAGCGAATTTTAGTGGGCCGGTTGGTTAGTGCTTCCACGCTACAAAGCAGCATTACTGAAAACCTGATGCTGCGCAAGATTTTAAACAACCTGGGCTTTCTTCACGTTTAAGCAACTTCAACACACGGGTGGACTTGCATTTCACTTCAACGGAAATCGGTGAACAGCGACTGGGTCTACAACCCCGAACTCTTCCTCAGCAACTGAATGCTTCGTCCGCTTCTTTACCGTGGTACCTTTATTGTCTTCCGACTTCAAGATATTCACCACAGAAACACACAGCTGACTCCAATCCAATGCCTCGAAAAACGCGAGAGTAGTGAAGATGAATAACTCATCACTGGCGTTTGAAATGCTCTAAAGCTATTTTCAGGCGCTGGATACAGTTTCGTACCGCCATTTGTGAAAAGAAGAGTGGGTTTCGTGAAAGTACCATTCATTTGTTTCTGTTCTGAAACCATTGAGCACACATGTGTGTCAAGACCTCAGCTGCAGCGTATTTAGAACCCAGCAGCACCATGTCATAAGATTGAACCACTGGGATCCTTTATAAAACTCTTCATAAGACTTGGAACAGAACTCTCATTTCCTCTGCGCTGAGGACGAGCGCAGGAGGCGGTTTTGCTTTCAAACTCTGGGACGCTTTGCAAGAGCCTTTGCAAGTTGTTTGCCATTGCTCGATGACGTTTATGAAAATATTACAGCCTAACATAATTTCTTGAAATTGTTCCGTGGTGCAGGCGATTAGAGTCATGATACTGTAAGACATGAAGTCATGTGCATATCAAGGTCCTGATATGAATAACTTCATCTATACCCAACAAATGTGGTTTCTGTATGCCGTTTTTAAAATGGAGAGGCGTAGAAATTACCGCGCGGTAGCTGGTATCTGCAATGCAAAAGCTGGTCACTTATCTCTTCGTTAAGCCACGTTTCAGTCACTACAGTCACATTGGGATCGTGAAATAACAGTATACTTTCAAGTTCAGCAGTCTTTTTAACGATACTTCTTGCGTTAATGTTAAGCAGTCTCAGGTGCTGCAGTGCGGACCTCGGGCTTTGTCATGCGGAAACAACGGAAACACGCTCGCCTATCGCTTTTCAAAAACTTTATCATCATGATTGTTTGCACCGCGACTTTTTTCGATCATCCTCTCCTATTTTCCCTCGCCGTGATCACCCTTAAAATGTCAAACGCTCAGCATATCGATCAGCTCTACGCGCAATTATTCATACCCAGAACCACAGGAGGAGGAGGAGGAATAAAAGGAAAGGCAGGGAGGAGAACCACAATCGATTGGAATAACCTACCATCTGAAATTTGTACAGACTTCATCCCGACAAATTTCAAGAAATGCTGCGTGCTTACATCAGAACGTGACATGTGGGTGGAAAGTTAAAAGGTGCTTTTTTTCTTTCTTGTTTTTGTCTAGGGGGAGAGAGAGATTTTCGCTTGGTGCTCCTTGTTGCCTTCGTTATCCTTCTGATGTTGTTCTTTTTTTTCAGTGGGACTTTTTTATACTGATTGCCCGTTCTTTGCATTCACACAATTTCCTCTAATTTTGGGCTATTTTGTTTTTATCCGAACTTTGATCTAACTTTCGACATTGATGTCAGCGTACTTTGTTGTTACCTTCTTTTTTGCTGTTTTTGATTGAATTCTCACATACTGTTTTACAGAGTGTTTTTCGTGTGTCATACGCTACGTGATACCACCTTTTAGAGGGCCTTTAGCGGTATCTGAATAAATATAGGAAGTTATCATGGTTACTGTACCCAGAAGGCTAACTTGGCACTGAACGATTTAAATTACGCATGACGCGACGCAAACGAGGCAAGTTATATGGAGCATACTCTACCAATATCGGCCCAGTCGAGAAAAATTCCAGCTTCTCGCTGTGCTTTAAGGCACGCGAATAACTCCTGCACGTCTCGAAATGACACTTGATAGAGTGTAAGAATACACTTTAAAGATGTCCACGCAATTAAAGCATTTCTGCTTGAATGCCGTAAAATCGTGGCAGGTTTTTGAAGAGGCTCCTTTTCGGCATGATTTGCATCCCGAAAGGCCACTCAGAAAGCCGTCTGGAAGTAAAACCTCCTTTGTTTCGCTGAGAAACTTAGAGAAACTTAGTATCAGAACCAAGAAATATTCCCAGTCTTGGAGCTTACAAGCAAGTACCCAAGTACGCTTTTATCTGTGCACCGTAGTGGTCTGAGTCTTAAAGGTGCACTCAAGAGGATTTCGAGGTCGTCTCTTTACCGCGTGAACTCGACCTGCATGCGCCGAGCACTCTTAAGAACTTAGAGTTATATTCCTGTGCGGCCGATTTCCTTATTAAATCGTATTCAACTTCCGGGCTTACCCGTTTCCTTTTTTTTTTTTTGAACTGGCCTTCGTAAAGAGGAGGTGCCAGCCAACGCGTGGAGCGCCTTTCAGCCAGTTGCGTGCCGGCTTGCCGTTCTGCCATCTGCCATCGACGGATGTGCCTTCTGCCATTGCAGCGATTGCCGAAAGCAAACAGTCCACGCATATTTTTATTTCCGTGCGCCTTATTCGCGGCTATGTAGTCTGCGACTGAAGCTGTTTATCCGCGGAATCCTAAAAAGAAAATAAAAGCTAAAGCGAAGCCACCACGCGACTGGCTGAAAGGAACTCCACTCGTTCGCTGACTCCTCTTATCGAAGGTGAATTAAAGAACAAAAAGGCGAGAGCAGGGGCAATTATTTGGATTAGAGAGCAAAATTGGCCGGCCTGGAAAATAATTCGAAGTTTCTAAGAATGCTCGGAGAGTGTAGATTGAGTTCCCGCGGTAAAAAGACAATTTAAGATTCCTGTTTGTGAACCTTAAGCAAAGTCTACAGCACCTTTAGTAACGCTAGAGAGCCATATAGACAGATCTAAGCTTTGATGACCAAAAGGGTCTAAAACCGTAATGGGCGCCAATTCTTATTATTGACTTTACCATTGTGCACAGGCGTACTAAGACAACCGTACTTGGGCGATAGCTCTAAATTGATTGAAAATCTTACAAGAATGTTGTGAATACCAAGCAACATGAGAAAAAATTCTAAGCACTTGCAAATATGTTTTCTTCCAAAGTGTGGTGTGGTGAACAATACAAATTTGGAGTTTAGTTTCTGAGGAGAGAAGTTTAAAGAAGGTATAAAAGTGCGCGATTCAAATGTACATCATAAATTCTTTCAAACGAAATTACTTTCGAAAACCAAAAGACCGAAATACAATCAAGATACACGCGTTAGATACACGCCCTTCATGCTTAAACAATACACGCTTTTTCCTGCAGAAAACCCTGAACAATGACTCCCCAAGTGAGCATAGGAAAAGCGTTAGATACACGCCCTTCATAGTTGCAGCTCACTCCATAATCTTCACAGGGATGCATCCATTGCTCATGCTATCGGCTATTGTCGCCATTGCGTATTCTACAGAAGACGAAGCTATGCGAGCGGAATGGAAGGCCTTCAAAACAAAATACGGTGAGTACTTAATTTTGCACTCCATAATTATTTTTTATTTTGGTCGCTACGGCAATGTCATCGTCGTGAAGATTAATTCAATTAAATTCAATTGACTGCTGGCAAAGTGCAAATCACGTCAGAGCTCTGCGTCAATGAACCAAAACTTGTAGAATTTCTGCCTCCTTATACGCTACATCAGATAGCAAGCAGAAGCATAATAATCGCTACAAATATGCAGCAGTTGTCAGCCAATGACAGTATAGAACTTCCCCGAACATAAAATAATGTTTTATTTCCCCATCAACCATGCAAGAATGGAGCATGAAAAGAAAAGGTAGTGCAAGCACAAGTGCGAAGAGAGTGGAGTAAGAGCATATTTAATTACCATTATAAACAGCCAAATGAGACACTTTAATATACTAAAGTCATTCCTAAGTCTAAACCCGAAAACGAAAATTTCATGACAAAAAATATTTTCGTTAAATATTTTAGTTTTCAACAACTCTAATGGGATGGAAGTGAACGAATAGAAATTTCCGCTCACTCCCCTGCCAGGACGCAAATACAAATCTGCTGCCGAAGAAGCAGAGAAATATAAGGTATTTGCCGCCAACAAGAAATATATCGATGGCCATAACAAAAACTTCGCAAATGGTGAAGCTTCTTTTGAGCTCGCTATGAACGAGTTTGGAGACATGGTGAGTAAACCACAGGGCATTCGCCAAACCGTTCTTTAACGCACTGGCGCTTAGATAAATGAATACGTTATAATTAGGCAAGAATGCTTCGTTGATTAGCTTCATGACTGTGTTAATGTCTACCAATGCAGATACAATCCTAATGACGCCATATGGGGCTTGACATCTTATATGCGGCGATTTTTTCTTGAAGAGTTTTATTTTTTTAACTCGGAGAATTACGACGTGTGGGTGGATTGTACGGCGAGAGGGACAATAAGGAGGGTCATATAGCTGGATAATTATAATGGTTAATGACCAATAAACTTATATTTATTTTATATTTCGGATGCACGATTTTATGCGAAATTCAAGGCCGTCAGTGTTGATGGTGACTTGAGTTTTCGTATTTTCTCTGCCGGCAGTGGGGGTAGAAATATTGAACGTAAAAATTAAGGGTTTCAATGTCCATCGAGTCTGCTTTGCTGCTTTCCGAACTTCACCCAATCCCGTTAGCTGCTTCTACGGCATAATATATACAAATCTCCTCGGTGTGTTGTGCATCAGGACTTCAAGGAAAATCCTTTTATACACGCCCGACGCGGAAAGACTCAAACTGACATGCTTTATAATGTGTAATTTTGAGGTTTACTTGTTCGAACCAGGTTGCCATTATGAACATGCAAACACTAGCTCTCACCTTTGGTTTTTACGGCCTTCAACATCGCTAGCAGCACAATATAGCCCGCGAAAATTGAAAATGAAATCTTTTGTTTGTTTAAGTTACATAAATGCGTAATTACTGGGCTCTATATCGCGTACATAATTTGTGGCTTGCTGCAACTTCGCGGGCATAGACCGCACCGACGTATCTCTTAATTTGTGGGTTGCTGTAACTTCCCCGGCATAAAGCGCATCGGCGTATCTCAGTTTTTAAAATAAAAACATTGTGATGAAAAAAATTACGGAGAGGAAATTAGACTGCATTGAATGCGAAAGCATTGTCCGACCGTGAGCTCTGTTGCGAGGTGTATTAATGATGCCTTTCTCTGCAATGAGGCACCTACTCATTAGCATACAGTCGTAAGGAAACACACGCCCCAGGTTCCCTTTTATTCACCAACATGTAATGCGGTTTTGTGGCCTAAAAGTTGCGTCCTCATTTCGAAACATAAAGGTGCTCCGTTAAATTTCCTGCAACCTCAGGAGGACTTTTATACATTTTAGGGCGAAGGCAGTACTTAAAACGATCAACCCTAACCGAGGATATTGTGTGAAGCTTGACCTTGGGGGTACCCATGGGCGACCTAACACAGCAATACTCGATGCATAAATAAAATAAACATTGCCGCGACTGGGTTACCAACCTGTGGCGGCATGAACAGATCAGCTTCGCTGGCCGCTGCACGAGAGGACAATGCTATCGCCACAGCCGATCACGCCTCGAGTTAAACTGGAACACACTCGCGCGCTGGGCATTGCACATCGTCGTCTTCATGACTTTCCAGCTGCGGTGCGAAGACATCCCATAGTTGCTTTTTTCGCACACAGTCCTCACAATAAGGACAAGGAAGACAGGACTGGGTGCAACTTTCCACTATTTTACAACAACAACAACAGCCACAACAACAACAACAACAACCATTGTTAGGGAAGGGATATAAATAACCTTTTTCTTAACAAAATAGTCGCAAGTTGCACCCCGGCCTGTCTTCTTTGTACTTATTTTGTCCCCTTTGAGTGCGCTAAAGCATTCTCTTAGAATGGAACATTTCGGCCCTTAATGCATATTACTGGCGAAGAGATCACATCAGCTGAACCTCGATGAGAGTTAAGCTCAGCCTATTATCGTCGCCAGACGTGCCGACAACCCAATGAAGCAAAGCCATCAGCCAACCAGGCTAAAGTCATGCTTTCGCACGTGTATTCGGTTTAGCTAGGTTAAAATCGTACTAGAGTTTCTTTGCTGTACGTATCATGGTCAACTAGTGGCGACTTTCGTGACCATGGTGGCGGCACTGAGGAACTTTGTGTCATAGAAGGAAGGGAAAACTTTATTTACACTAATGGTTTTTCCTGCGGTTTGGGGCATCTTCAGAGACGTCTTGGTTCTACCCCCAGGAGCCTTCTCTGTCGAAGTCGTCCGCCTCTAATCAGTGGTCGGTTGCCCTCAGTCCAGGGCTCCGCTGGCCACTGCCGCCCGTTGAGCTCGCTGTACCAGACCTTGTTGGTCTTCGCAGCGGTCGCTGGACAGCAGATGCTCCGCACTCGGGTTTTCTATTTTGGGGACCACGTCTATGTTTTGGCAGGCCCATGTGATGTGGTATAGTGTAGGTTTTTCGTTGCACCAGGGACATTTGTTCGTGTATATCGTAGGGTGCATTTTGTTTAGTATATGTAGGTTTGGGAAAGAGCCTGTTTGTAATTGTCTCCAAGTGACAGCTTCCTCTCTGCTGAGAGATTTGTGCTGTGGGGGATATCGCATTCTTCTGCCTCTATAGTTTTGTAGTATGGCCGAGTATTCCCTGGGTGCTGGCGCGAGTTCCGCGGTCTCGTCGGAAGCTCGGAAAGTAATGTATCCTCAAGCTATCCTGTCGGCCTCTCGGTTCCCTGCCACCCCTGTGTGCCCCGGTACCCACACAATTTTTGTCGGATCTTGTCGTTTTGTTCTTCCCGGTTTTTAATTCTGTCACTCGCTGCGAGGAGTATACGGAGCGCGTGACGACCTATCCTGCCATTCATGTAATTTCGGCAGGCTGTTTGAGAGTCCGTAAGTATTGTTAGTGACCGCCCGGTTCTATAGCCCTCCGCCAACGCTAGAGCAACGGCTACTTCCTCGGACTCTGCAGCTGTGCAGCCTCGGAGAGACGCGCTGGTCATTTCGCGTAAAGACGAATCGACCACCGCCGCTACAGCGATTTTGGTATCTCCTCCTCTCCAAGACGCGTCTGTATACACGGTCGTGGCTTGAGGAGCGTATGTTTTCTCGATGAATTCGGCCCTCGCTTCTCTTCTGTCTCGATAGAGGTTGGGATCCATGTTTTTTGTATAGATGAAAATTTTGGTATGGGCTAGTCGGTGGCTCATCTGAACGAAAGTATACGCAGCACAAAAAACAGGGGCAGTAGTGAAGACACAAACAACAGGACTGGTTTTTTTTCTAGGTCGGCGACTGACTCTTGATTTCGAGCTAATCGGTTTATCAAGTGTGCAAACTGATACGGTAGCACTTCTCCCGGTTGCACAAAGTGGGTTACGAAGTGGGGCCCCCAGTGCGTCCGATGTGGGCAATGCAGACGAGCCACTGTGGGCTCTATGTAGGTTCTGCAAAGGGGACCCACTTGCTTCAAGTGAGCTGCCCACAAACATCCATCTGGTCCATTTGGAACCGATGCAGGTAGCCCATATGGGGCTGATCTCATTAAGCCTACGTTGCGAAAATAGGCAGATCCCCCCCCCCCCCCCCCCCCCCCCCAGATTGCTCGTACTTTTAGCCAGAGGTGTGCAGCTACTGAGGAGGTAAAATCGTTTAACCCCTCTAATAACACAATGGAACAGATGCCGGGTCTACAGGGGCAAGACCAGTTTGGGCTTGCCCAGATTTTTCCCATAGGTGGCCGATGTGCGAAGTTTGGAGGCAGCCCCAGACCAAACTCATCACATCGGGCCCTCAGGCCTAATGATCAATCATTAATTTTTCAATTTTTTGTGTGCTAGTCAGATGCAAGCAGCCAAAATAATAAGGCATGCGGGCAGTGTAAAAAGTCCGCGCAGTCTTCATGTTGGGAATAGTGCCGGCAGCCAGCATGTGTATGTTTAAAATATAATGGTTTCGAGGATCGCTGGAAGTCCAGCACCACCTAGTAAGGTGACACAGCTGTTGTTGGATATGTTCTGGTAACTTTTCACAATTAACGGGAATGCAAAGCTTATAACCCACTAGGTTTCGCAATGAAATAAAGACACCAAAAATTTTTCGTACAAATAATTTATGAGTGAAAATTATAAGCATGCATAATGCAAATTTGCGAAATGAAAGAACGCATGTGTGATAGCACATATGCACATCGCCGCGTGCAGTCCGGCTATGGTCAATTTGGGACCGACTTTGCGGCATTGCATTCGCAGCACCATTTCGGCTTGCCACTTCATCTCCTGCATACAGCCCGGATTTATGTTTCATCAGCATGAAATACCCGACAAGACTGATGCATCCAAATGCGGGCACGCGTCTTATGCAGCTCCGGCCCGGGCCATGTGATACCTAAAATGTTTTTGTGTGAGCAGCCCTTATTGGGCTCTAGAAGGTTTTCCCTGGAGAAAGATGGATTTATTTTGCACCTGCCTTCAAATAACCGATGAGGGAAAGATGTGGGCAACAGGCGGGCATGCCTGTTTTCCAGCCATGCCACGGCCGACGCGGGGCCCACAGCAGTTTGGTGTGGGGAGTACAGTTTCGGCTTTAGGAGGTTTTCCTCATATAGAGTCTACATTTATGTTGCATCTGCCCTGCAGTTCCCTACAAGGGACCGATGTCGGCTTGGTGCAAGAAAATGGCCTGAGATATCGCTAGAAACATCGGTATGTGGCTCGTGTAGAATCAACAGGGGGCTTGTCCGAAGTATTACTCATGGGGTCCGACGTAGTTGTTAAAGGGGTTGTGTCAGCTCTACTTGCACAACTGGGACCAACAGGGCCCCAGATTGTGTGTTAGCAGGGTTGTTTGAAGTCATGTATCGGCTTGCGCATCTGAAATTTTTACTACTTATGTGCAGTCGTCAGGCCAAAATGAAAACACAAAAAGAAGAATGTAGCTGACCTTGACTTTATTTCTCCATAAAATAAGTATACACGTACGCGTGCACTAGGAATACCGGGTTACTTTTGAAACTAGTCAAAGCAATTTGGTGGCCCATGTTCAACAATACAAATGACAAATGTTACACTCTGCATATGTTAGAGTCAAATCTTGTTTGCCGATTGTACGTTGGCGTCGTACAACGGGGAACATTGTCTTGAGAGACTTTCAGTGGAATATGCTTCACACCATTATACCTAATCGTATCCATGAATGTCCATCGCTATGTTAGACACAGTAAAGGCCGAGGTTCGCCTTGTCTCTTTTTCACCTCTGGTAGAGTATTTCGCCCTCAGGACACCAGGCACGATCTGTAATTTGAACTTATAAAGCTGAATTTTCGCACCTTCTCTGTGTCTTTTGCTAGAGGACGACGTGCAAAGCGCAGATACATCGGCAACCTGACAATTTTGAAGGCAACTCAAAAGGATACACCGACGATCACATTCCTAAAAAAGTTTTGTTGCAGATATTGCTTCAAAGTTTGGATATAAGCTTATTAAAATGAAGCAAGAATCAACGAAAGAGCTGCATGTTAGGAAAGCAGCCGTTAAGAAAGGCAGGCACGTACCACGTGTGATCACATCTGTTTAACCTCATGATTTATGCACTGCATGTGCTGCAGTCGCATAAACTGCTGCTAAGCAGAGAAGGTTTATAAAACGTCCTTCTGGTGAAAATATTAGTTTGAAGGTTGGGAGTATCGCGTCAGAAAAAAGATTCATAAAATCGCGTTATTTTTTTTCCACACATTTTGCATGTGAGATCCAAAGGGTAAACATTTATGTTTCGAAGACTGCCTTTTCTTTTTTTGCATGCATTTAAAAGCTTAAATTCTCGAATTGCTTAATTGCCAGGCGCAAAGGAGAGCACGACCACCTGGCTAAGTCTTTGCTTCCCGCAAAACACCGCCTGAGTTTGCGAAATCGACGTCAAATAAATCCATTCATTATAAGTGGTTTCTTGCCATGTAACCCAACTACTTGTCTTCTCCCTACCACGAATATATGTCCAATGTTGGGCTAAACAAATTTTGCAGCACTGGCCTATTTGCGGTCTTGGAAGGGACAGGTTTCTTGGGAACCCAATGGGCAGGTTGATAAATATAACAGGACATAATAAACAAGCATTTTTATTATGAAGACACCCGCTACTCCTTCCTTAACGGTGTTGCCAGACACGTGTCACCGAAAGTTGATTGTGCGGTTTAAAAAGGCACTTCTACCTCACGGGTTAAGCCATCGCACATAGTTATCGCAGTAAAAAATTATAACATTGCCACGTCTTGCGCGTTAGTTTGCACCAGCACCGTTGTAGTGACCAGCCTTTCCAATTTCACCATTTCATTCATGTATCAATGCATATTAAAGCGCGAGGAAGCACATCAAAAAGGCCATCGGAATTGATTGTTGAAAATTAGTTTTCGAGGAAAGAAAATAACATAGTAACTGTCTCACATGACTTAGTGGAAACTCGAGAACCGATTGCCTTTTTAAGCTTTCGGTAGGGCTACGTCCGTTGCTTGGAATAAAGCGATTGAGGTTTGAATTGGAACTTTACTTCTTTTTTCGCAGCGGCCGGAGGAATTCGTTCAGAGGATGAATGGCTACCGTGCAAATGGAACAGGAAGTGGTGGGTCCAGGTACCTGCTTCCGGCGAACGTGAATCACAGCAGCCTGCCTGTCATGGTTGACTGGCGTGAAATGGGGGCTGTGACTCCTGTGAAAAACCAGGGTCCATATTGTTCGTCCTGCTGGGCTTTCAGCACGGTAATGTTTCACTGTTCCCAGTATTACACTGCCCCTCAGAGATTCTTGCATGGTTGCCTGTGTTCTGCACTGCAGCTTTCGAATACTTGCCAGTATGTTTTGGGAGACTCTGTCCCACTGTCTCCTGGCTTCTTTTATGATGGTGCTATTATGACGTTATTTAGATTATTATACTAAAGAAAACCATTCGGCTTCTCAATGCCCTATGCAACGAAGAATGCCTTTGTTTCAGCTTGTGAAGCAACTCAAATTGGTAGCCTTTGTCAGACAAAACCCTGCGTAAGCTAGCAGGCTAAGCTTCGACATATTTTAGTCTACGCCCATCATAATAGCACGGCACTACTGAATAGATTCTGGCCTTACCATGGGTGTACCCAAACTGACATGATATGAATGCACTATGGTGCTTTTTACAGGTGAAGTGTGCGTCAAGTTGTTTTGGGGATAACATTGACCGGAGGCAAACTGGAACTGCATTGCATAGATTTACACTTAACAGTGAGCTCCATTTGCAGCATTTGATTAACGTGACAGAGACGATGAAGGACCAGTTGTTAAACTCTAGCTGAAATCATTTTTGTCAGCGCGTTGGAAGTTGTCCTTTTTAAACGTTGTTTGGCTGGAATTCTGCAGACTGTGTTTAGTAGAATTCACCAGGGAGGTTTCGCACACACGTGCAGGTTTCGTGTGCGCCGAAGTGCTCCAATATTTAAAATATCTGAATTGCAAATTTGTCTATTTCACAAGGCAGACTGGATCTCTCGAAGGCCAACATTTTCGTAAGACTGGATACCTCGTCTCACTTAGCGAACAAAACCTGGTCGACTGCTCAGGCGCTTTTGGCAACGGTGGTTGCAGAGGAGGCAAAATGACCAATGCTTTTATGTACATTACCGCTAACGGAGGCATTGACACCGAACAAAGCTACCCATACGTGGCCACGGTAAGTTCCGGTCACTGTTATAATCACCTCACGGGTAATCAGAATGCGCGGAGCAACAAGATATCACTTAGAAGATAAGGAGAAGTACGGGCAGTTTATCTAACAAAGACCGTCTGTATGCAGAACTAACTTCGCCAGAGAGCCAACGGTCTTTAATGGGCTGTATAAATTGCATGGGGGTATTCGGAACATATATGAGACCCTTGTACTTTACATTTTCGCATTAAAGGCTTTTAGAGGGGGTCAGAGTACACATTCGGTTTCAATTATGTGAGCACACAATGTCTGCATTTAGGGCACTAATTGACATTTAAGAGCTCGAAAACAAGTCAGCTTCCGATGAAAAAAATTATTCTTCCCGTATGTTTCTTTTGATCAGCACACTTCAGTTAATGGTCGGTTAGTGTTTTCACGCGATAAGGTAACACTCCAGACCGTCGGTTGAATGAACTGAATGACTTGGAAATAATTTCTACCACCTGGAATTCCTTCACATGCATGCAAACCTCCACACACAGGCGCTTTTCCGTTTCGCTTCCACTGAAATCACTCAACAGTGATCGGGATTAAAACCCCGAACTCTTGCTCAGCAACCCAACGCTGCGTTCTATGAATGACCACTGTCCGCTGAATTACCACACAAGCAGACAATGCTTTTCTGCGCTTCCTGCTCTGAACAGCAAAACTGCTCCGAAAGTGGTGCGTTGTTCATGGGCAAACACTTGTCGCGCAGGACCAATACTGCTCCTTCAAAAGAGAGTACGTCGCGGCGACATGCACAGGGCACAATGTCATTCCAAGTGGTTCCGAGGACTACCTGAAGATGGCGGTCGCTACTGTTGGTCCCATTTCTGCTGCTATCGATGCGAGTCACCCTAGCTTCCAGTTTTACCATGGAGGTAAAGATTTTTCTTCTTATTTGTTTAAAATATTGTGTGCAGCTGCGTTTCCGTAAACTATGCCGATACAAAATCTCGAACATGAACAAAGAATATGATTTCTTCAAGGGTGTAAGGAAAAGTATTCTAGCAAGTTCAAGCCGTAGGCGTGTACTTGAACATTATTGAATACGCTTCTGAATGCCTTGTGAGGATCCGCTCAGCATTTCCACCTGTATAATTCAAGGGTGTTAAGATGGACTGGCCCCAAATGCTCAGGCCTCACCGAACCAGCCTGTGAACGACCAATGCTTTCCTGCGCCAACGACGTAATCAGAAATGTGTTAGTATGTCTTGCTCGGTCTTGCATGACCTAATGGTGCCCTTTAGGGCTAGCGCCGACCGAGGCCAAATCTCCTTGTACAAAACCGTTTGTAAATTATTTATGCTGATAACTCTTGTTTTAGGCTCATTTTCACGATTGCTAGTCGCTTAGACCTATTTCAAAGCAAGAAAATGGACCATCAAAAACTTTGCTTCTGTATGCCTCTATTTGTATACAATGAAAAATTATGCTCTCTCCACTCTAGGTCGACATACACATATTTAGAAACGTTCGTGTCCAGTAGAAATGCTTTGTGTCATATTGGGAACGAAGTCAGCTTATCCATAGCACTCTTCCTTAAGTAGACCATAAGTAGATAAATAAAAACTCGAGTGGGCGAACTGGTCCTTTGAAAACGCATTAGGGTTCCTGCCAGTAGTTCGCTCTCCACAGTTTTAGAACCCGCCACAACCCCCCCCCCCCACCCCCCGCAAAAAAAAAAAAAAACACGGTCTTCTCACACATTCTGCCCTTACAAAGAATACCAAACATGTATGTAAACAGCAGAAATGTTTCTTGAAATCCAGAGGTATTATGCAGCTGATAAAATAGAGGTCTACTGTCTAGAAATAACATATGGGTGGCGAGGGCTGCAGCACTGGGGAAGTTTGGTTAAATTTACACCACGTCGGTTCGTATAGCCTGCGCTGACATCGCACAGGACACAGCCGTTGGGTAATTCACATCACCGAATCATGGCGAATGCGGCTAGGATTCGGTACATCTAGTTTTGTAAGAGCAGCCGAACACCAAAATTGATGAGCCACCATGGTTAGTTTAGCAGTTAAAGCAACTCTGAGCGAAACTTTTGAGTCGCTAACTGCGGTCGTATTGCTTTGACAGGCTACAAAAAGCTGATAGAAACAAAATATTTTTCGCGCTTGTTTTTCTTCAGTTTCTCTTCCCTTGCCCTTTCTGGTGTTGATTGGAGCAGCCGCTTGGGCACGCTGCGATTGCCTGCGTTGTTCTCTTCTGCCCTCTTCTCTCTCTCTATCCACTCTGAGGTTGCCCGCCAGCAGGCTCGTTAAAGGGAAATGCAACCTCCAGCAGGCAGTTGTACCAGGAGGCGATCGCACCGCAATTTATAACGTTCACACAGCACAAGTGCGACTGATTCTACACACAACGGTTACTAGAGGAGGAAGAACGTGCAGCTGGCACCTCATTAAGAAATGTCAGTAAGGGAGTGTGTTTATCTCTTAAGCTTAATATAGCAGCATCAAATGCAACCGAATTCAAAAAGTTTTTTTTTTGCATTCCCAGCAGCTTGAATAATTGCATAGGGTGGGGCAGTGTCTGAACACAAAAAAATAAAAGCACGAGATTTACAGTTTTAAGTATTAATGCAGGGCTTTCAAAATCAAACTTTAATTACTTTTTATACCTAGGCATTTACTAGAGCTTGAAATCCGCCTCTCCGTAAAATTATTCCCATCACGGGGACACAAAGTGACGTAATCAATGTTACTGTGTTGCACCTAAATAAATAACATCGATTAGTGATCTTTTGCTGCCTCCAGTAAGCAGGCATGTTTATAATGGAAACTGAGCTACAGTCGTATTTCTACACAATTCTGTTTTGTAGGTTCTCCAGCACACTTGTGTTCCGAGATATTCGTGTCAAAATTTTCAGCTCGAACCCCGTAATAGCGCATAAAAGGCGGTGAATATCGGTGTTAAACTCCTTCCGGTGTGACGGGGCTGTTTCCCTGCCAACGGTGCACATCAACCAGTGAAGGAATTACTATTTCTCTTTACCGCAGCCAATCCACCCAGAACAGCTATGTCAAACTAGGGAAGAGCTTTGCTTCGACCGCCAACACCACGCAATCGTAGTTACTCGAAATGAGTGGAAACTTTGAGGACGAATATCTCTGAAAACGCGTGCTCTGGAACAATTCTCCTGAATGGGGTAGTCTAGAGATACGACAGTTTATGTTTGCGATATGAAGAGTCACCCTTCCCGCGATGGCTGAAAATATTATTAATTTATTTCACTCAATGAGACACCTGACAGTGGCAATTATTATCTTACTTTTTCTCCCCCTTGCCGAATAGCTTACGCGTATGGGTGGATTTCACGCACAGCTTAGTGCCTAATGTTCCGACATCATTGAAGGACAACTTTGAACGTCCTGTACTTTCAGTACACTCTGCAGCGCCGAAGCATTGTCACAGGGTAGTGGGTGCAAAAATAAAGTTACGAGACAAAAGATAAAATCGCAAGAAAAAAGGCATGGAGTACAATGGAGCAATACGTTAAGAAGAGCGAAATGCAAATGTAAGAAAGAGTAGGAACAACAGTAAATCAGTCTACAATGAGTGCTTTGGAAGAGCAGTGTAAATAAAAAATCATCCATAAGCCTTAATGACTCATCCCGATGAACATTTGACAACTTCTACCGGAACTGGTTCTACTAAGAAATACTAGGGAGAAAAACGAGCAATTCATGTATTTTATTTGACGGGCCTTTCTGGTATATTAAAAGTGTGGTAGTTCCTGTTTGAAATAGAGCGATCTGATTTGAGATGTTTTTGTTTATGAATGCCTACTGAGTCTGTGTATACTGACTTCGGAAGTTTGAGCATTTGTTTCTGACGTCTAATCTGTATCGGTTCAGCCGTTTACAGTTACTTCTCGCTTAAATCGCAGAAGTGTATTACGAACCCATGTGCAGTAGCCAGCATTTGGACCACGCTGTCCTAGTCGTGGGCTACGGTGTCCAGGATGGCAGGAAATACTGGCTCGTCAAAAACAGGTAAAGCCCCTCTAAAGCTCACCTTAAACTTAACGAAGTAATATGGCGAAAATACATGTAATTTCGCCTCCTGCTGCTCCTAAAGCTGCCAAAATTCTATGAGCACTTGTAGTAGGACATGCTGGGGCATATTCAAGAAATACAGAGGAGTGCAAAAAATACGAACCCGTAAGAGATGTGGGAATGACACGAGCGTTCGTCCTATTTTCTTACTACGTTCGGGCTCATATTTTTCGGGCTTCTGTTTCTTTTCAGCCGAGAATTTATTTACCTGATCATTTGTTCTTTCTACTCATGCAAATTGCGGCGATCGCAGCGACGCATTTATGCTATGAAGTTGCGGCTACATCATGGGTAGCTTGAACCAACTTTGTCGGCTAGAAAAAAAAAAACACAAGCACATTCAACTAGCAGGCATCATAACTGTTTGTTTGACTGTTCATCATTGATTGCGGCCAAATATCGCAAAAGTACCAGGAAACATTTTTATCTCCTTTGTTTGTTAATTGAGGGGGAAGCCCATTTTTAGGTAATTGCATCATGAAAAATTACTAGAATTATAAAAACTCTGACTAAATGGTGCAGTACGAAGGCATTCATTAAACTGCCACTCACTGAAGTGAGCGCTCCGCGCTTGTAGACCTCTCTCCACATTTGCGCAGTCCTTAGAGCGAAATTTAGTTGCACAACGCAGCCGTCTCAGCGAAGGCAAAAATCGAAAGTAGTCACGGTCTCTTTTCTGTCTACATCGTCGCACTGAAGGCTGCGGCCCATTGCATTGCTGGAATCAGTAAAAGCGACTTCGGTAAAAGCACAGCAGCGACTGCTGCTGTGCTTCTTCATGTGCTGTGTTGCGTGCTCCCTGGCGATTCCAGTTGTTGTGCTCGTCCACCTTCTTTTTGCCACCATATTTGTCATGATCAGATTTTCAATGACTTATGAACGTACTTACAAAGAAATTCCAAAGGAAAGCAGCGGATGCCTAGAAGGCCTTATTCCACAAACCCCAGGCACCTGGAACGTATCTACCGCAGAACCAGTAAGTATTACAAAATGTAGACCAAAGCTGAACAAGCAGAGAGATGAAAACTATACTGCACCAGATCTTTTTCATCGGAGAAGGAAGAAAGAAAAACTCCTGAGCGCAACAAGTGAATTTAGCAGGCTTACGGAAGAGCATGGCATGAGTAAGAAGCAAAGGCGAGGTTGTGAACTTGTTTAATTCGCCAATTGACGACCTTAAGTATCCTCAGTAAGATGAAGGTTACTATAGTCGGTATAGCTCAATGGTACTTTTCAGCGCTACCATTATGAAAAGCCTGATTGCGCGGTAAGGTTATGTGGTCTTAACAAGTGAAACGAACTTGTAATAAATAAGCGATGAACATCGATTAATGGCGTTTGTCGGGCGGCCTATTTGGGCTGGCCGGATTGACGCCGAGCTTCGGACGAATCCCGAAGTCTTGCCGACGCCGGCCAATAACAGGGCTGAAAACTAGGTCATGGACGGCCTTCAACAAGGAACAGGAGCGCCGTAGCCTACGCGGTATGTCATCAGAAGACCGTTAAATTGGGATTAAAGCGAAAATATACCCCAGTTTAAGCACAAAAGACCACTTTTGTCACAAAGATACACATCTCTGTTCTAAATTACCGCGTTTTCTCCCCAACGCAAAATGCGTCAGAGAAGCGCCCCACTGTAATCCGAGGTGCAGCGGGCATCCCAAAATAAGTCTAGCTTTTCGACATGCAAACTATAACACTCCTGTACCATTTACCGTAATGCAGCCAAAATAAAGTATTCTGAAATTTTAAAGGATGACTCAGCGCTGCTGCGCCACAGACCACCACAATTAAAGGTGATTCCATTTCGTTAATTACTCTTATTTAGGTCGGCCTAAACTAGAATTCCTTTGTTGCAGTCGCTTCGAATTGTAGCGTGAACCAATTTAATTATTCAAATGACTTTGACAACCTTTATGAACACGTATGGAGTTGTTGCACGAAACGTTCCTATCTCTTGTTATCTCTTGCTTCCAGCTATGGTCAAGGCTGGGGTCTGAACGGGTACTTCCTGATTTCTCGCGACTTGAACAACCACTGCGGCATCGCCACAGACGCAAGCTTCCCCCTCGTCTGAGCTACATCTACTGCTACAGATGCAACGCATGAAGGCATGAGTGTTGTATGTTAATATTGAGTCAACAAATAGGAGAAATAAAGCACCATCGGCAGTAGTTTTGATTTTGCTGTGGTACGATTGTAGCTACGCACATGAATATTATACCGAATTATCAAACGAGAACTTCAGGAAGCTTCTTTTTGTTAAACGCTATGGTCGGTTTCAGAGCATCAGCGAAAACTATCTGACTTCAATGATTTATTCGAGCTTCCCTTCATGGGACACACAGTCAGCTATGACCCAGAATGAAATTAGGGTGCTGCTAACTCTTGGGGAGCTATTGCGGATCTACCCGCTGCAAACTTCTTGTCTTAGACGCTCAGCTCTTCGCCTGCTTTGCTGTTAATAATTTATATATTCGTGCACATATTTCTGCTTTTCATATCCGCACTCAATAAAAGAGCGCAGCGTCTTTCATATAGGAGAGCCCAAACAGCACTGGGAATCGACCCAGCATTGGAAATGTATTGGTCCTACAGAGGAACACGGTGAAACCATCCATTTCCAATATTAAGACGGAAGCCTTTAATGGCTCATTATCCCGCCCGTCCGACCGCGTTACATCTAGCGGAGCTGACGAGATCAAACGGATGGCGGGTGTTGACCGAGACATGTGAGACAGTTACTGCGCAATTTTATTTCCACAAATACAATTTTCATGTTTAGAAAAAATTTTATTTACATATGTACACATGCCAAGGTTATTAGATACATTCACATTTACAAGAACACATGACACATGTAAGGCGAGCCAATTAAAGAAGTACCATAAACATTTCTAAGTAACTAACAGGAATGGGGGATGTAAAATAGGAATACAATTTTCATTTTCTTCATTACGACCCCTCTTTGTTTCTTCTTTCATCCCACTTCCTCTACAAACGGATGATGGGCGTACACCGAGATATGTGATACAGTTACTGCGTCATTTCCTTTCCTCAAATACAATTTTCATTTTCTTCATTACGGCCCCTCTTTGTTTCTTCTTTCATCCCACTTCCTCTACAAACGGATGATGGGCGTACACCGAGATATGTGATACAGTTACTGCGTCATTTCCTTTCCTCAAATACAATTTTCATTTTCTTCATTACGACCCCTCTTTGTTTCTTCTTTCATCCCACTTCCTCTACAAACGGATGATGGGCGTACACCGAGATATGTGATACAGTTACTGCGTCATTTCCTTTCCTCAAATACAATTTTCATTTTCTTCATTACAGCCCCTCTTTCTCTTTCTTCTTCCACTCCCACTCCCTCCCTTCCTCTACAAACGGATGACAGGTGTCCACCGAGATATGAGAGACAGTTACTGAGTCATTTTGTTTCGTAAAATAGCATGTTCATTTTCTTCATTACGGCCCCTCTTTCTCTTTCTTTATTCACTCCCACTTCCTCCCTTCCTGTACGTTGTTGTTCGGGTGTCCACCGAGATGACAGAGAATTACTGCGCCATTTTTTTTCCCCAAAAAGCATTGCGTTCAAAGGCGTTTCCAACTGGCAAGGCATCGCGCCGAACGGGTTGTGCTGTTCTGTGGACTCCCTGGCAGCTCTATAACACGCTGTAGCGTTTCACTCCTAAAGGCGAAGCTTAAGCGTCATTAATTGGCAGTTAATTAATGCACCAACAAAATGTGAACTGAACAATCGTGTAGCGGAATGCAGCACTCAGGCTTTCGCCTTTCAGCACTTTAGCCGCTAAAGTTTGTCGTAATGTCTTTTTATGGCGGCAGTTGCTTCATCGAGGGCTCAGGCAGCAGTAGCTTGTCGTCATATGCAGAAAATATTCATATTTCCCGGAGTAGAGGGCACTGCTGGCGCCGGTTGGAGTAATTGAAGCAAAACGCACAACTACAAAGTAGCGAGCACGTTTTCTCTAAGTTTAATTAAGGGAGCTATGCTTAGTCGAAAGGGTGCGAAAGTTTGAGCAAAGTGTTTTATAAACATGAAGACCCGCGCCTCTCTCTCTTGGACCAGCTCTCCCGACACCTGACCCCGCTGCCCCAACGACGACCGACCTGCCATGTGAGAATAAACCGTTTTGTACAAAGACCTGCCTCGAGTGACTGCCTGTGCGTCCCCGCGCAGAGGAATTGCCCACAACATCACTCTCAACACTTGTCACAGCATCAACAAAAGAAACACATATATTAAAGATTATATAAACGAAAAACTTTCAGATCAAACAAAGCGCGTAGAACTTACACAAGAATAAAGGCATCACAAAAAGCTAGGGGAAAATAACTGGTAAGTCTTTACAAAGCATTACGAAAGTACAGCACACGAGAAGAGGATAAACAGATTTCAGTACACACTTTTTAGTTGGAAAGCAGTTTTACAATAGACGCAAATGTATAAATCTATAAATAAATCAAGGTATCAGTATTCGGCTAGATGGACATAATATAAGGTAAATACCTAAGACGACTAATGAAAAATGAAGGTATCAGCTCAAAGCGTGTCATTCTTTTTGAGGTAATAATCTTTTATTCCAAAGGAAAAGTTGTAGGTAGTCTTTAGGTCATGTGGTAGGTTATTCCAAATTTTTACGCCTGTAAACTCCAGGAGACGCTCTCCATATACATTTGTTTTTCCTGGCAAGTTAAAATTGCCGTACGTGCAGCTCCGTGTTGGAAGTGGCGGGATGTTAAATATTGATATATCGAACAGGAGGTTCTTTGATACTATATTATGGACACATTCAGCAGTTCTTTTCTCACGAAGTAAATTGAGTGGTAATACGCGTAGTTTAGTAAATAGTGCCTTACGGCGTACAGTGTAACTAGAAAATGAAATTATTCTCAGTGCTCGCTTTTGCAACTTTTTAATAGGCTCTAGGTAAGTACTATACGTCCAGCCCCACGACTCGATGCAATATGAAAGGTGAGTATGTATTAATGTGAAGTATAGGACGCGCAGGATATTGGTATCAAAGTATTCGCGCGTCTGTAGAAGAGCATAATAACCGGATGCCATCTTAGAGCAAGTCGCGTCAATATGATGTTGCCAGTGTAATGGTTTATCCAGTGTGACTCCAAGGTAAGTAAAAGTATTTGTTGACTCAAGCTGGATCTTGTTAATAATTAATGTAAATTCAGTTGAAAGAATTGATTTTTTCTTTGAGTGGAACAGCATGTATTTAGTTTTCTTAGCATTGATTGTTAATTTGTTTGTGAGAAACCAGTCAGAGATTTTTTCCAGTTCTGTATTTTCTATGCTTTCCAGTTCGACCATATGATGAGCAGTAACAACAATGGCAGTGTCATCAGAATACATAATGGCTTTGGATGAAGTTAATACCTTGGGCAGATCAGTTTCGTACAGTAAAAAGAGCAGCGGACCAAGAGTAGACCCTGTGGTACCCCTGTATGTAGGCGCAGAATGGATGACGATAAAGATTTTATTGAAACAATTTGTTGGCGGTTTGTGAGGTAGCTAGAGAAAAAGTCAAGCACCTTATCGCGAAGTCCATATATTTTTACTTTATTTAGCATAATGTCATGGTTAACTGTGTCGAAGGCTTTTTTAATGTCCAGAAAGATAACTTCTGCGAATCTGTTATCGTGTAGAGCATTATTATTTTCCTAGGTAAGAGTTATGACTGCTGAGCTGGTGGAGTACTGTGGGCGAAATCCGTGCTGCTCTGAGCATATAATGTTATACTTCTCAAGAAACTGATGAATGCGTTTGTAAAGAATTTTTTCGAATATGGTATTAATAACACTAAGTACAGAGATAGGTCTGTAACTGGAAGGGTGAGAGGAGTCGCCGTACTTGAATACAAGAGTAACACGTGCTCTCTTCAGGAATGATGAGTATGTGCTGCGGACAAGAAACTGACAATGTAAAGGAAAATGAGTGAAATAACACAAGGAGACAGGATTACAGCACAGTGAGCTTTATTTATATATTTCCTAAAATGTCTCCTATAGGGGCATTATATTGTAACGACCAGGGGGTGTATTCAGACCACGACGGGCGACCGAGAACCAGCTGGGTCCACATGTCGAGCACGAGACACATCCACCTCGCTCTCCTCATCTTCTGCGTAGTCAGCGATGTCGACCAAATAGAATAGGCACCGCATCTTCATTGGCGTCACAGTATGAAGCGGATGGCGTTTTATGGCAAACGCAGTTAATAAATATTGCATTGAGAAGTTTTCCATGAGCCGCTTGAATTCTAGTGGGCCACAGATGGTGCCAACTTAGGCGGGCAGGCCGTTCTAGTTCCGTGCTGTGCGCAAAAAAAAAAAAGAGTGGTAAAAAGTTTCGCTTTGGGTTTTCGAGGGTTGCTCTGTATTGCAGTTGTTGCATGTGCGGTGCGTGGGGCTCTTTTTATGTACGGGCTATCCGGAGGCAACGATAGAAAAACTTATGGAAGAGGTTAAGACGGGCTAACCTACGGCGTGACGCTGGAGCAAGAAAGTTTACTTGAGCTTTTAGTGCTGTGATGTTTGAATTGTACCAATATTTACAAAAAGCGAATTTTTGGCCAGTCGGAACCGACTCGATGTAGTTCGTAAGATTTCAAGCCATCTTGAAAGTCAAGAGGCCGTCAGCGTGCTCTTAGAAAAAAGTTCCGCGCAGTAAAAGAGACGGTCGGGCAGGGTCATATCTCCAGCCTGTTCGATGCAGAAGCTGGACCAACCGTGTGAAATGATAACCGACGAGGCGTTAACATCCGCTCGGGCATTCATTATCTCAACTGCGAGGTGAAGAGTCAAGTTTCGTTGCTCTCTGTTGCAGACCGTCGGGGAAAACACTGCCATGAGCTTGCTCTTACAAAAAGTTCCGCGTCGTAATAGCGGCGGTCGGGCAGAAAAATGTTGCCAGCCTGCTCGATGCAAAAGCGGAACCAACTGTCTAAAATTAAAGTCGACGTGGCTTTAACATCCCCTCGGGCATTCGTCATCTCCGCTCCGAGGTGAAGAGTCAAGTCTCGCTGCTTCAAGTCGCAGACTGACGGGGGAAACACCGCTCAAGGAACGCGGCTCGCATTCGTGTCCAACTCTTGCGGCGCTCCTCTTCACGGAGCGTGTCCACGTAAAAGCATGAAGACCCCATTACTTCTCGCCATGGCAGCCGTGTTATGCGCCATAGGAGCGGTTTGCGAAGAAACCAGTAAGTGGCACAACATTTATCCTTGTTTCTTGCTGTTTGTACTTGGAGCGTGCACTTGCTTAGGCTGCGGTAGTTGCTGTTTCCACGGCTGCGCAAACAAGCCTGCTTTTCTAATCTTAACTGATAACCAAGCGAAGTGAGAAAATTGGGCGGTGGCCTGTTCACACACTCCGCAGGTTCTTGGAGAATTTTGCGAAGCGCATCGACTCCCGGCTCCTCCTGCTTTTTCTTCGAGCCTCTAGTTAAATTATAAAAATCAGGTGTTAGTTACACAAGGTAGATGTAGAGCGGTAGCCCTGCTTGCATAGAAGTCCATGCGTCAAAAACATGACGGCTTTTTGTGCGAAGCCAGCGCCGTCCTCGAAGGGTGCGGCGATTTAAATAATAACGCCCTAACTAAAACCAATAAATCCGGTGACGTCATAAGCCTGCTTTCTGTGTAGGTAAAAGTAAATCTTCGAACGCCTCGAGGTTCCTTACGACACACGAGATAAGGGCCAAGAAAGAAGACACGTCAAGCGCTGACTTCCAACTCCATTTTCGGTTGTCCGTTCTTGTTGTGTATTCTTCCTTTGCCCTCGCCTTGTCTGCGACATTGAGTTGAAAGGTGTGAACGTCTCAACAGGGCCAGCTATTTGTCTTAATACCAAAATGGTTAATTTTTAGGCCTATTTATGGCTTTCTTGGGAGCTCTTTTTCCGCACCGAAGTTTACGAGCAATGTGTTGTCACTCAATTGTGTTGATGAAGTGATGGAATTTTGCTCACATAAAGAGACAACAGTTCATATTTGCTTTAAAAGTCTGTTTATTCGTTGAATAGCACAACATAAACTTAGGCTATGATTAACCCGCTAGAAAACACACTATACAAGTTGCATGTGCAGAGGATAAGCTGGTTTCTTGTTGTGCATAAATTAAATTAGAATGCTGTAAAAAACGCAGCACTCTGCCAGTAATCTAACGGCTGCCTTTTAGAACTTATGGAGGGAGACATTTCCATCAATACGATCGAAACCTACGCAGACCAGACGAAACACGCAATGAAGAACTCGCACAATGAGGAAGTAAGAGGAGGTATGGAGAAATGAGCAAATACGAATCGTCGCCTTGAAGCAGGAGGAAACGGTCAAGCAAGCAGATGCTTCAGGAGGTTACCAGAGAAGATTTCGATAAAACAAGTGATCTCGTTACAGACTGCTCTGTGCCCAACGCGCAAATTGAAAAGCACCTGAGCATCCGAGATTTTGTAAAGGCTATAGCATGTGACACACAACACTCTCTTCGTAGATTTGTGCTAGTAAAGCAACATAAAAAGGTAGTATTCCATCAACATAACATCTGCAAAAGTCAATTCTTAAAGTCCCTCATATTCACTGTCGGCTAGGGACGTTAGACCCACATAAACCACAAACCATCAATTTCTGGAAAATTCTTTTAAGTTGCAATCTTTAGTGCTCGCTATTATGTGCATTCGATAAACGTTCAAGACTGCATTCACTTCGTGTTAGCAAAGAATAAGGAGCTAGATTTCTGCACTACTAAAGCGTTCCCCAGTATTTAGAGGGGTGTAAAGCAAATATACTCTTCAAATCACTGCCAAGCGCACGTTGATCATATCGTTTCCTCACCAGGAGGATATATAATACTGACGGCATATTTCACTCAGTGCATTCAACATAAAACACAATCGTTCAGCCGCACAGCGGGACTAGGGAATTAACTGAATTCAGCACGGAACATACGTTTTCGTAGTAGCTACCCAACGATCATTCGAAAGTCACATGAGACTCCTCCCACAAATATGTTAAAAGACACCTTTCTAGCTGGTATAGGCACTAAGTAGCAACGGCATACCACAATACCAGAGCGACTGTAACACTCTGCCGTTACAGCGTGATGCTAGCGGAGCAGTTCTCCCTTTGACACTTTCCTACGGAGCGCCAGTTGTTCGTCTGCGGTGCGCTCTTAGTCTCGATCCACACCGTCTTTCCGGAGGGAGCCGCCGCGGTGGATCAGTGGTTACGGCGCTCGGCTACTGACCCGAAAGACGCGGGTTCGATCCCGGCTGCGGCGGCTGAATTTATTTGTAGTTGAAATTCTAGAGGCCCGTGTTCTGTGCGATGTCAGTGCACCTTAAAGAACCCCAGGTGGTCGAAATTTCCGGAGCCCTCCACTACGGCGTCTGTCATAGCCTTAGTCGCTTTGGGACGTTACACCCCATAAAACCATAAAACCAATCTTTCCGAAGGCAACAGCATCAAAACCATGCGTCTGGAACTGTGGCCCGTACGGTAAAAAACAAGCGCGCACATGTAGCCGTCGAGAACGTAGCACGAGAAGAAATAATAACCAAGTACTTGAAATTAACGCTGATGAAAGGCAAGCAGCCCCACTCAACGAAATCACTGAATGACGAGATACGCCGGCCAAGAACGGCAGTAGCCGGCAGTCAGAGGAAAGCGTAAGAGCCGCTGCCCGCTGCTGTGAGAGAATACAAGCATAAATATATTTTTTTATAAAAAATCGGTGTACATTCCAATTAAATGTGCAGAACTAAAACACGTTTGAAGATATAGTAACTGTACTGGTGTCTTAAAGGGTAAAAAGACCAAAAATGTGGTTCCTGCGCTATCGCGTCTACTCTTAAGGCTAGGCTTAAACGTCCTACTAATTTTTTAACAGATCTAAATAATTCTTTGTGTGGAGTAGAGTAATAAAGGTCCTTGATGTCAATGAAGAAACCGAAGGATGCTATAGTGGTTAACCAGAAACCTTTCTTGAGCTCGTCAGCAACCTGAAGCGAGCTTCGTACGAGGAAAGGGTCTTGGGTCTTCAGGGTCTTCAAATGCATTTGGAAATAGTTTGTTATTGCAGATGCTATTGCAGATTCTGTTTGTTATTAGGATGCCAAAGCAGTTAGCAATTTAATAGTCATCTTTAGCATTCAATCTAAATATGACTTCAAGCGGCAAGGAAGATTAACTCAGCTACCACTGTTCCAGAAAGTCGGTGCCTTTTCTAAACTGTAGAAGGACATGACCTGTCACTCTCCTAACCAAACCTGGACAGCACTTCTTATGCGCAGAAGTCAGTTTCTCAGGTTGCTGATGAAGTCTTTGCTCTTGTCATGGTTATAGTGATAAACTACAAAGGAACGCTGCACGTCCTCGTCAGACCACAATTCAGTCGCAGAATTCACGGCGCACGACCAATTTTCTGCAGTCAAATTGACCTGCATGCGAAGTTTCGTGCTGAACTAAAACAGCAGAGAAGCTTTTTCGTGCGGCAGACGTGCAACTAAAAAAATACGTGAGAATGATAGGAGCTACGCACCACGCCGGTCAGAGGATTAAAACGGATAGAGAGAGGGAGATCTTTGCTCTTGTCTGAAACTTCGTGCATTTAGTACTCGCTTTTCAGTAAAGACACTTGCGCTAATTCCTCCTTCAGCTGCGTTCACAACGGATCATGTACGAAGTTACGGGTTTAGAGCACGTTTCTCCACTTAGCCTGGAGGGAAACGGCTCGCGCTTTCCTCCCCCTGCAGTCGCTCCTGAATACTTTGAGGTCGTTATGTTGTAGTGCACACGTCTTCGCGGCCTATGGCTCGGGCGTCTACAGCAAGGAGGGCGGTCTACAGTCAGGCGACTTAGTATCATTCAGAGGAAGAAAGCGAGGGCGAAAGTTCACGTGACACGCGCTATCCTCGTGTCAGGTACTCATAGATTCAGAGGCAATTAAACGCACAGGTGGAAAAACACAAAAGGTTCCATTTGAGCAAAATGTTGTTTACAGGGCTGGAATACGCGTTGACAAAGTCGCACATATCACTCGCACCCTAAAAAAGTCGAGCAGCGAGCATACATTCCTTCTCGTCTCTCTCCCGTGCACAATGCGGCTGTCCGGGTTTCTCTCAGCTGGGCGCTTCAAAGCAACGAAAAAGAACAAACATACACAGAAGAAACGCACAAACACACACAGAGGCGTGCATATATGCAGGAGCACACTTTCCAAGAAAGGCCGGAGGCATCTGAGTCCGCGCTTCGGCTGTCGACCAAGGCCAAAAAAGCTCGTCGCCCGACTAACGAGCAAAAAAAGGTCACCCGCCAATACGGTCGTAAAACAGAGGAAAGCGCCCCCGCCCCCCCCCCCCCCCCCTCCCCCCAGAGAAAAAGAAATATATATAGACACGAAAAGGACACTTGCTAATAAGGAGCGACACTCACGGAAATATATATAAATGTGAAGGGCGTTCGATCGCTTAGGCTCGTAGCCGACGAGGGCCAGCGAGCGCAGCACCACTGCTCCTGCGCGGTCAATACAGCCTGGATCTTTTCGCTAAGAAGGTGCATCTACGAAGAGAGGGAATTCCTGAATGCTGGACTAAGGGCATAATACCACAAGGAGCGCTATGGGAGGCCATTTAGGCTGATAGTATGCGACTGTGATTGCCTTAGTTTGAAAAAGCGTGCGCTCCATATAAAAGCTAAAGTACACTAAGGGAATCAGAAAGAGCTGAATCGCTGAACATAAGACATAGAAAAATTTGTGTGCGACCACACAGACTGGTTGGCTAACCAGTAAAACGTAAGGTCGTCTGGCGAATGGAATGGCAACTGAATGACCACCGACGCTTGTTTTTATTTACATCTCTATTTTCTGGTGATGTCTGATTCGCTTTTCTCGAATATTAGTGCATACATTTTATCCAAGTGCCATGGCCGCTTAAATGCTGGTTGCTCTTTGTTCCTGCCCCTTTTCCTCCTACTTTGTTTTTTGCACTTCTCCAAACGGGATCTGAAAATTCATTTTAAATAACTCTTGCCTTTTTACTCTGCAAGAGGATCAGATGACTGACGCAACAATGAAATGGGCCGCATTCTTAAGTTTTTTTTTTGAGCTTCATTGCTTCCTCTCGATTTTAAGCAGCTAACATTGCACCGTTAATTATCGTATAATATGTTTCTTAGGCTTGTGGTCTTAGCTCCAACATCCGAAGAAAAGAAATTAGCACATTGTTTGATGATGCGGTAGATATAGTTGGGCTGGAGCGTTTCATCGGTGAGTCACTGTTATCATGCGAAAGTTTTTATGTGACCCCCTTTTTTCGCAATTGAAATATCAAGCTGCTACAACCTTGCTGCATTAGACCTCAGCCGATGCTCTCTGGCGCAGGCGTGGATTGCGGTGACCTGGAAGGCATAGCTAACGGTTTTCTGCGCCTTTCGGGAACTGTGCTCGGTTCGAAGGCCAGATTCTCGTGCATCCGAGGTTTCACGCTGGTCGGCAACAGCACACGCTCCTGTGACGCCGACGGCAGATGGTCCGGTGAATCTCCGCATTGCGAAGGTAAGTGTGCAGCCTAATCTATGTGGACACACACGAAGCTTATTTCAAATTCACGCAGTGGTTCTCTCAACAAATATGTTAAAACAGGTCCTTTTGAGGCGGCATAAGCATGACGTTTTCTATTTTTGACATTATACAATACGAAGATCTTAGGTTTGCTTTGGACGGCTTATTTTTAGTGCTTGATTTTGCGCAAGAAAGGGGCTGTAGGCGTTAGCACGGATGCTTCAAAGCAAAAGCTGATTATAGAGCTCTCAGCCAACGCTGCTATAAAGAATTTTGATCTTCATAGACAGAAAGCGGTTTCTCATGATGATAGTGGAGTCCCCAAACGCTTCAGGCTGATGAATCTTAGGTAATGTAGGCAGCGCGGTTGAATTCGCGCCGGTTCAAGCAAATACACCCAAGGCCCTTTTTTTCTTGCGTTCCAGGAGAATTAGGACGTTTAAGCATTCTAGCTTTTGAAGCATACTGGCAATTTTTTGGCTATTGTAAATGCAAGAAATCTTCTGTCGCTGTATCAGTAATAATTATGATGCAGAAGCGAAACATTTTTTTTTATTTTTTACAAATGTGACGCTTGCATTTTTTCACTTTTTCATTCCACTTCTTCTGTCTCTTATAAATGAGTCGTTAAGGGACGTCAAAAACTAAAAACCATTCTTCTTTTGCTGCAGCCTAATATTTTTTCTGCGACACGAAAACGACTCCGCGTTCCAACTTTATTATTTGTAAAGACGCTAAATAGTAGCACAGCTTTCGACGTCTTAAGAGGGTAATCACTGAGTTTACATTTGATTGCTGTCACCGTGCATAATGACAAAAGAAGTGAGGTCTTTGGTGAGTACAGCCTTTTAAAACAGTGTTATTGTAGGCGAATAGAACAAATACAATGTTTTGTAATATGTAACATGATCCGCTGTAATGGTAGTCAGTGAATAATCTCTTGGGTAACTGCACAAGCGGTGACAAAACACTCGAGCGAAGGGATCATTGTGCGGGAAGAAAGAGCAAAGAGACTAATGTCTCCCTTCTTGCATTCCAGCCAAATGTGTCATACGCACTGGGCCCGGCTTTCATGTCCTTCGCAACACCTCTTGTGGATCACGGGTACGGGTAAACAAACTTTTCGCTTCCAGTATTGCTTTTCATAGTCGCCCTAATTAACGGGAGCTAGAATTAAGATAAACCCTCAGATTACATCTGCGTATAGCCATGCTTTGTTTTCCTGAGCCGTTCATCCTAAAGTGGCAGCCTGTTTTCTTCTATTTTTCATACTAAGAAATATGTCCAATTGCGGGTAAAAATGTGAACATGAATTCAATATAATAGGCATGCACAGACGGCGGCACAGTTCTGACGTCAGACCACCCTAGCAGACGGGGTGCTAATATCTCCACCAGTTATAGTTCCGAAGGTGAAGACTACTTTGTACGTAACAGTGTGCATAACTAGCATCGTACGAAGCACCTAGAGGCACGAAATAGCATCATGCAATGTGTGTGTCCTCTGTGAGCTGGTCCCCCTCGACTGTCTTCTTTTTGGCCTCTTTATGAATCCAAGACAGTATGTACCGTATGTATCGCTTTTATTTCGGCGATGAGCACCAACGGGCTTTATGTCTGCTTGGCCCTGCAATCGAAGGGTAGGAAACATGCTGTTGAAAGCCGTAGTGTTCAGTGCCATTGCATTGTGTTCGAAGGCTATAGTCATAAAAGCACGAAAGCAGAAGCCCCAAATAGGCGTTTAGCATTTTGCTGTTGCTGTCAGCAGATACCGTGAGAAACAGGCAAACGTCTTCTTTCTTTTTATAATTTTGGTAGCTCTGCAAACCTGGCAGTATATGCGCTTCACTGCAGTCGCCAGTGTAGTTTTGTTTTAAACCACATTTTTTTTATGTATTTAAGAACTATTTTTAAAGCAAAACAACCAAAAATATCTCTTCCAAAGCGCGCTTTGTTCTTGACAGCATTCCTTTGGGAACTTTTGATATGAATCACAAACGTTCATCACAGGTAATCACGTTTATCTTATGCCATATGGACAAAAAACTGCTCTCCCGGTCCTGAAAGGGCTGCCGCTACTAAAATTGCAAACATTTAAATTATGTGCTTCGCGGATTCATCTCTTTCCCATAGCTGTAGCTGGTCTAACGATAAATGAATCATTGCTTGCGATTTACAATATTGCAAGACTACAGTCCCAGGTTACAATCCTAGGAGCCTCTTTCCTTAGCAAAGCATGAAATCGTGCTTCGAATCTTAGAAATTCTGTGTCTCGATGTGCCCGCTATTTTACGTCAGCTACACGCGATCACCTTCCATGGCCTTCACATCAGCCGCCATGAGGCATCTAGGAGCCCTTTGTATTAGAGTATGGGAAGGAAGCTCACCGCATTTAGAGATTATGTTGGACTGTACGGGATGCCATTGGGAACCGACATTTGAGGCAGTTCCGGCAGCCCCTCTTGAAGTGGTTACAGCGCTCAAAATTGTTTCGTAAGAAGCTTACTGTCATAATGCTCAAGGACCTTTCACGAGGCGTACCGTGCGCACTCGCTTTAATTTTACCCTGCCTTCGTACTTTTTGGTTTAGAGAAACTCCGCCGTCTTGTATTTTTTTCTCTCTTCCTCTCCTGCGGTCGCGAGAGTAAACGGATCTCCCCAGAAAGAGCGACAGAGGAGGCACGCGGGCTGAATAGTTGGCCGCAGAATAAACCTGATGCCTGTGTATATGGAGTGCGCATGAACTTGTTGAGGGCACGTACGAACCAATTGTGATTTGGCTGGCTTCACCGCTACTTATATGTCCAAAAGCTTTCATGTGTCCATGAAAGCTTCTCACAGACAGGGTGCGGACGTTGGAGGCGAGATATTTTTTCACGATATGAGAGTGAGGAAGAGACAAGATTTTAAAAGTAAAGAAGCAAAAGCAGAAATGCGTGCATTTGCCCACCTGTGGCACCTTTGGCGTGGACTGGTCATGAACATGGCTTTCAAGTGGACGCAAGGAACGAGCAACGGTCAGTGTGAGAACTGCGAGAAAAGTGTACAATGCATGCAAAAAAGAAAAAATAGTGAAGCTTTAAAATTCTTCAGGTGATTCAAAGTATTAACATTTAAAAGAGCGGAGTGTTATCAAGTTTGCTATTATAAACTCCGCTGATAAAAAAAGCGTTCACCATGCATCCAATAGGAGTAGCCTCTTGGGTTGAGGTTGAAAGGATGAAAGGCGTACTTGATTTGAAGGCAACAGATCGAGGTGCATACTGAGAACAGCAGACGCGTGCTCTTACCTTCTTTTGTTTTTTTTTTTTTCAGTGGCCTGTAGAAAACAATACCCAAGTGAGAGAACATGACAACAGCCTCGTTGTGAAATGCCTAGACGGGTATCACTTCACACAGGAGTCGCTTCGAAGCACGGGCAGAGAAGAAGCTCCTCTGAGCTGCCAGGATGGTGTGTGGGATCCCCCAAAGCCCTGGTGCACCAGACGTAAGTGGGCGCATGGAATCCATTCCCCTGGCACAAGTGCAAATTAGAACTGACCATGGTGCTACTAATATGCTCGCACAGTCGATAAATATTTAAAAAATATATCAACTTATGGAAGCGATTGAACGCCTCGTTGCTGAGGGGGTAGGCAAGAGAAGGAACGCCGGATGCTATGTGCGTGCCAAATCACGTCATCGTGTTATCGCGTACTGCAAGCCCAGTCTTCGGCTATCGCTAATCTGATAGCCGTGCTGGCCTTAAAATATCACTTGCACGCGCCAACCGCGCTAAGTATAACTTGCTTGATTCCTGCCAAGTAGCAGAAATAAACGTTCCTTCGATGCTAAGTGTACGCGGCCCAGTTGTTAGCAGCCCGACCATATTGGCGACGTGGATGGGATTACCGCCGTACGAAATTCGCGGCATAAGGAAACTGTCTTCATTGCGAAGAGCGTCCTGCCTCGAAGATTGACCTGCCACGGAATACCTGAAGTCGCCATCGCGCCGACGGAAGTTTCCAGTGAGTCATGAGTCATAACGGCCGCATTGAAGCTTTCGACGAGACCACGATCGATTGGCCCTCGTACAAGGAAAGGTTGGAGGCTTACTTTTTCGCCAACAACGTTTGCGTAGTAAAGAGAGTTTCTGCTTTCCTGAGTCTCATCGGCGCGAAGACTTACTCGCTGCTGAAGCCGTTGACAGCACCGGACGCACCAACCTTACGAGAGTTTGACGATCATCTGAAACTCCTGCGCGATCACCTGGAACCGCGGCCGTCTGTCATCGCAGAGCGAGTGAAGTTTTACAAGCGGTCACAAAGAAGTGGTAAGACATGTGCCGAATTTGTCGCAGAGCTTCGAAAACTGGTGCTGAGTTGCGAATTTGGAATTTTCCTGTATGAAGCGCTCCGGGACTGTGTCATCTGCGGCCTGCTCCACGAAGACATTCAGCGCGTGTTGTTCACGGAAGACAAAAAGCTAAGCCTCCGGAAGGCTGTAGATAAAGCTGTAGCCATGGAAACCGTGACAGAAAGCGTAGCGTTTAACGAGAAAAGCATACTCACGGTATCAGAAGTGAACAAAGTACAAGGAGAAAAAGATCCAGCGACGTTGCGAAGCTGCTTCCGATGCGGATCCCCCCATCATCCAAACGAAGCGTTCCCTCATAGCGGAGATAAATGTTAAAAATGTAACCGCAAAGGGCGTATTCAACGCGTCAGTCGCAATGGGAAAGCTACGGAGATGAAGCCTCTGAAACGAGTGAAGATGCTGGAGTCCGTTCGAAACGAGTCGTCTGCCCCATTTACTGTGCCTCTGAACGTTGAAGGCGTCCTGCTAACTATAAAGCTTGACGCCAGCGCAGCCGTATCCTTGATATCGTGGCACGAATTCAAGAAGCTGTTTCAATATAAGCAACTTCATCCAGCTCCATTGAAGCTGCGCACATATACTGGGGCTATGCGGAAACCGAAGGGTAAGCCGAAAGTGGTATTGAACCACAACGACCAGACCGTGGAGTTACCCTCATACGTCGTGCACACTTCAGGAGCTGCACTTCTCGGCAGTGAATGGCTGCAAGGTATGGCTGGACTGGAAAACCTCGTTTTTGTGAAGCACCTTAGTCCTTAAGAGAATTCGAGGTTCTGGCAAGAAAAGCTGGAAGCCTTGCTAGACAGCCATTCGGAACTTTCCAAGGATGAGCTAGGCACATGCACGGAAGAGCGGGCTGTGCTTGTCCTTCGCGAAAGGTCGTAGCCGAAGTTCGCAAAGGCACGAAGCGTTCCTTTTACTCTACAAGGCGCAGTAGAAGTGAGGTTGCAAAAAAGGAGAAGCTTGGCATCATAACGCTTGTGGCTACAAGCGACTACGCGACACACTTGGTACCGGTAGTGAAGAGGGATGGAAGGCTTCGGCTGTGTGGCGATTATAAGACCACCGTCAATCCCCGTCTGGAAGTAGACCGCTACCCGCTGCCTCGGATAGATGACCTTCTAGCAGCTCTTTCAGGGGAACCGGAGTTTTCCAAAATTGACCTTAGTAGTGCCTACCAACAAGTAGTTATGGTATAGAGTTCCCGGAAGCTACTGATGCTAAACACACACAAGGGCTTGTGCACCATGAACTGTCTGGGTTTCGGCATGTTGTCCGCCCCAAGCATATTTCAGAAAATCATAGACAACATGCTGAAGGGGTTGTAAGGCGTCAGTTGCTATCTTGACGACATTCTGGTCACACTCAAGACAAAGCATGAGCTCTTCCGCAATTTGGAAGCGGTCTTGTGGACATTGCTAGAACATGGTATCCGTATCCGGCGCGATAAGTTCTCTTTCTTTTAACGGGAGCTCCGTTATCTGGGCCATGTTCTCAACGCCGATGGTGTTTGTGCATGTCCCGAGAAGGTTTAGGGTTTAGGGTTTATGGGGTTTAACGTCCCAAAGCGACTCAAGCTATGAGGGACGCCGTAGTGAAGGACTCTGTAAATTTCGGCCACCTGGGGTTCTTTAACGTGCACTGACATCGCAAAGCACATGGGCCTCTACAATTTCCCCTCCATAGAAATTCGGCCGCCGGCGGCCGGGTTCGAACCCGCGTCTTTCGGGACAGCAGCCGAGTGCCATAACCACTGAGTCACCGCGGCGCCTGTGCCCCAAGAAGGTATCGTCACTGCTAAATGCACCGGCCCCAAGGGATAGGCAGCAACTGCAGTCATTTCTTTGGATAATCAACTATTACGGAAAGTTTGTTCAGAGTCTTCCTACTTTGGCACACCCCTTATACAGGTTGCTGAAGCAAGCAACGGAATGGTCCTAGGATGAGTCCTGCTAGCTTCCTTTCCAAGATATAAAAGCAGCTATAGCTCCCCCTTCAGTTCTAGCTCATTATGATTCGAGACAACCTCTTCAAGTCGCCTGCGATGCATCTTAGTACGGCATAGGGGCAGTTCCTTCGCAGAGAATGAGCAATGGTTCGGTGCGACCAGTCGCCAATGCATCCCGCACATTAACAATTGCCGAAAAGAATCACAGTCAAATCAAGAAAAAAGCCCTTGTCCTAAAAAGTTTCATTTCTACTTGTACGGAAGGTTCTTCACGCTCGTGACCGACCACAGACAACTACAAGCAAATTTTGGGCCGAAAGCAGGCATTCCCGCGATGGCAGCGGCGCGCAAGCAACGCTGGGCCGTGACGTTGTCCGCCTACAACTACGCCCTTGAGTTCAAGAAATCTAGCGATAACGCGGAAGCGGATTGCTTATCGCGGTTGCCGATCGACAGCAATAAAAATAAAGCGGCAGCAGAAAGCGAGACTTTGTACTCGCTTCGTTTAGAAGCGTTGGCTGTCACAGGGAAAGACATCGCTAGTGAAACTAGGCGTGACCCTTTGCTCCACAAGGTACTGCAATGCGCAATTATTGCCTAGCCGGTGCGCGTCTCTGAAAAGTACTTCTAATCTTTCTTTGAAAAGCGCTTGGAGGTTACAGTTTATCAGGGTTGTTTGATGTACGGCATGAGAGTAGTCGGGCCTGCAAAATAACGGGATTTCTTACTTAACAATTGCATAAGGGTCACCCGGTTATCACGAGAAGCAAAGAACTCGCGAGGAGCTAAGACTGGTGGCCGGGCATTGACACCGACTTGGAGCAACAGGTAAAAAAATGTCAAGAGTGTCAGCAGTAGTTCAACGAACTGGCACCAGCTCCGCTTCATCGCTGGTCATGGCCCACTTCACCGTGGCAGAGAGTCCACTTGGACGACTGCTCCCTTCAAATCCAAGGAGAGTACGACCTTGTTATTGTGAGGGCATTCGACGGTGTCGAGGACAGTCCGATTTAGTTGTAGCAGGACATCTTGTGCAGATCTGTGTGGGCGAAACCCGAACATGGTGTCTGCGAAAAGGTGTTTGGATTCCATGAGCTCAGAAAACCTGTCGCGCACAATCGTCTCCATGAGTTTGCCCACACCGGAAGTCAGAGAGATCGGGCGGAGGTTGTCCGTGTTGATGGCCTTGCCAGCTTTAGGATTGAAGGTGACTGATGCGGTCTTCCAGGGGAGGGGGGTGGCACTTTCCCAAGCCAGATTGAATTAATGTAATTCAATAAAGACAGGTATGCGAGGCCGGGGAGGTTGGCTAACAATTTGACTGTAATTTTGTCCCGACCCGGAGCGGTGCCACGTTTCATTTCTGCGAGGGCCACCCTCAGGTCATGCAGCTAAAACGGTTGATCCAGCTCAACGTTCTCAGAGCCTGAATAAAAGTACGCCGGCCCGCGGGGGTCCTGGGTGGTCCACAAGTACTGGTCCCGGAGTTTGTACGCCAACTCAGTTGCGTTGCCCTGAAAGCTGTGTATTGCAGCTTTGAGGTGTTTTTGAGTTTCGGTTCGTGTTTGCGTTGGGTCAATTAGGGCGCGAAAGAGCCGCCACGTGTTCCGGATTGACATTTGCCGCGCGGCCGTATTGCATCGGACTACCCAGTTGGAGTCGGCCAGCTGGCCCGCATACTCAGCCGCTCGTTGAGTGAGCTCGGCGATGAGAGCTTTAAGTTTACGGTTGTGCTTTTTCCGGCGCCGCCGACGGACGAGGCAATGCCGGGCCTCCCAGAGGTGGAGAAGGTGGTTGTCCACACCCAAGACCGCCTCTGAGAGCTGAATTCGAGTTTCGGAGGTGCGAAGGCCAGAGACCAATTGGTGTGACCAAGACTCGTAGCCTTGCTCCTGTATGGTTGGAGCAGTGTTATAATTTTGCCTGAACATGGTCCAATCTGGGAGTCAGGATTAAGTTGCTGGTCGCGCGAAGGGATGGGTCCTAATCATAGTGTTCAGGAGGCAGTAGTCGCTGCCGAGGATTTCCTCGCTGTTGACCCAGTCTGCACACTGAATATTGCGGGTGAAGGTCAAGTTCGGACATGTATCCTTAGTCCCAGAGTAGCCTATACGAGTTGGGGGGACGGGGTCAGTGTGAAGAGTGAGGCCGAGCATTGACGCAAGCTCCGCCAAATTGCATCCCCGCTTCTCTTCACGGAAGTAACTCCACATCCGAGCGGAAGCGTTGAAATCGCCCACAATCAGGAGGGGGTCCCAATTCGCAACTCTAAGCGCGCGGCTAAAGAGGCCCGCGAGTGATACATTCGGCAATTTCGGATTGCAGTACACATTGTGCATGTGTTACGGTGGGTCATGATTGCGAAGTGGGAAGAGGATCACCATTGCATAGGAGTATTCAAGTTGCATGTCTAAGTCGACCTGGTTGGCTGTATAATTTCTGTGGACGCATAGGCAAGACGAGGGGTCCTGCTGGAACGTCGTATAATTTGTTAGTATGGCGCCTTTCCCTGGCTCTTGGAGGGCAACCACGGCTGGCAAATGCTCAAAGGTTGGAAGGAAAAGCCGGACGTCGGCCCACTTGGAGCGGGACCGGAGCCCCCGACAGCTCCATTGAGTATTCGAATGGGGCCGTGCCTTAGTGGTGGCGTTCCGTGGACACCCTGGCAGCGTTACAACACGCTGTCGCGTTCCACTCGTAAAGACGAAGGTTAAGCGCCATTTATTACCAGTTAATTAGTTTTTAATTACCCATTAATTAGTAATTTGCCATTACTTCGTAATTATTACTTGATTATGTGTGACTACATCCAGTGGTGACGTCACCAGTGCCACAGAGGCAGCCAAAGTGGTGCGGAAAGCGCTTTCGCCTCTACGCACTTTAGACAGTCAAAGTGCTCCCTGAGATGCCGCCGCCGCTGCGATTGCCGCGCCGTTGCTTCCGCAATACTACTCGGGATGGCCATTGGCCAAATCACAAACAATTTTTTTAATCATCCTCTGCCAATTTCCCCCGCCGTGACCACGGTTACAATGACAAACGGCGAGCATACCGATCAGCTCTACGCGCAATTACTCATAACCAGAACCACAATCGATTGGAATAACCAACCATCTGATATTGGTACCGAAGTTGAACCCGATAAATTTAAAGAAATGCGGTGTACACACATCACAATGTGATATGTCTGTGAGAAGGTAAAATGTGCTTCTTTTCTTTCTTTTTTTTTTGCCGCCGCGGTGGCTCAGTGGTTATGGTGCTCGGCTGCTGACCCGAAAGACGCGGGTTCGATCCCAGCCGCGGCGGTTGAATTTCTTTGGAGGAGAAATTCTAGAGGCCCCTGTACTGTGCGATGTCAGTGCACGTTAAAGAACCCCAGGTGGTCGAAATTTCCGGAGCCCTCCACTACGGCGTCTCTCATAGCCTTAGTCGCTTTGGGACGTTAAACCGCACAAACCAACCAATCTTTCTTTTTTTTCTGGGGGAGGGGGGGGGGGGGGGCATTTTTTTTTTTTGTGCTCCAACGTTCTAGGGCATTGGACACAACCTTCCTCACAAAAGAAAGCAGTGAAACCGCTCCTGAGATTCTTAAGGGACTCGGGGTTGAATTCCCGTCTATAATCTTTAAGTTTTCAGTGCGCGCCCTCTGTCCCCGTGACATGGTGGTCGCTGGACACTTAGAAAATTCATTTCATTGCCGCTCTTTTTTCCCCTTTATTCCCCTCCCCAAATGTAGGGTAGCCAACTGGGCATCGCCTGGTTAACCTCCCTGCCTTTTCGTCCCTTTCTCTCTCTCTCTCTTGTTTTCGTTTTTTCTTTTTTTCGGTGCGGCTTTTGTATCCTGAATCCCCGTTCTTTGCGTTCACACAATTTTTTCTATTTTTGTGCTATTTTGGCTTTGTCCGAACTTTGACCTTACCTGTGATATTGGTGCTTGCGTATTTTGCGGTTATTTTGTGGTGCTGAACAATTTAGAACACGCATGAAGTGACGCAAACTGGGCATGTTATGTGGATCACACTCCCCCAATATTAGCTCAGTCCAAAGAAATTTTAGCTTCTCGCTGTGCTTTAAAAGCAAGCGAATAACTCATGTACGTGTGGAAACGGCACTTGTTATAGTGCAGAAATACACTTAAAACACGTCCTTGCGATTAAAGCAATTCTGCTCGAGTGTCGTGCATGAGTACTAGAGTTTTTCTTAAGCGAAAGGCCACTCAAAGAGCCGTCTGGAAGTAAACCCTCCTTTCTTTCGCTGAAAAACTTAGTATCAGAACCATGAAATAGTACCAGTCTTGGAGCTTACATGTGCGCTTTTATCTGTGGACCGTGGTGGTCTGAGTCTTAAAGATGCCATAAAGAGGAACCTGAGCTCGTCTTTGCACAGCGGGAACTCGACCTGCATGCTCCGAGCAGTCTTAGAAAATTCGAATTATTGTCATGTGCAGCCGATTTCTCTACTAAAGCGAATTAAACGACTCAGCTCCCGTGTTTTTTTTTTCGTTTTTTTTCTCCAACTCATCTTCGTCAGCCAACGCGTGGAGGGCCTTTCAGTCAGCCACGTGGCAGCTTTCCGCTCTGCCATCGGCGGAGTGATACGCAGGGATTGGCGAAAGCAATGACTCCACGCGTATCTTTATTTCCGCGGGCCTTATTTGGGGCTATTTAGACTGCGACTGAAGCAAATCATGGAAACCTCAAAACAAACTAAAAGAGAAAGCGATGCCGCCACACGACTGGATGAAAGGAACTCCACGCGTTGGCTGACTCCTCTCCTTATCGAAGTTGAGTAAACGGAAAAAAAAAGACGAGAGCAGGGACGTTTAATTCGATTTGAGAGCGGAATCGGCCGCACAGGAGAATAATTCGAAGTTTCCGAGAATGCTCTGAGAGTGCAGATGGAGTTTTCGCGGCAAAAAGACGATTCCAGATTCCTCTTTCGTCCACCTTTAAGCTAAGTGTACAACCCCTTTAGTAACGCTCAAGAGAATTACAGACAGATCTGAACAAGCGGCCTTTAATGACCCAAAGGGTCTGAGGCTCTAATGGGCGCCATTTGTAATTCTTGACTTTAGCGTTGTGCACAGGCGTACTGGCATAAACGTTCAATGGCGAGAACTTAAATGGATCGAAAATGTAGCAAGGATGTCGTGAATACCAAGCAACATGAGAAAGAATCCTAAGAGGTCGCAAATCTCTTTTCTTCCAAAGTGTGATGTGGTCAGCAATACAAAGTGTGAGTTTCGTTTCTGAGGAGAAAAGTTTAAAAAGATTTAAAATCACGCGATTTGAAGGTACATCATAAATTTTTTCAAAGGAAGTTCTTTTCGATGAACAAAAGACCGAAATAAAATCATGCTAAAACAATACACGTTTTGCCCTGTGGAAAACTCTACGCAATAATTAATTCCCCTGCGAACATAGGAAAATCTTTATATGTCCGCCCTTCCTATTTGCAACTCGCTCCATCATCTTCAACGTGATGCATCCATTGATCCTATTGCCTATTGTCTCCATTGCTTATTCTGTAGACGACGAAGCTATGCGAAATGAATGGAAGGCCTTCAAAGCAAAATACGGTGAGTACTTTATTTCGCACTACATAATTATATTTATTTCGATAGCTACGGCAATGATACCGTCGGGAAGATTAATAGGATTAAATTCAATTTACTGCTGCCAAAGGGCAAATACCGTCAGAGCTCTGCGCCAATGAACAAAAACTTGCCGATGTTCTACCTTCTTATACGCTACATGAAATAGCAAGCATAAGCCTAAAAATTTCTTCAAATATGCATTGAGTTCTCAGCCAATGACAGTATAAAATTCCTCTGAACATAAACAAATGTTTTATTTCCCCATCAACTATGCAAGAATGGCCCATGAAAAGAAAAAAGGTATTGCAAGCACAAGTGCGAAGCGAGTAAAATATCTGCAAATATCATCATCTTTTTAAACAGCCAAATGAGACACTTGAAGATACTCAAGTCATTATTACGTACAAACCTAAAAACGCAAATTCCATGAAGAAAATAATTTCGTCCAATGATTTTAGTTTCCAGCAGCCCTAAGGGGATGAAAGTGAACGAACAGAAATTTCCGCTCACTCTACTTCCAGGACGCAAATACAAATCTGCTGCAGAAGAAGAAGAAAAATACATGACATTTGCTGCTAACAAAAAGTAATTCGATGGCCACAACAAAAACTTTGCAAATGGTGAAGTCTCCTCTGAACTCGCCATGAACGAGTTTGGAGACATGGTGAGTAAACGCAGGACCTTTGCCAAACCGTTTTTAACGTACAGAAGCTCAGAAAAGCGTACAAGTTTTAATTAGGCAAGACTGCCTCATTGATTTCTTTAAGGATTATGTCAGTTCCTACAACCGCAGTTACAAGCCTAGTAGGCGCAAATGTGGCTTTTTATATGCGGTAATTTTTTACTGGTAAAGATTTTTATTTCGAAGTCTTCGAGAAATAAATTGGTTTATGGTTTATGGGGTTTAACGTCCCAAATCGACGAAGGCTATGAGAGACGCCGTAGTGGAGGGCTGCGTAAATTTTGACCACCTGGGGTTCTTTAACGTCCACTGACATCGCACAGTACACGGACCTCTAGAATTTCTCCTCCAAAGAAATTCAGCCGCCGCAGCCGGGATCGAACCCGCGTCTTCGGGTCAGGAGCCGAACACCATAACCACTGAGCCACCGCGGCGGCAAAAATAAATTATGCCAGTGGATTGTACGGCAAGACGGACAATAAATGCGTCGAATAGCTCGATAATTATACTAGCTAAAAAGTAATAAACGTTTTTTTTTTTGTAATATTGTCACAGTTGTTACACTGAAAAGGAACTGCAGCGGCTGAATGAGGGCACCAGAGAAACCGACCTAAACTTCAGCGTCGTCTACATCTACCCGCTGCGATCGCTTTCTTCTTCTACTTCCAATCCTCGTGTCACTGCCCCCTCTTCTGGAGCATATAGCTTGTTATAGCTTGTTAAATATAGCTTGAAACGTTCAGGCATCAATAGGAAAGTTGTGGAGCTCCACAAATAATGACCAACCTAGGCACTTCCAACGAGGTAGACTTAGCGTGGCCGTTTTTATTCGTGAAAAACAAAAGCCCGCTGAGTTTTGAAAAAAAATTGGCGGTGGCTTAGCCTTGGTTAAGCTTGGTAGGTTGCGAAAGCAGGTGTTTTATACTGCATATGCAGCACCTCTAGTGGGAAGAGTGCGGCGCGCCGTGGCAAGCGGCCGCCGGTACCCGACAAGCCGAGTTGGTAGCCCGTCTCTTGCTCCTGGTATGACGTTACTCCATAACGTCACTAGCGCCTCTAGCGAGAGGAGCGCGGCGCGCTGTGGCAAGCGGCCGCCGGTACCCGACAAGCCGAGTTGGTAGCCCGTCTCTCGCTCCTGGTATGACGTTACTCCATAACGTCATTAGCGCCTCTAGCGAGAGGAGCGCGGCGCGCCGTGGCAAGCGTACGCCGGTACCCGACAAGCCGAGTTGGTAGCCCGTCTCTCGCTCCTGGTATGATGTTACTCCATAACGTCACTAGCGCCTCTAGCGAGAGGAGCGCGGCGCGCCGTGGCAAGCGGCCGCCGGTACCCGACAAGCCGAGTTGGTAGCCCGTCTCTCGCTCCTGGTATGATGTTACTCCATAACGTCACTACCGCCTCTAGCGAGAGGAGCGCGGCGCACCGTGGCAAGCGGCCGCCGGTACCCGACAAGCCGAGTTGGTAGCCCGTCTCTCGCTCCTGGTATGATGTTACTCCATAACGTCACTACCGCCTCTAGCGAGAGGAGCGCGGCGCGCCGTGGCAAGCGGCCGCCGGTACCCGACAAGCCGAGTTGGTAGCCCGTCTCTCGCTCCTGGTATGATGTTACTCCATAACGTCACTACCGCCTCTAGCGAGAGGAGCGCGGCGCACCGTGGCAAGCGGCCGCCGGTACCCGACAAGCCGAGTTGGTAGCCCGTCTCTCGCTCCTGGTATGATGTTACTCCATAACGTCACTACCGCCTCTAGCGAGAGGAGCGCGGCGCGCCGTGGCAAGCGGCCGCCGGTAACCGACAAGCCGAGTTGGTAGCCCGTCTCTCCCTCTTGGTATGACATCACGCTATAATGTCACTAGCGCCTGTAGGTAATTTCCTTTCCTCTAATTCATTTTAATGTCTTTAATGGCGCGAGCATGAGTCTTTAATGGCTCTTGCTCGCGGTGTCCGTTCGTGCTCGCGGCGTCCGTCCCGCGAGGTACGTCCATGCTCATGGTGTCCGTCCTTGCGCTGGAATCGTGCCAACTGTGGCCTCTCCTCCACGCAGTTGTGCAACCTCCTGCGTAATTTCTTTTCCTCTAATTCATTTTCTTCACTACGGGCCCTCTTTGTGTTCCTTCTTTCACTCCCACTTCCTCCCTTCCTCTGCAAACGAATGACGGTTGTCCACCGAGAGATGCGAGACAGTTACTGCGTAATTTCCTTTGCTCAATTAAAATTTTCATTTTCTTCACTACGGCTCCTCTTCGTCTTTCTTCTTTCACTGCCACTGCCTCCTTTCTTGTACGGAGCGGTTCAGGTGTCCACCGTGACGGTTGCTACGTCAGAGGTTAATTAATTTAAAGGCAAGGAATATGTCTAAAAACCCAATAACATAGATAATTTCTCCCCGCAGCGGGCGACGTGGGCGCCGCCATATTGACAACGCTATTTTTTCTTGCGTTCGCTACAGTACGCACGCTAAATTCCAAAAATAGCGCACGTGACGCGTAAAACATCGGTTTGAAATAGCGTTTGGTGCATGCGCAGTACGAATGAAGCTTTTTATAGCGCTCGCTATGCCTCTGCGTATGCTTACGTACGCTATACTAAAACTCTCGAATCTCGCGTTGTGCTTTGCACATCGTCGCCTTCTTCACCTTCCATCTGCGGTGCGAAATGATGCCAGAGTTTTTTTTTTTCGCACGAAAAATGGCCACAATAAGGACGAGAAAGACAGGACAGGGCACAACTTTCAACTATTGTATTCATAAAAAAAAACAGACGACTTATATACCGAAAAAGAGAAGGCATATAACCTTTCTTTTTGTTAATAAAATAGTCGCAAGTTACACCCCAGCCTGTCTTCCTTGTCCTAATTGTGCCGCCATTGTGTGTGCAATACGATCTTTGAGAATGGATCAACTAGCCCCAAGACGCATATTACTGGCGAAGGGATCAGATAAGCTGAATCTCGATCAGAGTATAACCTGAGTGTAATATCGCCGCCAGATGTGCCGACGACCCAGCAAAGCTATTAGCCAATCAGGCTAAACTCATGGTTTCGAATCCTTAAGACTTTTTCTCTGCTGTAGGTGCCGTGGTAGACTGGTGACGACCCTCTCGAGCATGGTGACGTCATTGGAGAATTTTTAGCCATGGTCGGCGACTGACGCAGGCTTTTGTGCTAATGGGATATGTAACGCTCTCGAATTCAAAAACCTAAGGTTTACCATTTGTGCAAGCTGAAATGTTTAGCCTTTCCCCAGTAGCGCAAAGGGGGCTGCAAAGTGTGGCGTCCAGTGCGTCGGATGTGGATAAAGCTGACAAGCCCCTATGGGCTTAATGTGGATTCTGCAACGGGACTCCTATGGGTCTAAAAGTGGGCTGCCCACAAATATCTCTACCTGTCCTATTTGGGATCGATGCAGGTACTGCATGTTGGGCTGATCCTATTTAACCTGTATTACGCAAATGGGCAGCTCGCAGCTTCCCCTGTGGTCTTACTTTGGTCAGACATGCGCAGCCACTGAAGATGTAAAATCGGTTAGCCCCTCCAATAATGCAATGGGAGCGATGCCGGTTCTTACGTAAATTTTTCCCACACGTGGCCGATATGTGTAATTTTGGGGCAGCAGATAGAGGAGAAAGAGTTAAAAGATTATAACTGGCAAAGATAAGAGGTCAGAGTGGAAGAAGAGGCGCGCGTCGACATAACCGCGTCCACCGAAACGGGGGCGCTGGCTGAAACAACAATATCCCAAGATCTCCCCACACCTTTTAAAATTTAAATCTCCCCACTCGTTTTCAAATTTAAAACATGACTCACTAAGACTGAGACCGGACAGACAGACAGACTGCAGCTGAGTCACCACCGCTGTCACGTGCAGACACAAGAGAATTTGACTGACTTGAGAAGGATGAAAAGGAAAACTGCTTGGGCCTGCCGAGTGGCTGCAGCTGAGCCACCACCGCTGTCACGTGCAGACAGAGGAGAATTGAAAAAAATGGCTGAGGCTTAGCTAAGGTTAAGCCCAGTCAGATGCGAAGCATATTGATGGCTAGGCTTGGTAATACATGGCTTTCCTTGGTTGAATACTTCTTCATTGGACATCTGGGGTGCGATATATACACCTGACACAACCAAGTCCAAGGCTGAAATCTCCACACACATAGCTTCTCCTCGTTCCATCGGTAGTGGAGGAGTCACAACTTTAGCTTGTAGAGGCTGTCTCGCGTAGATTGCTCAGCTTTATACCGCTGCTGTAGCCTCACGTGGTCAGCTGCAGCGCCTCTGATGTGGAGCCTCCACCGCCGCGGCCAACCGCGCGAGCTGGCAGCCCATCTCTCCTCTGCTGTGACGTCATGTTGTCACGTGGTCAGCCGCCGCGCCTCTGATGTGGAGCCTTCACCGCCGCGGCCAACCGCGCGAGCCGGCAGCCCATCTCTCTTATGCTGTGACGTCATGTTGTCACGTGGTGTCACGTGGTCACGCTAAAGGTCAATGGTAGCTCCACCGCAGCGCTCGACGGGCTGTAGTGAAGGTCTAGTAATATGCTTCGCATAATATATGATAGCAAGAGAAGAAGAAAAGACGCGAAACGTGTAACCGCGTCCGCCTATGCGGAGGCACTGGTTGCAACAGATACCCCACCACCACCTAAAATATAGTGGTTATTGTTGTTGCGACTGAAAGAAGGATGAAAAGGAAATTGCACGGGCCTGCCTGCTGGCTCAAACCGGGCCACCACCGCTGCCACGTGCAGATAGAGGAGAGCTATAAGATCAGAGGAAAGAGAAAAAGAAGTGAAAAGACGCGCGTCGCAGCAACAACCGCGTCCGCCGAAGCGGACGCTGGCTCAAAAATAAAATGGCTGTGGCTTAGCTTCGTTAAGCCCGGTAATTGCGAAAGCAATATCCGTAGCTACGCCATGGCTCAGCTGGTAGTGTAGTTGTGGTTAGACTTGTGGTGATGCATCGGTTATACAGTGATTCAATCTGGATACGGCATGGTGTTTTAATTAAAGGTGTTACCTGGTTATTCTATGCACTAGTAGCGAGGCGAGAAGAGCTGTGGCTGCACTGATGTAGTTGGTTGCTGGTGGGGTTAATGCAGAGTGCGCAACTGCTGTTCCGGCACCGGCTGCAACGGCTTCTTCCACAGAGGCTGTACGTTGTCGCCGAGCTGCATACTGGGCACGCCGCTTAGAAAGTCTTTGTTCACGCTCTTCTTCGGATTCTGTAGCTCGCTGTTGCTTCCTCTTTGCATTCTGCCGAACGGCTTTCGCGGTAGGCGGCATTGCAACGTCTGGCCGCCGGCGCGCTGCGCGCCCGGTTTTGCGGCAGTTGGCATGACGTCAGAGCGCTAAGCGCGCCGCGCGTGGCAGGAGCGGGAGTTCGGCCGCGCTTGGTAGCTGCGGCCTCGCTACGCGACGGCGCGAGTTGGGCCCCTGGTTTTGGGGCAGATGGCATGACGTCACAGCAGGGGGTCATGCTAAAGGTCATTGGTAGCTACCGGCCTCGCTACGCGACCGGCTGAAAGTGCAACTATTATTGCTTTCGCAATAAAAACAGATAAGTGGCCAAAGCCGTGCTCGCTCCTAAAAAAAAATAGAAAGAAATATTTTGACTCGCTGGTAGTACAGCGCAACATGCTAAGGTGGCACAGCTGTGGCTGAGTATGTTCGCGTAATTTTTCACAATTCACGGGAGGGCAAAACTTATACCCACACTAATTTTTGCAGTCATATAAAGATGCCAAATATTTTTATACAACACATTTATAAGAACAAGTTGTAAGCATGCAGAATACAAATTTGCAAAATGAAAGGACGCATGTATGATCGCATAAAGGCCCATCTCAGCGTGCAGCTCCGCTATTGCTAATTCGGGACGGGCTTTGCATCCGCTGCCCCATATCGGCTTGCCACTCCTGAATACAGCGGTTCTCGCTTCGGCGAGCACGGATTCGGCCGCTTATCTGTTTTTTCAACAGCGTCCGCTCCGAGGCTCCCAGTTGTTGCTGCGACGCGCGTCTTTTCTCTCCTTTTTCTCTCTCCTCTGATCTTTTAACTCTCTTCTATCTGCACGTGGCAGCGGTGGTGGCGTGGCTCGAGCCAGTAGGCAAGCCCGTGCCTTCTCTCAGTCACAACAACAACAAAACCAACTTAATACAGCCCGTGATTATGTTTCATCGGCCATGAAATCCACGACAAGACCGATGTAGCCAAATGTGGGCACACGCCTTTTGCAGCTCCGGCCCGGGCCATGCGGTACCTACAACGGTTTTCTGTGAACAGCCCTTATTGGGCTTGAGGAGGTTTTTCCTGGAGAGAGATGGATTTGTTAAGGCAGAAGCCTGTTAATGCCTCGTACTGTCGTGACGTGTTAGCAAATGTGCCCGCGTTTCGTATGCATGCTTTATGTGGGCATATGCCAATCAATAGCCAATCGATACTTAATCGGGTGCAATCGAAAGAGATTGTAGCATGATATAAAGGGAGTTCACGATTATATCATTGTGCCTAATGACTTAATGACTATTTGGTAATTAGTAGTAGTTAAGAAGTGGCATGTGGGACCGTGCACTGCGCTTTGTTAGGGTATACCCTAGCAGACACTAATTAATATGTGTACTATTTAGGGTACGTTTACTAACCCTAACCATACATTAACTAGTATCAGGAAATGTGCAAGTCATGCTTAACTATCATTAACCATCATTAATACTTGGACGTTTCTAGACGTTTATACACATTGTGTCGAACATTCTAGACAGTTCCATCACTTGACAGGACATGATGGATGGCATTAGAGCAATAGTGAAGGCCAATTAGCCTAAATACCCTTTCTAGTCAGACCATATAAATAAATAAAACTGAGCAGAAAATTGGTCGAGTTGGGGAATCGAACCAGAGCCTCCGGAATGCGAGACGAGCACGGTAACCACTCCGCCATGCTAGCTCGATGGTTTGGAATGAACAAAGGCGTGTCTAGCTAATACGGCGTCTTCGTTCGCTACCATCTTCCTCCCTTCCTTTACGGCGAGGTTCAGGTGTCCACCGAGATATGCGAGAGAGATACATTTCCTTTCCTCGAAAACCATTTTACTGTCGAGCAAGGCGTAGAACCGAATGGGCGATGGCGTTCTGTGGACTCCCTGGCAGCGTTGCAAGACGCTATCGCGTTCCACTCTTTGAGGCGAAGCTTAACATCTTAACCACACATCAGTGACACAAGCAGCAGCACTGCGCCTACCACGCGTTCGCCTCACCGCACCTTAGGTCAACAAAGTGCCCCCTGATTTTTTTGCACCTGCCTTCAAATAGCCGAAAAGGTAAATATGTGGGCAGCAGGTGGGCACGCTCATTTTCGAGCCCAGCCACGGTCGATGCGGTATCCAAAGCAGTTTAGTGTGGGCAGCCGCATTTGGTATTTAGAAAATTTTTCTCACATAGAGCCGACGTTTATGTTGCATCCGCCCTGAAGTTCTCTACAAGAGACCGATGAGGCAGGATAATGGTCGGAGTTAGCCCTAGCGATACCGATATATGACCCTGTGTAGAATCAACAGGGTGCTTGTCCGAAGTATTACCCATTGGACTGACGTAGTTATTAAAGGGGCTGTGCCACCCGTACTTGCACAAGTGGGACCAACAGGGCCCCAGATTGTGTATTAGCTGGGGTGTTTGCTTTGATGCATATGCTTGCGCAACTGAAATTTTTAATACTCATGTGCAGTTCAGGCTGAAATGAAAACACAAAAACAAGAATGTAGCTGACCTTGACTTTGTTTGTCCATAAATAAAGTATACACGTACGCGTGCACTAGGAACACCGGGTTACTTGTGAAACTAGTCAAAGCAAATTCGTGGCCCATCTTCAACAATACAAATGTTACACTCTGCACACTTTGCACCCGAGAACCAAAGGATAAACAGTTATGTGTCGAAGACGGTCTTCTCTTTTTTTTGCATGATTTTAAAGGCTTAAATTCTCGAATTGCTTAAACATTGGGCGAAAAGCAGAGCACATACACCTGGCTAAGTCTTTGCTGCTCGTAAAAACACCGCGTGAGTTTGTGAAATCGACGTCGGATAAATTCATTCACCCTACGTGGTTTGTTGTCATGAAACCGAACTACCTGCCCTCTCTCTAAAGAATATATGTACAATGTTGGGGAAAAAAAATTGCAGCACTGGTCTCTTCGCGTAGTTGGAAGGGACAGGTTTCTTGGAAACTCTATGGGCAGGTTGATAAAGATAGCAGGACAAAAATAAACAAGCTTTTTTTATTATGAAGATATCGGCTACTACTTCCGTAGAGTGTAACCGAAAGTTGTTTGTGCTGTTTAAAAAGGTGCTTCTACCTCACGGCTTAAGCCATAACATATTGTTATAGCAGTAAAGATAAATAACAATGCCACATCGTGCCCGTTAGTTTACACCAGCAGCGCTGTCGTGATTAGCCTTCCCAATTTCACCGTTTTATTCATGCATCAATGCACAATAAAGCGCGAGGAAGCAAGACAAAGAGGCCATCGAAATTGAAAATTGAAAGCTAGTTTTTGAGGAAAGGAAGTGACGCAGTAAGTGTCTCACATGTCTCGATGAACACCCGAACTGATTGCCTTATAAGCCTTCGCTTGGGCTACACCTTTTGCTTGGAATAAAGCGATTGAGGTTTAAAGTTTAACTTTTATCCTTTCGTCGCAGCGTCCGGAGGAATTCGTTCAGAGGATGAATGGCTACCGCGCAAATGGAAGAGGAAGTGGTGGGGCCAGGTACCTGCTTTTTTTTGGACATTCGGTTATTTTACTCCTGAAATATCTAATATGTTTATTTATTAAAATTTTCTAACAATTCATACATATTTTCTAATTTCAAACATTGTACTATTTCACTTAGTTTTTTTTCCCCGCTTTTTTTTCCTTGGCATTCACCACCGTACCTTGGCCATTTTCATACGGTGAAGAAGAAGAAGAAGGTACCTGCCTCCAGCGAATGTGATTGACACCGGCCTTCCCGTCATGGTTGACTGGCGTGCAATGGGGGCCGTGACTCCCGTGCAAAACCAAGGTCATTGCGGCTCCTGCTGGGCCTTCAGCGCGGTAATGTTTCACTATTCCCAGTACTACACTGCCCCTTTGAGATTCTTGCAAGGTTGCTTGTGTTCTGCACTGCAGCTTTCGAATACTTACCAATATGTTTTAGGAGACTGTCAAAAAAGAAGCCAGCAGCGCTGACTGCTGGCTTCTTTTATGAGGATGGTATTATTATGTTATTTAGATTATTATACCAAAAAAGCCATTCGGCTTCCCAATGCCCAATGGAAAGAAGAATAACTTCGTTTCTGCTTGAGAAGCAACTCATATTGGTAGCCATTGTTAGACGAATGCCAGCGTAAGCAAGTAGGCCAGACATCGACATATTTATTCTGCACCCATCATAATGGCAGGGCTCTACTGAATGGATGCTGGCCTTACCATGGGTGTACCCAAACTGACATGATATCGATGCACTATAGGGCTTTCTACAGGTGAAGTGTGCGTCAAGTTGCTGTGGGGATAACTTTAGGTGTAGGCAAACTGAAACTGCATTGCACAGATTTATACATTAACAGCGAAGTCCATTTGCAGCATTTATTAACGCGACAGGCACGACGAAGGATCAGTTGTTAAAGTCTAAATAAAATCGTTTTTCTCAGCGCACTGGAAGTTGTCCTTTTTGAACATTGTTGGGATGGCATTCTGTGGACTGTTTTTATAATAGAATTCACCAGGGAGGTTTCGTGCACACTAGCTATGTGCGGCCAACTGTTCTAACCTTTTAAATATCTGAATTGCAATTTTGTCTTTTTCGCGAAGCAGGCCGGATCTCTGGAAGGCCAGCATTTTCGCAAGACTGGATACCTCGTCTCACTTAGTGCACAAAACCTGGTCGACTGCTCACGCTTCTTTGGCAACCGCGGCTGCGATGGAGGCAAAATGACCAATTCTTTTAGGCACATTGCCGCTAACGGAGGCATTGACAGCGATGAAAGCTACCCATACGTGGGCATGGTAAGTTCCGGCCACGGTTCTAATCACCTCACGGGTAATAAAAATACACAGTGCAACAAGACGAGATTGCTTAAGGGATGAGGAGATGTAAGGGCAGTTTACTAAGCAAAGACCGGCTGTATGCTAAACTAACTTCACCAAAGAGATCACAATATGAACAAGGGAGGGGAAAACCTCAGGTTGCTAGAGCCAACGTTTCGACCAACGTTTCGACCAAAGAGAGCCAACGACGGTCTTTCATAGGTTATATAAATTGCATGGAGGTATTCGGGGCATCTATGAGACACTTTTACTTTACGGTTTTGCATTACAGGGTTTTAGAGAAAGTCGGTGTCCGCATTTGCTTTCACTTATGTGACCACCCAATATCAGCATTTAGCGCACTAAATGACATTTATGTGGTCGATAACAAGCGAGCTTCCAACGAAAAAATTGCCCTTCCAAAACTAGCAGGGCAGTAAATGACATTTATGTGCTTGAAAACAAGTCAGCTTTCAACGAAAGAATTATCCTTTCGAAACTAGCTATGTTGATTTCGATCAGCACACTTAAATTTACTGAGTGGTTGCTGTTTTCACGCAACAACGTAGCATGGCAGACCGTCGGTTGGAGTGAAGTGGATGACTTCGAAATAATTGCGACTGCCTAAGATTCCTTCAGGTGCATGCAAACCTCCACACACAGGTGCTTTTTCATTTCTCCACCCCCTAAATTGCTCAACTGTGACCGGGATTAAAACCCCGAAATCTTGCTCAGCAACCGAACACTGCGTCCGCTGAATGACCACTGTCCGCTGAATTACCACGCAAGCCGCCATTGCTTTCCTGCGCTTCCTGCTCTGAACAGCAAAACTGCTCCGAAAGTGGTGGCTTATTCAAAGCGAACATTTTTTTCGCGCAGGAACAAACCTGCTTTTTCAGAAGAGAGTATGTTGCGGCGACTTGCACAGGGCACAGCGTCATTCCAAGTGGTTCCGAAGACTACCTGAAGATGGCGGTGGCTATTGTTGGTCCCATTTCTGCTGCTATCGATGCGAACCACTCTAGCTTCCAGTTTTACCGTAGAGGTAAAGATTTTTCTTCTCATCGGTTTAAAATACTGTGTGCAGTTACGTTTCCATAAAGTGTACCGATACAAAATGACAAACGCGAACAAATATGATGTCTTCAAGGGTGTAGGAGATGCTTTCTAACAAGTTTCAGTCACAGGTGTGTAATTGTACTCTATTCAATATGCTTCTGAATGCCTTATGAAAATCCGTTCAGCATTTCCACCTGTATTCAGGGGCATTAAAATGGACTAGCCTCAAATTCTGAGGCCTCATCGAAGCAGCCTGTGAAAAACCAAAGCTTTCCGGCGACATCGACGTAATCAGAAATGCATTAGTTCAGCTTACCCGTTCTAGCATGACCTCAGTGTACACTTAAGGGCTACCGCCGACCGAGGCCGAATCTTTTTGTACAAAACCACTTGTGATTAATTTTTTATGCGGATAACTCGTGTTTTAGGCTCATTTTCATGATGCCTAGTCCCTTAGATCTCTTTCAAAGGAAGAAAAAGGACCATAAAAAACTTTGCCTCTGTATGCCTCTATCTGTAAAATACGCAACATTATGCTGTCTTCATTCCAGGCTGATATACACATATTTAGAAACGTTCGCGGCGAGTACAAATGCTTCGTGTCATATTGAGAACAAAGTCAGCTTTTCCATAACACTCTTCCTTAACTAGACCATAAGTACAGAAAAAAAAACTAGAGAAGGCAAACTGGTCAGTTGAAAATGCATCTAGGGTTCCTCCCGGTAGTTCGCTCTCCACAGATTTAGAACCCGACTCCCCCCCCCCGCCCCCGTCCCACCCCCAAAACGAAAAATATTATGGTCTTCGCACACATTCTAACCTTACAAAGAATACAAAGCAAGTATGTAAACAGCCGAAATATTTATGGAAATCTACAGGTGTTATGCAGATGATAAAATAGGGGTTTACCGTCCCGAAATAACATATAGGTCGTGAGGGACGCAGCAGTGGAGAAGTTTTGGATAAATTTCCACCCCATCGGTATCTATAGCCTGCGCTGACACCGCACAACGCAGAGCCGTTTTGTAATTACCTCCCATCGAATTAGGGCGACAGCGGCTAGGATTCGGTACATTTTGTTTTGCATCAGCAGCCGAACACCAAAACTGATGACCCGCCTTTGTGGGTTTAACTGTTCAATCAACTCTGAGGGAAACTTTAAGTCGCTAACTGCACTCGTATTACTCTGACAGGCTACAAAAATGTGATAGAAACGAAATATTTCTCGCACTTGTTTTTTCTTCAGCTACTCTCCGCTTGTCCTTTCTGGCGTTGATTGTACCAGCCGCTTGTACTCGCTGCGTGCCCTGTGTCGTTCTCTCCTGTCCTCCTGTCTCTCTACTCACGCTGAGGTTGCCCGCTGCAGGCTCGTTAAAGAGAATTGCAGTCTTCAGCTGGAAAGTGCACCAGAAGGCGATCGCATCGCAATTTTTTACGTTCCCACAACACAATTGCAGCTGATTCTACACGCAACAGTCATTAGAGAAAAAAAAAAAACATGTACATGTATATTGCACTTCATAATTTAATGTCAGTCAGGGAGCTTATCCCTTAAGCTTAAGATAGCTGCATAAAGTGCAACCTCATTGAAAAAGTTGTTTCTGCTCTCCCAGCAGCTTAAATTACTGTATATTGTGGGGCAGGTTCTGAACGCAACAAATAAAAGCTCGAGATTTACTGGTTTACCTACTGAGATAGGGCGTTCAAAGTCAAGCTTAATGATTACTTATAACTAGGCATGCATTAGTGCTGGAGATCCGCCTCTGCATATAATTTATGCGACCATGGGGACACAAAGTGACATAATCATTGTTACTGTAAGGCACCTTATTAAATATTATCGATTATTGAATTTTTACTTCCTCCAGTAAGCAGGCATGTTTATGAAGGAAACTAAGAGGCCGTCGTATTTCTAGGCAATTCTGTTTTGTACAATTCTCCAGCACGCCTCTGTTACGAGATATTCTTGCCCAAATTTTCAGCTCGAACCTCGTAATTGCACATACAAGCCAGTGACAATTGGTGCGAAACTGCTCCTTTCCCTGCTAACGGCGTACAGCAACCGGTGAAGCAGATTACTTTATCTCTTTCAGCGGTGCCAACCCCGACACAACAGCTTTGTCACAATAGGGAAGGGCTTCGCGTCGGCCGCCACCGCCGTGCATTCGTAATTACGCTATATGAGTGGGAACTTTGAGGGCGAATATCTCGGAAAGCGCGTGCTCTGGAACAATCCTCCTGAATGGAGTAGTCTAGAGATACGACAGAGTCTATGTTTGCGATATGAAGACTCACTCCAGCCGTGATGGCTGAAAAGGTGAATAATTTATTTGAGTCAATGAGACGCCTGGCAGTGGACATTATGAACTTACTTTTTGTCCCTCTTGCCGAATAGCTTACGCGTATAGGTGAATTTCACACACCCCTTAGTGTGTAACTTGCAGACATCGTAGAAGGCTAATTTTTATCGCCCTGTAGCTTCAGTACATTCTGCAGCGCTGAAGCATTTCCGCAGGGTAGTGGGTACAAAAACAAAGTTACGAGCCAAAAGGTAAAATCACACGAAAAAAAGGCAGGGCGTACAAATCAGCAATACGTCAAGAATGGCGATATGCAAATGTAAGCAAGAATAGGAAGAACAAGAAATTCAGTCTACAATCAGTGCTGTACGAGAGCAGTGCAATCAAAATCATCGATAAGCCTTGATGACACATCAGGATGAACATTTGACAATTTTTACCGGAACTGATACTACTAAGAAATACTACGCAGAAAAACAAGCACTTCATGGTGTTTATTTTTCAGGTAATTTCAGGTATATTAAGAGTGTGGTTCCTGCTGTTTGAAACCAAGCGATGTGATTTGAGATGTTCTTGCTTATCAATGCCTACCGAGTATAATTAGTGCGGAAGTTTGAGCTTTTGTTTCTGGCGTCTGATCTGTAGCTGTTCTGCAATTTACAGTTGCTTTGCGCTTAAATCGCAGGTGTGCACTACGAACCTATGTGCAGTAGCCAGGATGTGGACCACGCTGTGCTAGTCGTGGGCTACGGTGTCCAGGATGGCAGGAGATACTGGCTCGTCAAAAACAGGTAAAGCCCCTCTGAAGCTCACCTTAAAGTTAAAGAAGTAATATGGGGGGAAAATACATGTAATTTCGCCTCCTGCTGCTTCTAAAGCTGCCTAAGTATTATAAGTACTTGTAGCTGGACCCGTTGTTGCATATTCAAGAAAGAGATCGGAGATCAAAAAGTACGAACCCGTAAGAAGTGTGGGAACAGCATGAGCGCTCGTCCACTATTCTTACTACGTCCGGGTTAGTATTTTTCGGACTTCGGTGTGTTTCGAGCCTAGAATATATTTACCTAATCCTTTGTCCTTTATACACAATGTAAATTGCAGCGATTGCAGCGACGCATTTATGTTATGGAGTGGCCACACCATGGGTAGTTTGAACCAACTTTTCCGGCTAGAAGGGGTGGAACGCAGCCCTGACCAGCTCGGACGATACGAGTCAAAAGCAACTCATCGAAAGAGCCCGGACAGCAGCCTACGCCAATGGGGTTCCTTACTGGGAGCCCCAACCGCCGCTACAGCCTTCTAAACTATTTTATTAAAATATTTTCACCACCATGAGTAAGAAGCGAAAACGAGGTTGTCAACTGATTTAACTGGCCGGTTGACGACCTTAAGTGTCGTGAGCAAGATGAAGGTTAGTATAGTCAGTATAGCTCAATGGTACTTTTCTGCGCTGCCATTATGAAAAGCCTGATAGCACGACCAGGTTATGTGGTCTCAACAAGTGAAACGAACTTGTAATGAACAAGGGACGAACTCCTAATAATGGCGTTTTTGGGGCGGCCACCGCCTATCTGGACTGGCCGCATTGACGCCGAGCTTCGGACGAATTCCGGACGAATTCCGAAGTGTTTGCAGACGCCGGCCAATAGCAGCGCTTAAAACTAAGTCATCGATAGCCTTGAACAAGGAAGAAGAGCGCCATAGCCTATGCCGTTCGCCGTCAGCAGAGCGTTAAATTGTGGTTAAAGCGAAAATATACTCTAGTGTGAGCACAAAATACCACTTTTGTCAGATTGATACACATCTCAGTTTTAGCCAACCACGTTTTCTCTCGAAGGCAAAATGCGTCAGACAAGCGCCCCGCTGTAACCCGCGGCGCAGCGGGCACCCCAACATAAGTAAAGCTTTTCGCCATGCAAACTATTACACTCCTGTAGTATTTACCGTAATGCAGTCAAAATAAACTATTCTGTATTTTTAAAAGACGAGCTAGCACCGCTGTGCCTCAGATCGCCAGAATTAACGGTGATTGCCTTTCGTTAATTATTCTCATTATGGTCGGCCTAAACTAGAATTACTTTGTTGCAGTCGCTTCGAAACGCAATGTGAACCAATTTAATTATTCTATTGACTTTGACAACCTTTATGAACAGTCATGGAGTTGTTGCACAAAACGTTCCTATCTTTTCCTTCCAGCTGGGGTCAAGACTGGGGTCTGAACGGCTACTTCCTCCTTTCTCGCGACTTGAACAACCACTGCGGCATCGCCACAGACGCAAGCTTCCCCCTCGTCTGAGCTAAATCTACTGCTACAGATACAACGCATGAAGTCATGAGTATTGTATGTTAATAATGAATCGACAAATAGGAGAAATAAAGCCCCATCGGCAATAGTTTTCATTTCCTGTGATATGAATGTAGCTACGCGTAAGAATATTATACAGAATTATCCAACGAAAACCTCAGGAAGCTTCTTTTAAGGCGAAAGCCTTTAATGCCTGATCGTTGTCGAGAGAAGATTGTCAGCACAAGGTTGTCAGCAGAGGTGTGACACTTTTTTCTAGTCAGACCAGAAAAAAAAATGTTTGTGCACGATGGGATGCTAAGCACCATGCTTCCGTTCCGCAGCCGAGCGTGCTAATGGCTATGCTACTTCCTGCCAACGCATATGTAGTTCTTGTCTAGGACGCTGGAGAGTGTTTGTAGAAAGGCGGCGAATCTGACAGATGTCTCCCAAACGCCCTCCAGTGTCTCCGGCATTTAAGATTCAAAAACAATTGGGTACTTAATGAACATCTTAACCACACATCAGTCACACAAGCAGCAGTACCACGCTAAAGGCATTCGCCTCACCGCACTTTAGGTCAACAAAGTGCCCCCCTGAATTTTTTTTTAAAGTCTAGGTTGGTTTCAGAGCATCAGAGAAAAATTTCAAAGTCTGCAATGATTTATTTGAGCTTCCCTTCATGGGGACACACAGTCAACTATGGCGCATGATGAAACCAGGGTGCTGCTAACTGCTGCGGAACAATTGCGGATCTAACCGCTGCAAACTTCTTTTCTTAGACGCTCAGCTCTTCACCTGCTTTGCTGTGAATGATGTAAATATTCGTGCAGACATTTTCTACTTTTCATATCCACATTCAATAAAAGAGCGGTGCGTCTTTCATATAGGAGAGCCCAAGCAGCACTGGTTATCTACCCAGCATTGGAAATGTATTGGTCCTACAGAGGACCACGGTAAACCTATCCATTTACAATATTAAGACGGAAGCCTTTAATGGCTCATTCTCCCGCCCGTCCGACGGCGTTACATCTAGCGGAGCTGACGGAATCAAACGGATGAAGGGTCCCCTCTTTCTGTTTCTTCTTTCACTCCCACTTCCTCTCTTCCTCTAAAAACGGATGACGGGTGTCCACCGGGATATGTGAGACAGTTACTGCGTCATTTCCTTTCCTCAAATACAATTTTCATTGTCTTCATAACAGCTCCTCTTTCTCTTTCTTCTTCCACTCCCACTTCCTTCCTTCCTGTACAAACGGATGACGGGTGTGCACCGAAATATGTGAGACAGATACTGCGCATGTTCTTTCCTAAAGTACAATTTTCATTTTCTTCATTACGGCTCCTCTTTCCCTGCCTTTATTCACTCCCACTTCTTCCCTCCCTGTACGTTGGGGCTTGGGTGTCCACCGACATGACAGAGAATTACTGCGCCATTTCCTTTTCTCAAAAAGCGTTGCGTTCAAAGGTGTTTCCAACCGGCAAGGCATCGCGCCGAACGGGTTGTGATGTTCCGTGGACTCCCTGGCAGCGCTATAACACGTTGTAGCGCTTCACTCCTAAAGGCGAAGCTTAAGCGTCATTAATTGAAGTTAATTAGTGTTTCGTCATTATCAGTAATTAGCAATTTATTAGTAATTTGTCATTACTTAGTAATTCGTCATTATGTGTGACGTCATCAGTGCCACAGAGGCAGTCAAAGTGGCGTGTGAAACGCTTTCACCTGTACACAGTTTAGACAGTCAAATTGCCCTCTGAATTTTTTTGGGCTAATTACTTGTGCTGCTTGGCCAATGTTTGAGCAATAGAAATGCCATCCAGTGAACTGTTCCCTTTTTTGGCGCAAAGTGTTCTTTCAGTAAACAAAACTTGCAACATTACAGACATTAAAACCCACTGTCCTTCCTGTGTCTAGGAGATGCTGCAGTTTGTTCGAGTAATATAAGCATTTAATGACGCAGCCATTATCATGGAGGATAGCGTAATAGTTGCTCGAAATATCGCCGCTTGGTACATAAATTTTCCAAACTGCAGGAATCGAAGCCATTGCGAACGCTCTAACTCAAAATCCACACGCATGAAAATGAAGTTTCTCTAACACAACGAGAGTTGGTGCTCACAGGCGACATTTTGTTTCGATTCTGATTACCTTTAGGTGTTTGTAAGAAGTATTCAAGAATTTAGAACTATAGCTAATGCGACGAATATAAGTATTTAGAACGATACCTCTACTCTGTGCAAAACTAGATTTTCAGTCTGGTCACATATGACTTTAAAGTGAGGATCGAACTCAGCGATTTCATATCAGCAGCCTTAAGTCAGATGCCGAAGCGCACTTTATTGCCTTTGCGATGGCGTCTCGAAATTAGATCCGGGTCGCTTAAAAATGTTGGCCATCCTACCCACCCACCACACCATCCCACCCTCAAAATCTGATCTCATTTTATTTGGAACTAAATCGATGTTTATGCTAATCTGAATCTGCTCAGTACAATAGTAGTCTCCAAATGTTACCGGGGCTGCTCTCAAAACTTAGCCCACCGAAAACTCGAAAACTGATGTTCATCGATGTAGAACAAAATCGATGCCCCAGTTAATTTGAATGTGTACCATAGGATGGTAGTCTCGAAATGCGACTCGTGCCGCGCCTAAATTTCGCCGGCTACTGAAATTTAAGCTCCTTCGATTTGGACCAGAAATGATGTCCAGACGAATTTAACAAAGGGCGTCATGATGGTGGTGGTGGTGGTGGCGAAAACTTTATTTACAACTGGGGAGTTTGGGACACACAGGTCCGTGGGCCCCCGCACGGCCCCACTGCACTCAAACGTTCATGCACTCGAGGCTCATGACGCTGGCAGCCCGGCCGGGTCCTCAGAACGCAGTAGGGTCTCCCAAGACCCCAAGTGGTAAGATGCTCCAGGCCCCGTGGAGGAAGATCCGCCGGAAAGAGGAAAAGAATATGGTCTAGAGTGGCTTTGGGTTGGTGGCAGAGGGTACAGGAGCGGTTTTGTGAAAACTTGGTTGCCGTGTTTCTGGTGGTGTTTCATATGGCCGCGTAAACCTCTTCCACAGTTATGGGGCGGTCAAGTTTATCGTTTTCGGCTCCTCGATACGTTCCTTGGTATCGCGGGGGGTTGTGATCGCCGAAACATTTTTCTCGTGCCTTCTCCAGTAGGGCGATGTCTGAACCCTCGAAGGAGTGGATGAACCGGTGGATGGATTTATTGTTTTCTGATTTTATTTTGGTCGGATCGATTAGTGCCCTTAAGAGATTCCAGGTTCTGGCCGCGCCTAGAGTTCCCCTAAGTGAGTCGCTGAGTTGTTCCCAATTTTGTTTCGCGAGTTGCATCGCGTATTCTTCCGCCTTTGCCGTAATTTCTGCTATCTTTAGTTTTAGTTTCCTGTTGTGTTTTTGCTTCCGCCATCTTTTGGTGAGACTGCGTCTCGCTTCCCATAGTCTGAGGAGGTGGGCGTCTACTTCAGGCGTTGCTGTCGTTCTCCTTAGACTTTTTGTGCATCGTTGTCCCGTTTCTCTCAGCATGCCGCTCCATTCCTCCAGTGATTGGATACCGCCTTCAGATTTGTTGCAAGCCCCGCGAAACGCGTTCCAGTCAGTGATTTTCGCCTGTCCAATCTGGCGTCTTATGGTGTCGGATGCTATTCGTGTCCGGAGGATAAAGTGATCGCTGCCTAGATTTTCCATCATGTTTTCCCACTGTGACTCCCTGCTGTTCCTTACGAAGGTGAGGTCCGGGCATGTGTCCGTGCTCACGCTATTCCCGATTCTCGTGGGGGTCGCAGGATCTGTGATTAGACTGCAGCCAAAGTATTCCGCTACTTCCACTAATGTTCTTCCCTTGATGTCTTGTTTCTGGTATCCCCAACTCCTGTCCATGGCGTTGAAATCTCCTACGATGATGAGTGCATTTTCTTTGGCCAGCTTGTGCGCTCCATAAAACAGTTCGAAGAGTTTGGCTTTTCTTTGTCTCGGCGGGCTGTACACGTTCATTAAGAACGTGCTGCGTCCCTTTCGCTTTTTCGGAATAAGTTCAACAAGCGCGTGTTCAACGTCGGTGTCGGCGATGGTATCGTGCCTGATGGCGGTAATGGTTTTGCTGACTAGGATGGCCGCTTTACCTTCGTTTTGACTCTCGTAAACCTCGTACCCTTGTAAGGTCGGCTTGATTCCGGTCTCTTGGAGCGCAATTACATCAGGAGGTGTGAGTTGTGTGTTTATATATTGTTTTAAGAGGGCCTGCTTTTTGCGGTAGCCTCTGCAGTTCCATTGCCAAAAAATTCAGGGGGCACTTTGGCTGTCTAAAGTGGGTAGAGGCGAAAGCGTTTTCCGAACCACTTTCGCTGCTTCTGTGGCACTGGTGGCGTCACATATAATTGAGTACTAATTACTAAGTGAGGACAAATCATTAATTACTGGGTAATTACTGATTAATGCTTGAATTCTAATTAACTGCTAATTAATGACGCTTAAGCTTCGCCTTTAGGAGTGGAACGCGACAGCGTGTTGTAGCGCTGCCAGGGAGTCCACGGAACGCCACCACCCGTTCGGCGCGATGCCTTGCCCTTTGAACGCAACGCTTTTTGAGGAAAGGAAATGGCGCAGTAATTCTCTGTCATCTCGGTGGACACCTGAACCGCACCGTAGAGGAAGGGAGGAAGTGGGAGTGAAAGAAGACAAAGAGCGCCCGTAATGAAGGAAATGAAAATTGTATTTGAGGAAAGGGAATTACGCAGCCACTGTCTCACATATCTCGGTGAACACCCGTCAAAATTCAGGGGGCACTTTTTTTACCTAAAGTGTGGTCACTGATGTGTGGTTAAGATGTTAAGCTTCGCCTCTAAGAGTGGAACGCGACAGCATCTTGCAACGCTGCCAGGGAGTCTATAGAACGCCATTGCCCATTCGGTTCTACGCCTCGCTCGTCGGTAAATTCGTTTTTGAGGAAAGGAAATCTATCTGTCTCTCATATCTCGGTGGACACCTAAACCTCTCCGGAAGGGAAAAGAAGAGGATGGGAGTGAACGAAGACACCGTATTCACTAAACGCGCCTTTGTTCATTCCAAACCATCGAGCTGGCATGGCGGAGTGGATAGCATGCTCGTCTCGCACGCCGAAGACCGGGGTTCGATTCCCGAGCTCGACCAATTTCCTACTCCGTTTTATTTATTTATATGGCCTGACTAGACAAGTTAATTAGGATAATTGGGCAATTAGGCAATGAACTAAGCTCAGTCCCACTTACTTGGAGCATCACTATACGATCCCTTCAATTGGTTGCATGGTTACTAGGGAAAGTACAATTGGCCCCGTTTGAAATTCGCGCACTGTGACGTCACGGCCGTTTCGACCAATTGAAAAGCGTGACATTTTCTGTCGACAACTGCTGCTTACAACGATGAGGCATTAAAGGCTTTCGCCTTAATATCTAAGTATTCCTGTTCTTGCCGATACGTATTGATCATGTTTACGCGTTACTGCTGTTGCCTTGTTCGCTTGCGAAAGCTGTTAGCGCTGGACGGTTGTACGCCCTTTCCCTAATGTTTTCGGTATTTGTTTTCGAAAAGCGCTTCTGATCTCTGAGATTTGCCCTTGGAATTGTACTTGCATATGTTGCATTTGCGATTGGATTTGCTGCATCATATCCTGCATCAACTGCTGCATCATCTGTTGCATTCGTGTTTCAAGGTCTCCTTCGTTCGATGCCTGTGGTTGTCGTTTTGGAAGGGCTCTAGTCGTGTCGAGTTCCCGCTGTTGTTCCTTTAGTGTTTTTGTGAGTTCCTCAACTTTGCGTTCGAGCTCGCTTTGTTTGATTCGAGCCAGTTCTAGCTCGCGTCTGAGCGCATCGCTGTTCGCGTCCTTCGGTTCTGTGACACGACTGTCTTTGTTGTTTGTATTGTTTATGTCGCTACCCTTTCCTACCGAGTGCGAAGCAGTGGTAGAAGCCTCACCTTGCCGCCGCTTGTCTGGGAAAGCTTCTTCTTTTTCTTTTTCTCTTGCTTCTCCCCCTCCTGTGGGCCGGCTGGTGGTAGAGTCGGGAAGGAGTTGGACCTCGATCGGCTCCTCGATGTCTCTCCCTCTGAGCTGAGCCAGCGCTTGGGTGGTCGCCCGCGTTGGTCGCTCCGTCCTCTTCCTCCTGTGGGTTTTGGCCTTGCTTTTTTCAATCTCTCTCGGCACTCCTTGGATCCGGTCCGGTGTGCCTCGCCACAGATTATGCACTTGGGCGCGCACTCGTGGTCGTCGGGCGGGTTTGAAACTCCGCACAGTCCGCACACAATAATGTTCGGTGTGGGGCAGACGTCGGAGCGGTGTCCTTGCTGGAAGCAGACGTAACACACTTGCCTAGTGGGGCGGTACTGGTAGCATGGTACTTCTCCTCCGTAATATATGACGAATTTCGGCAAGACCGGGTCGTCGAACGTGAGCACTGCCGTCTTGGATTTTCCGAGCATCCTTGCCTGAAGTATGGTCACTCCTTGAGTTCTGACTCGTAAGTGTGCTTTGAGTTCTTCAGGAGGGGTACCTGGGTCTACACCGTGGATCACGCCGCGCAGGACGTCTTCCGGTGCTGCCACGTAAACGTTTACTTCATAAGTCTTTCCGTCGAATTTGAAACGGGTAATGTGCCGCACTAGCTGTGCCGTTTGCTCGTGCGGGGTGCTAACGATAATGATATTGGATCCGGTGCGAAGCCTTACAAGTAGGTCATCGTCCTTGCATTGCTGGCCGCACGCCGTGACAATGGAGCGCGCTACTTGGTGGGTGGTGAGGGACTTCACCTTGAGTCCTTTCTTAGGTCGAATAATGATCTTGTAGTCGCTTCTGGGGAGTGGCGGCATTCTTCGCCTAGGCCTGCTCTGCTCCCTTGATCCATTGTTGTTGCAGCCGGTCGCATCACCCGGTAATTTTCCATCGTGAGGTTTGGCGGCCGGGCCCGTTCCCATGCCTTTGCGTTCTTTTCGCCTTTGAAGTTTTCTCTGGCGCTTGGATTGTGCAAGCTCCCAGCTGGCATCGTTGTTGTACCCGGCTGGCTTCGACGAGGAGTCGGACGGGATCTCGTCCTCACTTCCGAAGTCGGCGTCTTCGGAGTCGTCTTCATCCATCTCTTGGAATTCGTTGAGAAGGACGTTTGCTGATTGTAGTGGCACATCGTTGTCTTGGCTGGGCCCCGCCATTTGGTCTGTCGTTGAAACGGCGTCGATGCTAGGCGTCGGCGTCGTCGAGAAGGTTAGCGGCCCATGCTCTCACGATGTCGAGCTGGGTGGCCCGTTAGGGTTAGCGGGCCGGCGCCCGCTGTATAACTTTCAAGTCCGGTAGAAATCCGAAAACTGGTCCTACCGCTTCAAATTTCTATCCTGGGGATCCAGCACTTGATATCTTTCCGTTCCGAAGAAAATCTGGTGGCGAGAATGATTCGGTCCGGTCGAATTTGGTCAAAATGTGCGGAACCGATGCGACGCGCGTCCGCTTGCTTGAGCCGCCATGTAGCGTCCCCTAGAGTCGGATAAAATATATCGGGCCTCCGTGCGTGTGATGGCCAGGGCAATGGCGGCCTCTTCGCCCTCCTCCGAAGTGGCAGTAGGGGTTATATGAAGGGTGGCAATCGGTTGGAGGGAGAGGCTCGTGATGGCTACAACCGTGTCCTTGCCCGTGGATGCGGCATCCACCCAAACGGCATTTTAAACACGGGAGTTGTATCTGTCGCTCGGCCGCTTATCTGTTTTTTCAGCAGCGTCCGCTCCGGCGGACGCAGTTGTTGCTGCGACGCGCGTCTTTTCTTTCCTTTTTCTCTTCCCTCTGATCTTTTAACTCTCCTCTATCTACACGTGGCAGCGGTGGTGGCTTGGCTCGAGCCAGTAGAAAGGCCCGTGCAATTTCCTTTTCATCTTTCTCTCAGTCACAACAACACAGCATACGGTTCCGTGCCATAGTGTTTGTGGGGTGCCCGTGCGCGAGCTGTGCGGTGGGGTTCGTGGTAGGTGGGGTACATGTTTTTGGGGAGAGGTTTAATAAGAATGGGCTGGAGCGTGTATGGCAGGTTCTCTCAGGTCATGAATGGTAGCTTACCAATATCCATGAAGAGAAAATTATATAACAGCTGTATCCTACCGGTACTCACCTATGGGGTGGTGGTGGTGAAAACATTTATTAAGAAAGGACAGGAGGTATGCTTGGATCAGCCCGTAAGGGACCGATCCTTACAAACACTAGGTGGAGGTCCCTAGTATGGGACCCCAGTGGCGGTGGCCGCCGCCCGGGCGCGCCCGACTAAGGCTTGTTGGGCCTGTAAGTCCTGGCAGCCGAGCACGGTCGCCTCCCAGTCCTCCCGGGTTGGGTTGGGGATGGGGGGAATAGCCGGGTTGGAGGGGCAGGCCCACACCATGTGATAGGTGTCAGAAGACACCGCACTACAGTGCGGGCAGCTGCCGTTACAGGAGGGGTCAAAATGCTTTAGTGCTGCCGGGCGCAGTAATGTATTGGTAAGAAGGCGGAGAAGGAGCCGCTCATCCGCCTTCTTGAGGCCTTTACATGGGCTTGGGTAAAGGCGATGACTGTTTTGATAGTAGGCTGTAATTTCTTTGAATGTATACACCGGATTAAAATCGGGTTCCTGATCGGGTGGGGAGAAAACAGCCCGGTGAGAGAGCGCGCGGGCGGCTGCGTCTGCTGCCTCGTTTCCTGCCAACCCCTGGTGAGCAGGGGCCCATATAATGTAACGGTGTGCGGGGTCCGTATCCCGTATGCAATTTTGGTATATTCGATAGGCTAGGAAGGGAGTGCAGCCTTGTTCGACGTTCCGACAGGCCCCTCGCGAGTCGCTGATTATGTATTTTGAATCGGAATGTGAGGCCGCGAGAGCAATCGCGACCTCTTCTGCTTGTGTTGCACTTCTGGCTCTGAAGGTGAGGCCGTTAACTGTTTTGCTGTTGTGAACTACCGCGGCCGTGTACCATCCCCCGTGGTGAGGACCGGAGGCGTCCACGTAGTATACACCTGTTTTGTTGCCATAATGTCGGGCTAGCGCTTCCGCTCGTGCCAGGCGCCGACCATTATGGTCTTCGTGTGACATGTTTGCTGGAAGAGGCCGCACGTGGAGGGCACGTCTCCACAGTTCTGGGATGCGAAACCTGTCTTCCATTGGAGGGGTGTGTTGGATATGGAGTCGAGCAAGAAGGCGGCGACCCGACTCCGTTAGCGACAAGCGCGTGTACTGGTTTGTAAGGTGCGCCTCCCGGAGCTCCCGGAAAGTATTCACCACCCCAAGAGCCATAAGCCGGCTGTTTGAAGTAGTGATGGGGAGGTCAAGGGCACGCTTAATAATTTTGCGAAGGATGACCTCAAGCGCATCCTCCTCTTGTTTCCGTAGGTGGAGATAAGGAGTCGAATAGAGAATTCGACTGGTTACAAAGGCGTTTGCCAGCCGCAAGGTATCCTTACTTCGTAACCCCCCGCGTTTGTTGGAAACCCGGCGGACCATACGGCCCACCTGGTCCCCCACCTTTCGGAGTTTGGCCAATGTAGTGTCTGGCCGTCTGTGTTTGTGGATGTGTTTGTGGATGTAGGATGTAGAATGTGACAATCGGCTCGAATCAGCCGTTTGACACAGCACAAGTTGTCTACTTAGGGCAGGTAGTGACCGCAGATCCAGATCATGAGAGGGAAATAACTAGAAGAATAAGAATGGGGTGGAGCGCATATGGCAGGTTTTCTCAGATCATGAATGGTAGCTTACCAATATCCCTGAAGAGAAAAGTATACAACAGCTGTATCCTACCGGTACTCACCCATGGGGCAGAAACGTGGAGGCTAACAAAGAGGGTTCAGCTTAAGTTAAGAACAACGCAGCGAGCTATGGAAAGGAAAATGATAGGTGTAACGTTAAGAGATCGGAAGAGGGCGGAGTGGGTGAGGGAACAAACGCGGGTTAATGACATCCTAGTTGAAATCAAGAGGAAGAAGTGGGCTTGGGCAGGGCATGTAATGCGAAGGCAAGATAACCGCTGGTCCTTAAGGGTAACGGAGTGGATTCCAAGAGAAAGCAAACGTAGCAGGGGACGGCAGAAAGTTAGGTGGGCGGATGAGATTAAGAAGTTTGCGGGGATACAGTGGCGGCAACTAGCAAAGGACAGGGTTAATTGGAGAGACATGGGAGAGGCCTTTGCCCTGCAGTGGGTGTAGTCAGGCTGATGATGATGATGATTAATAAATAATTCGCGGTGAATGTGGCGGGGGACCTGGAGCTGTGTGGGATCCGTGGCTGATAGGCGGATACCGAGAGTGTGTAGGATGTGTCTGCCGGTGGTGGTTTTCGCGAGACCTATGTATTGTGCCTCTCGGTGGGCCTCGATAACCTCGCCTACCGTATTGTGCAGGCCTAGTTGGAGGAGGTTTGCGGTTAAAGTATTTAAGGGTAGGTGTAGTGCTGTCTTAAATGCTGTTCGGATCATGGCATCCAAGGTGGAGATTTCCTCGGCCTGGAGTTTCAGGTAGGGGAGCGTGAAGAGAAAGTGGCTGAGGACGAAGGCATGAATGAGATGACATAGGTCATGCTCCTTCATGCCCCGGTGGTGTGCAGAAACGCGGCGGATTAGGTGGGATACTGACATCGTTGTCTGCTTGAGTTTCCGTATGGTGAGTGTGTTTTTCCCGTTTTTCTGTACATGGAGGCCCAGTACCCGGAGGAAGTTTACTTCCGGGGTTTTCCAGTGTCACCATGATGGGGGCTGTGGGGCAGTTTCGGGTTGTGGGGCGGATAATAAGGAGCTCCGACTTCTCCGGAGAGTAGGATAGTCCGATACTCCGCGCACGTGTTTGGGTGATGTTAGCTGCCGATTGTAGAGTATTTATTTTCTGTCTCCATCACTGTCATGGGTGATCCATAGCGTGATGTCATCGGCATAAAGTGTATGACGAAGGTTAGGGATGGTTTGTAGATTGCGGGCAAGAGGAATGAGAGTGACATTGAAGAGAAAAGGGGAGAGGACGGATCCCTGGGGCGTGCCAACCCCACTAAGGGTGTATGGGGTGGAATATGTAGGGACCGAAGTGAATTTCGGCCATGCGGTTAGTAAGGAATGCTTGAATATAGGTGTGCATACGTTCGCCTATGTTCAAGGGGGACAGGGTTGCCATGATCGCTTGATGGTCTAGGCGATCAAAGGCCTTGGAGAGATCCAAGGCTAGGCCAGCTTTTTTGTGACTCGGAATGAGGCGATCGAAAATGTCCTGCGTGAGTTGGAGCATGGCGTCCTGTGCTGACAGATGGGGACGGAAGCCCACCATGCTGTGCGGGTAGAGATCTTGCTCCGCCATGTGTTGGGAGAGTCGGACGAGTGCGACGTGCTCGAAAAGCTTGCCTAGGCATGAGGTTAGTGAAATGGACGGAGGTTTGAGGGTGTAAGAGGAGGTTTGTGGGGCTTTGGTATGAACAAGATTTTGGCGTGACGCCAGGATTGGGGGAGAGTGCTTTCCTGCCACCATTTGTTAAAGTACCCCGTGATATGGGTGATCGACTGATCGTCCAAATTGCGGAGCATAGTATTCGAAATCCGGTCAACGCCTGGGGTGGAGTTAGAGCGGAGAGTCAGGATGGCTGCTCTGACTTCTGCTTCTGCGTCGAGGTTGGCATTCGGAGCGCCTGTGTAGGGGGGCAGGGGGTTTGAGGTACCGGGAGTTGTATGCGTTTTTCTAAGCATATTGATGAGTGCGTCGGGGAAAGATAGGTCTTGTGTAAAAGGCGTGTGACGTGGTGTTGTGTGGCTGTTTTGGACTGCGTGGGGTCAATTAGGTGACGGAGGAGTTGCCAGGTACGTTTGGAGGACAGATTGCCAGCCAAACTATCGCAAATCTGACCCCAGTTCTATCGGCAGAGCTCCTCAGCCTACTCAGTAATTTGTGTTTGCAGCGCGGCCAGCCGCTTTTTAAGAGTCCGATTGAGTTTTTGCCCTTTCCAGCGCTCTAGGATACTATGGTGGGCCTCCCATAGGTAGGACAGGTGAGTGTCAAGGGTGGGCGTGTGTGATGTTGTTACTAGGGTTCGCGTGTGTGTGGAGACATCGTTCATAAGTGATGCCACCCACTGGTCGATGTCTGTAAGGGGAGCGTCAGGGAGGGCCACCCGTGCGGAGCGGACAGCATCCCAGTTAGTAATTTTGTGTGTTAGGTGAGGGGCCTTTCTTTGTTTGTACGGTACTGTAACGGAGAGGATGTAATGATCGCTTCCTAATGTATAACGTGTTGTGGTCCACGTGATACCAACAAGGTTGCGGCTCACTGTCTAATCCGTATTGGTGTCCGCGCTGACACTTTTGCCAATCCTCGTGGGGGTGTTAAAGTTGTCTTGCATTGTGAGGTGCAGCTCTTGTACCAAGGACCAGAGACGCCGGCCTCGTCCAGTGGTGGTGCGGTAGCCCCAGTCAGCATGCTGACTGTTGAAGTCCCCTCCGATAATCAACGGATGCTTGCCTGCAAGACGATGGAGATCACGCAATAGCGTTTCCAATGAAGCCATCGGGTGAGATGGTGGGTGGCATATATTGGCGATAAAAATCGATCGTATTGAGTGTGTATCTTGTATGATTTCTGTGATTACGCAGGGCGTCTCTGAAGTGATGCGATGGGTTTGGTGTGTAATGGAGCGATGTATAAGTGTGGACGCCCTGAGTGTATTCGTGGCGTCTGAGTGAGCAGATGTGTAGCTAGGAAGTGTGGCAGAGCTATGTGTGTCCTGAACGAGAAGGATATGGGGCGTGGGAACTGTGGGGAGGAGAAGTTGTAGGGGTGCGCGCTTGTCCCGCAAGCGGCGGCAGTTCCACTGCAGAATTGATAAGGAATTAGGAGGCGGCCCCGCCATACTGGAGCTTTGGTGGGGTGAGGGTAGGTGGGTTGGTTGGGGAATTCAGTGGGGTAGGTGGGCGGGATTGATGTGGCAGACTGAGGTGTAGCGAGGGAAGGGCCTGCTCTATTGTTTGGAGGCGGGCGTCGTACTGTGCAAGGCTCACCTCTAGGGTGTGCATCATGCGCGTAAATGCCGCTTCAATTTGTTGCTCGAAGCGGCAGACAATCTCGTAATCGCCCACAGGTAATGGTGGCTGGCGTTGCGACCTTTGCGCCACGAGACGCGCCGCTCGCAGCTTGGACGCTTGTTGTATGGTATCTGCAGGTCGCGAGCCGGCGCTGGCGTTCGCCTGGTCCTGGATCTTCGGCGCATCTTTTTGACGGGCGGGTACGTTCAGGATATGAGTCCAGTCCCTGGGATCATAGTCCTTGGGGTTGATGGTCTCTCCGAGCACGTGGACGTCCATGATCTCGTTGTGGGTGAGGTGGTAGGGAACGCAGGGTGGCGCGAGGCCTACTGCGGCAGCTGGTCGGTTAGGGGCGGTTTGCGGCCCGTGGTCCCTCGTAGGATGCACCGTCGGCCACCAATTTAGAACTGATGGTAGCGCCCACCTTTAAGAACGGTGCGGTGAAGAGGTGGGCACTGCGTGGATTGTAATTCCAAGAAATCGCCGTGTTTTTCCAGAGCCGATGCGTAGCGCGTTCGCACTCGCCGGCCCCCCTAGCTGGAAATCTCTCATTTTGGTAATCTGCACTTTTGACCCAGGTCTCTAAAAAAATTTGGACCGCCCACACCCCAAACTTGACCTCCTCGAAATTGAACCAAGTCTAGTCTACCCTAATTGAACCCTAGTCACTCCGTTGGTTCGAGCTTGGTTTGACCTTTGAGACGCCTTGACATTTGAACGGAATCAAAAGCATGTCGTCTACCTGTATTCGCCTAAGCGACTAGTAACAGCTTTAGCTTTACCATTGGGTGCAACGCAGTTAAATCGCTGTTAGTTTTTTTTTTTTTTGTAGTGAAAGCTACATTGGCAGTGAACTTGCGATTTCGATGTGGCGGTGCTTCGAGGAGGCACAGAGACCGACCTTCAGCCGTTGCCTAGCAACCGCCGCAGCTGGCGGATGTCCGCGCTCGCCGCGCCATCTGGCATGACGTCACACCGCTCGCCTCGTCGTTTCGCTCGCCTGCGTTCGCTTCGCTAGCTGTGTCGCATACCTGATGGCATGTCGGAGGATTGAAAAAGAGAGCTCGCTTGCGCCGCAACCACAACTGAGGCGGCAGTATGGACGGTGACAAGTCTGCTAAGCAGAAGTAGGCCTGAAATCGACTTCGGAACGAGACGAAGAGGAAACGAATCGTCCAGGAAACAGAAGAACAGCGCGCCGAACAACTGGCTGAACGTCGTGAATATGCCGCCGCTAGACAGGCACGTTTAACGTCCGATGCCTCGACCTCTAGCAGCAGCGACAGCAGCCGGAGGAGAGACCTGAGTGCCACTTTCGCTACGTATATCCTGGCATAGCCGAGCTAAGCCACTCCCAATTTTTTTCTCGTCCTCTGAGCTTCGGAGAGCAGCCTCGGTTCAGACGGCTTTGTAGATATGCACTAAGCTACACTTTCACACAGGGACAATTTAGCATCACTTACAGTACTTGCAACTCAGCTGTAGTGTCATTTTCACACGGTCAGGTTATGAACCTCAGTGCCAAACCCTGCGGATTCCATTCCGCTATAAGCGAGTTTGGTGAGCTCACTCCAGTAGGCTTCAGCAGACTGTGAGCACTAACGTGTGCAGTCAGCCTCCCTTTCGGGTGAAGATTCCTGTACAGTGCCAGATTCTGGCAGTACTTCCATAATTTCGTTTCGAGCAGTGCTTGTGTTGCCGAACCCGAATAGGTGTGTGACTTATTAAAAAGGGTTTATTGACATTTAGTTTCATGAGCCAGATGTCGCACCACTCTTCCACTTCGATGAGATTGTTCTCTAGGGCGATAACATCAGATAAGTTACATATGAAAGAAAATATCACGCAATCGCCGGGAAACAGGCGTATGTTAGATATTATTACGTCGTGCGGTAGGTCGCTAATATGAAAGAGAAAAATTAGGAGGCCCATTACAGTATTTTGGGGAACACCTGACCGGCAGTGGGAGAGAGTGGATGAAAGGGAGTTGGCGACAACAAACTGGAGACGATTGATAAGGAAATTGCTGATTTAGGTGAGCACACAAGGATCAAGATTAAGACTCTTTCCCATATAAAAATGCTTTCGTGCAGCGCTGCTGGCTATGAGTTACAGTTAAAATGGTTTCATCATCAGCATTCGTAAAGCAATATCTATGACAGTCAAAATCTACCATACTTAAAACTCAGCTTCTCGGTACTTTTGCTTCTCCTGGTCGCGTGCCGATAAATTATTTTTGAGCACAGCTCTTTGGCGCCCGTTTCGGCTGCCGCTGTGGCTCAGTGGTTAAGGTGCTCGGCTGCTGACCCGAAAGACGCGGGTTCGATCCCGGTCGCGGTGGTCGCATTTCGATGGAGACAAAATTCTAGAGGCCCGTGTACTGTGAGATGTCAATGCACGTTAAAGAACCCCAGATGGTCGAAATTTCCGGAGCCCTTCACTACAACATCTATCATAGCCTTAGTCGCTTTGGGACGTTAAACCACGTAAACTAAACTAACTATACTTTGGCACCCGTTTCTCCGTTTCGCGGTGTCGCCGCCGCCGTTGTCTGTTGTAACCAACAGTGGGCACCTTAGCCGCGCTTTAAGCTGCGAGACCACTAGAGCGGGAGCTTGGAAAGCAGAGGGTATTACGGGCAAATTGGTTTTGGAGGAGAGGAAGTCGCAGTATCTGTCACACATCTCGGTGGACACCTGAACCAGAGTGAAGGAGCATAACTGCCCTTTTGGAACAGTGGACACCTCAATCGTGCCTTAAACTACGTGGCGGTAGTGACAGATGTGTGCTGCATGTGTTGGCATTGACAACGTTCTGCCAGAAACGCCGCGCTGAAGCCATAGGCCGTCGGCGTTTGTTGTGTTCATTGGCGTTGGCAGCGTTTTACACTCCAATTTTTGTAAGGAAAGGAAGTGCGCATAAGTGGCTTCCTGGGTCCCTCGACGCCTGGATCGCGCTTATAGGTACTTGGGGTGGAGAGAGAGAGATGTAGCCTGCATGCGTTAGCGCAGAAACGGTCAGCGATGTCTCGGGATCAACCATTAACTGCCACCTACCAGGGGGCCAAGGTGGGTCGGAGGAGGAGGAGGAAGAACATTTATTAAGGCGAAAGCCTTTAATGCCTCATCGTTGTAAGCAGCAGTTGTCGACAGAAAATGTCACGCTTTTCAATTGGTCGAAACGGCCGTGACGTCACAGTGCGCGAATTTCAAACGGGGCCAATTGTACTTTCCCTAGTAACCATGCAACCAATTGAAGGGATCGTATAGTGATGCTCCAAGTAAGTGGGACTGAGCTTAGTTCATTGCCTAATTGCCCAATTATCCTAATTAACTTGTCTAGTCAGGCCATATAAATAAATAAAACGGAGTAGGAAATTGGTCGAGCTCGGGAATCGAACCCCGGTCTTCGGCGTGCGAGACGAGCATGCTATCCACTCCGCCATGCCAGCTCGATGGTTTGGAATGAACAAAGGCGCGTTTAGTGAATACGGTGTCTTCGTTCACTCCCATCCTCTTCTTTTCCCTTCCGGAGAGGTTTAGGTGTCCACCGAGATATGAGAGACAGATAGATTTCCTTTCCTCAAAAACGAATTTACCGACGAGCGAGGCGTAGAACCGAATGGGCAATGGCGTTCTATAGACTCCCTGGCAGCGTTGCAAGATGCTGTCGCGTTCCACTCTTAGAGGCGAAGCTTAACATCTTAACCACACATCAGTGACCACACTTTAGGTAAAAAAAGTGCCCCCTGAATTTTGACGGGTGTTCACCGAGATATGTGAGACAGTGGCTGCGTAATTCCCTTTCCTCAAATACAATTTTCATTTCCTTCATTACGGGCGCTCTTTGTCTTCTTTCACTCCCACTTCCTCCCTTCCTCTACGGTGCGGTTCAGGTGTCCACCGAGATGACAGAGAATTACTGCGCCATTTCCTTTCCTCAAAAAGCGTTGCGTTCAAAGGGCAAGGCATCGCGCCGAACGGGTGGTGGCGTTCCGTGGACTCCCTGGCAGCGCTACAACACGCTGTCGCGTTCCACTCCTAAAGGCGAAGCTTAAGCGTCATTAATTAGCAGTTAATTAGAATTCAAGCATTAATCAGTAATTACCCAGTAATTAATGATTTGTCCTCACTTAGTAATTAGTACTCAATTATATGTGACGCCACCAGTGCCACAGAAGCAGCGAAAGTGGTTCGGAAAACGCTTTCGCCTCTACCCACTTTAGACAGCCAAAGTGCCCCCTGAATTTTTTCCGCCGAATATGGCGCGGCAGCCACCTCCGGGTCCGTACGCAGGCGTCCGGGGAGGCAGTCTGTCGCACCGCGGCCGGAGGACATCCGACCCCGTCTAGGAGAAGAGGTCTTCAGCCTCGGCCGCCAGGTGGACGACGAAGCGCTGAGTTTTTTCGTCGGAGCTTCTCAGCGTGGTCTCCCATTCATCGCTAGTTTTAATCGCGTTGTGGCCTGGGGCACGAACGCATCTCCAAGTTATGTGATCTAATGTTGCCACGTGGCCGCAAAATTTACAAATTTCGGTTTCTGCACCGTCCCTCTTCCACCTTCTGGCACCCATCAAACGCCTCCACAGGGGCGAGAAGAAATTTCGAGCTTGGAATCTTCTCCAGTCTACGACTCCTTTTTACTCAGGGATCTATCCGGTGGCGGATATATCCTCCGGTCTTTCTTTAGATTTTCGGTTACATCCCTAAACGTACCAAAACCTTCTTTGCTTTTAGATGATGTTGTGGAGGCGTCCGCAGCTCCCCGAGGTAATGAGGAGCGGGCGAGCATGTTGGTAGCCTCGTTGCCGGCGAGACCGGCGTGTGCTGGGGTCCAGATTATAGTCACGCTTTTGGCGAGAGACGACTCATTCAGAATTTTGGCAGCACGATTGCTGACTCTACCCTTGTTAAAATTCCTAACCGCCGCTTTGCTATCGCTGACGACGTGTTTCACGCCTGGTCATGCAATGGCAATGGCTATTGCAATCTCCTCCGCCTCTACCGGCGGTAGATCTCGGTTTCTTTCAATAGACCTCTCCCTCGAGGAACTACACGAGGGGCAGGATCAGCAGAACAGCCCTTAAAATACTCAGCGGGGTAACCTCCGCCGAGGAGAAACCCAGGCATAACCTAATCTGGATCCCGGGCCACGCGGGCATAGTGGGGAACGAAAGGGCAGACAGCCTAGCTCGAGGTAACGCATTCCGAGCAGGGCATTCAAATGCTCCGGAGCTCCGAACGAGTTCGCCCGAGGCTTTTCTTTCCGGGCGGACCCGAGCGAGGTGGTCTTTACAGACAGGGATCGCATGGTGACCTACAGAGAAATTACACAACACTATCGTTTGCAACGAGCTAGACTTCCTCCAGTGTATATATCCTTGTCCAGATACCAAGCCATCAACTGGCGCCGGTTACAAACTTACACCTTTCCAAACCCGGCCCTCTGGAGTCTTATGTACCCAGATCAATTTTCAGAAAAATGCGCAAACTGCCAACTTAGGGCCACCTTGGACCACATACTATGGGAATGTCCTCATGCCCCCCGGGAGGGACGAGGTATAAACACAAAAGATCAGTGGGAGACCTTATTACTGAGCTCCGACCCGGCGACTCAGTTTCAACTCGTCCGACTGGCCGAAGCCGCCGCCGAGAGTCAAGACCTTTCGGCCGTCGTCTAGGCGGGTGGCCCTCTGGCTACCCTCTTTCTGTTGGACAATAAAAGTTTTCCTATCCTATCCTATCCTATCCGCCTGCAGGCTTGCGAGGGGGGATACGCAGAGACCTTGCACTTGCATAGGGGAGCTAGAATTAGATATCCACCACCACACAAAGCCCTAACAAAGGAGGAAGCGACCGGCTGGCGCAGATTACAGACCAACTCCTTTCCTAACCTACACATACTAATAAGATGTTCCCGACACAATACAGAGCCACCTGCCCTTGGTGCGATGCCACAACTACACTTTATCATATCAAGTGGGAATGCGAACGCAACAAAGCATTCCACCAACACGAACACCCGAGTGCGGAGCAATGGGAGAGTCGGCTCACCAGCGGCGAGCTCGCGACCCAAAGGGCCTTAGTGCAGCACGCGACTGATGCAGCACGACTCAGGGGAGCCTTGGAATAGGGGCCCACCCTTGCTGACGAGAAGCCTCAAGTCGCCAGCGTCAGAGAAGACGACGGAGACTTCAAAACCGCGAATCCCTTGAAAGATCAAATAAAGTTTTCACTCACTCAATCACTCGAGTAAACAACGTGACGTCACGGAACGCACGTGCAGCGACTGCAGCGCTCTCCTTCCTAGCGGCGATGGGCAAAACGCTCTCTTCGGCTGGCTTCCAACGCTCTCGTACGTGCCTCGGAAGCGATGGAACTGTCAGAGTACGCGAAGTCACTGCCTGAAATCGCCCGGCAGCGATATGTTGAAAAGCTGAAAGTCGACGGGAAACAGTACCCTGACCTCTTCGTTTTGAAGGACTGGAGAAACGACCCGAAATTGTGGCCAAACGTGCATTTTGGCGACATATACGTTTATCTCGTTCAGACGCCTGGCCCTTACACTACTGAGAGCATGAAGTGCTACTGTTCGCTGAAGGCGTACGTTCTTGCAGCGGAAGGGCACGTGCGCCAAGTTTTGGCAGCCGATTTTGGTTTAGAGTGCTGCTTTTTAAAAGCAAAAGTGACCCCGTCGCAGAGGACCACCGGCGAGCTGTACGAAGCGTGGACGCTTTTGCGAGAAGAAGGAAGCGTACAGGCAGCTCACTGCACATGCATGGCCGAATAAGTTCAAGTGTTCGGCGTGATGTCGAACAACAGCGTTTTAACACGCTACCTTGATCAGCGGAAAGATAATTGGATGCGGTAGATTCGAAATGCATTACACGCTAACCGTCACGTCAGAATACTGTTCACGTGTGAAGTCAGCGTACAATAATGCAGTGCGTAGGATGTCATATATTTTGATTGTGTTAGTGCATGCGAGGTCTTATATTTTGATTGTGTTATCCAGTTCTGTATCGCAACCGCCGCCGCATGGCATCGCTGATTCGATCTCGGCCGCTTGTCGACGGGGCTGAAGCTGAGAACGCTGACTGTCGCTTCGTTGGGGGAGAATCTGCTCTAACTGTTGTGCCCTCTGCGCGGTCACTGCTCAGAGCCATTGCGAAAAAAAAAACGCTCATGACCGTGCGGTGCCGGGTCTGTTAAAAAAGGGTCTTTAGGCGGCTGAGGCACGGGTTCCAGCGCCCGCACTGCGATAGGTTACTTGCTCGCCCAGCAAAACTATACGGGATCGCACGCAAACGGAGGACTGTTTTGCCCATCGGGTTCCCGGCGTGAGCCGGAAACGTCATCGCCATGACGTCACTCGCCTCGCGTGACGTACCCGAGGAGAGGTCTATTCCTATGGCGATCCCAGTGTCTAATAGGGCGACTAAGGTTACGTCGCCTTCTTTCCCGATCGCTGCATCGGTGTAGGCGACCGATCTCGGCGGGAGTTTGTCCAAATTGTTAGCGAGGTGCTCAGCTCTGCTTTTCCTCCTCCCTTCGTCGTGTACGGAGTGCATATTCTTCGGTATGGGGCAGACGTTTAGATGCTTTCTGATTTCTCGATCTATGCTTTCCCTGACACTTTCGCCTTCCCCGTACGCTAGTAGGTTTACCCAGTCGAGGATTTGTCTACCTGCCGTCGTTCCTGCGAGTCGCTCTCTCTGGGATATCCTGACCGCCTCAGCCAGCTCTTTCCACTCATTATGCAACCCCATTTTCTCTAGAATATTGTTAGAAGTAGTTATGGGGAGCCCTAAAGCGCACTTCGTGCATCTCTTAATTATGGTGTTTAGTTCCCGTTCTTCGCTCTTGTTGATACTTAGGAATGGAGTCGCGTAGCAGATTCTGCTCGTGACAAAAGCTTGTACGAGTCTGAGTCTACTAGCCTCCGTGAGGCCACTCCTTCTGTTGGACGTCTTCTTAAAAACTCGAACTACGAGGTCCGTCTGGTCCTTTAATTTCTTAATCAGGCATTTGTTACTACCCCTGCGGTTGATAATCATACCTAATATTCTAATTTCATCTACTTTCGGGACCTCATTCCCGTTGACTTTAATTTTGATATCTGGAGTTATCTTCCCGCTACTGCTGGTCATTACCAGGAGCTCCGATTTTTCTGGCGAACAGCACAGACCTACGTCCTCTCCGTGTTTGCTGATTATATCTGCTGCCTCTTGGAGCCTGGATTTGATGTACGTAGTTTGCCTACGCAGTAGTTTGCCTACGCAGGAGGTTAGTGATATTGGGCGGAGATTCTCTAAGCCCGGTGGTTTTCCCTGTTTGTGGATTAGGGTGATCTTAGCCCTCTTCCACTCTTTGGGTACTTGGCCACTCTCCCACACCTGATTTAGGTATCTGGTTAGGGCTCTGATCGATTCGTCGTCCAGATTTCCGAGCATCTTGTTATTAACGAGGTCCGGCCCGAGGGCCGATCGTCTCTTTAGGCCGTGCAGCTCCACTCTGACTTCTGCCACAGTTATGGGCGCGTCAAGCTCGCTGTTCGCCGGTCCGTTGTAATCTCTGTAATGCGCTGTGGCGGGGGAAGCTACGTACGTGGACTTTAGCTTCTCGATGAGCTGTTTGTCCGTACTTTTAAAGTTATACCTCGCCTTGACCTATTCTATGTTGGCGTTTTGGACTTACTGGGGTCTATCAGGAACCTGAGCAGTTGCCAGGTCTTGGCCCCATTCATGGTGGCCTCAATCTCGTCGCATTTGTTATCCCAACGCTGCGACTCGAGTTTCCGAGCGTATTTTTTTATTTCGACGTTGTGTCTGGCTATCTCTCTCCTGAGATTTCGGTTCCACTTTTGCTTTTCGAGTTTCTTCGTTAGCTCTTCTTTCTTTTTGAACATGCCGAATAGACTGCCATCCATCGCCTTAGTGAGAGCTTCGCCTTTAATTTCTTCGGTGGCTTCGTTCACATGGTTAATTAATTGGACGGCCCAATTTTGAATGCACTCAATATCCCCAATTTCTTCCCGTTCTCTGATCTCTCTGAAATTATCCCAATCCACTTGGCTTTCCTTCCGATACACAGCGGGCTTAACGCTCACTTTCCTGCTTAGTTCTACCTCTAGCCCGTAATGGCCGCCACCGAGATCCTGATGCTTGTTCGTCCACTTGACTATGCCAGTTCTATGGCAGAGAGTCAAGTCCGGGTTTGTGTCCACTGACACACCATTGCCCACCCTCGTCGGGCACGTGATGTCGTTAGCGATGTAGAGGCTTGACTCATTGATGTCTTCCAACAGCGTTTGACCCTTCGGGCTGCTGGTCGTGTAACCCCATTCTCGATGTCTGGCATTAAAATCGCCGGCTATTAATAGCGGGTTCTTACCTGCCAGGCTAATCGCTCTCTTAAATATTGGGCCAAACCTCGCCTTCGTGCTCCTCGGGGAGCTGTACACATTGAGTAGAAATATGCTGCCTCTGTTCTTTTTGCCGGTCAGGATCTCCACAAAGACCGTTTCGGTCTCCCTGTTGCCTACTTCGTGCTGGACGACGGCGACGTTACTTTTGACGTACGTCACGGCCTGGGTTTTACTTCCCTTCCCGCTGTCGTAGCTTTTGTAGCCCGAAAGCT